>NC_056730.1:1095730381-1096070381 GCF_019279795.1 Protopterus annectens | reverse complement strand
CTTTCCCCCATCAGCTGTTCTTCACCTGCTCCATGCCTTCTTGAATGCTTCTGTGGATTTCTCCACTATAACCTTTCTAGCTATCCATTACATGGGTCCACAATCATACTAAACGCTTTTGTAGATTCGAGGAGCAGCTTGCCCCTCCAATCTTATGTGCCACCCCCCATTCTTCCTGTTAAGAAAATTACAATTACACCTCACTGAAAACCTTGTGCATCCATTTCATGTCCCCTGTCTCTTCTGGTCTCTAGCGAAAACAGCTTTAACCCCTCTATGTCTTTGATCACGCCTTTGATCTCATGCACCTTTCTGGTGGCCTTTGTCTGGACTGTTTCCAGCAACATGAGATTGTTCTCCTTGTATGGCAGCCAACACTGTACTCATTGCTCAAGCTGTGACCTGACCAATGCCCAGTACAGCAGACACAGTCTCTGTTTACCACTGGAGTCAGCTCCCCTACAGACACACAACTACCTTCAGACTCTGCTCCAGGGGTGAGCAACAGATCCCACCCCTCCTCCAGCTGACACTTCACACTAGGGCTGCTGTAGCCAAAGCTTCAGTACTTAGCATTTGACTGTAATGAACCTAAACAGCCACCTTGCAGGCCACTTAAGGGCAGCTGTGAAAGAAGTGGAGATGAATTTGTGGCAGGATTTATCAGGACTGACTAAATCTGTGTTGCATGCAGAGGCTGAACCTGTTCTCTGTTGACTCAGTTACCGTCTTATCTGAACACAAAAGGTATCCAGGACTGACCACATATGGTGCTCCAGTACTGACTGTCCTTATTCCTCAGTACAATCCTCTATGTTCTACCATTTAACCATGCAGTAATCTAGTTTTTTAGTCCAGGTAGACCACATCTGCAGGATATTCCTTGTCAAGTTCTCCACTACCGCAATCACTGAACTGGATAACATTTATCCTGGAGACTGCTGCCCTCTAGGAAACCAACCAGCCTTTCCACAGGATTATCTGCATGACTTTCCCCTCCAACTGCCACTATACTAACATAATTTAACTGCCGTACATCTCCAACAGAAGGGCCTGTGATACGAAGGGCAGCTTCTATGAAACTGCCAGGATGAAGGAGGGCAGACAAACTGATTGAATGTATCATTAACCTTATTAATTTCTTGTCCAAACAACAGATACTAAGAGGCAGAGCACCCAATAGCTAGGGTTTCACATCCTCAAAATATGCTTCTGTCCTAGCCAGGGCATGCTTTCTTAAGAACAAAGCAGATAAAGCAGATACAGCTGAAGCATCTCCTGCATCATATCCACACACTGAATGAACTCCAATCTTATCTGCAATGGCAGTTTTCTTTACCTTTTTGCCTTCCTCAGATTCAGACAACTTTATTTATTAAATCATCTCATTTTAAAGCTGTAAAATGGGATTACATACATTAATACAAAACTGCAATAACAATTCCCACTGCTAATTTCATGCAGTACTAGTGCAGGTGTTTTTAACAATTTTATTTCACTCCAATACACAAGTCGCCCAGTTCCTGCCTTCTCTTAAATCTCATTTCTCATCCTGAACATTATTTTGCATGTACATTCCCACAAATTCCATTTATTTCTAAGAAATGTGTTCCTTCCCTTTTCTAAAAATCCCACTTCCAGTTATTTTACTCCCTTTACAATATTCAGAACTTCCTTTACATTGGGAATACAGTTTAACTTCCATTTTCCAGTAACTGCTATTTTTGACAGTCAGCACTAGCTTATTAGAGCATCACTAAATTCATGCAAATAAGACCCTATTATCCCATCTGAAAAGAATAATTTCTTTCATAACCATTTGTACCCCTAAAATTTCTGTTAAAGCACTCTGTTAGGATTTATTAAACTCTAGCAACTCATTACATGCCACCAAAACATGTTCCCAATTACCCGTTTCCCTTCTATCATATCTGCAAAAGATGTCATCTACCCAAGGAAAAACCCTCTGAAGTCTTCTTGAAGTATATAATATACCCATGCAAAAGCTATAAACCTTCTGGACTTTGTTGCTTGCTTGGGAGCCCTACAAAGGTCTTCCATGCTTCCTTTGAATTGCCTTTCCATTCTCATTTTCCATTTTCTCCTGAACTCTTCTGACTGAATCTTAAAGTTACTATGGAAAATGTACACACACTACTACTAATTATTGCTTTTTAACAGTAGCTTCTAGTTTTAAACGTCACTAAAACGCTTACAGAGCTGGTCATTCGCTTAGCACACCAGTATCTCTTTCTCATTGACTACACTGTTATCAGTCCCTGATTGGGAAGGCAGTTTCTAATAGACAGTCCAGAATTCTACTTAGATGTATCACACCCCATTACCTTGCCCTCTCAAGTTATTTGCTCCCATTACCTTGGTTCTTTTGCTGAATTCCTTCAGTGAGTTCCACCACCTTCCTATTTTTTTATACCCCTACATTGAGGCATACCTACTTGGAAAAATCTGCTTTCTCTGTTCCAGTGTTTGTCTAGGTTTTAGAATACTTTCTGTTATCAGGATCAGGATGCTGACTGTTGGCATTTAAAATGACCTAGAAAATGTCAGCAAAGGAGTGATGTGGGGTTATAAAGGTTAGCATTGCTGCCTCAAACAGCTTGGCTCTCCAATTCCCTTTCTCAGCTGGGATGCCTTCTCTGCAGAGTGTCCACATCCTCTCTCTGTCTGCTTGGGTTTCCTTTCATGTCTCAAAGCCATGCTGTGGATAAACTGGTAATCCTCAACTGCCAGCAGTGTGTGTGCCCATGCACACACACGTCCTGCAACACATGCATGTCTGATCTACGATTAACTACTCTGCCTCGCATCCATTGAGTGCTATGACAGGCCCACGACCATGACATGGATTAAGTAGGTAATGACATAATAAAAAAGTCAAACTCAGAAGGTACAGAGCACTTGTATTAGGACATCTTCACCATTTCAATGCATCTCCTTTTGTGGAAAGAGAGATAATCTGCATTTTTTTCAGCTGAAGTATTCTCCTAGGAGATTTATACTGTCAGGAAAAATAGTATCATCTGGGGTAACAGCCTTAAGGCTAGATATTGAGGTCTCCTTATTCTGATCCATGGTAAGCAGCAAAATCTTTTGATCCATTTACAAATTCTCCTCCCCAGAAAATTATTGAAGTCCTTCCCACAAAGTACCTTCATTAGTACAGTCAAGGGTCTGATGAAGTAAATAATACAGCTCTTCGGTGCATCAATCCAGACTTCTACAAAACATTAACACACTTTTGCTAAAATACTTTGCAATAATTTTCTTGCAGAGAAATTGCTGGATACTATAAAAAAATCAGGAGTTGAGAAAACCTTTCTGGTTGAGAGAGAGAGAGAGAGAGAGAGAGAGTTATTTCTATAATAAAACACTCCTCCCCTCGGGCCTCTTGTACATGAGGTACAACCACTTTGTGATCCCTGTTTTGGCAGCTATCTTTGTGGATATGTCAGTCTGCTTGGAAATTGGAGGTCTTGCTTTTTTATTTTATTATTATTTTTTAATCAGAATTCATGGCTTCTGCCCTTTTTTCCTACATTGTCACCTTTTACCTGTTTTGCCTAGCTTTTACTTCCTTCCTTTACATCTCCACTGAAGAATGCTCCCCGGGTTTACTGGGTTAAGTTAGTGTTTTTAAAGACACCTCACCACTTTTTTTCTGCTCACATAAGTTATTAAAATCTTACTTCTTAATGTGGTAATTTTCAGAAATTTCTGACAGATTTCAGTCAGCTGTCGAGTGATCTGGGCCAAAGCAAAATCAGCAGCTGTTTTTGCCATCTTTTAGAGCAATTTGCCAACCACAGTATACCTACTTAGGGATGTGCAGGACAAAGACAGAACTTTGTAATCTGAAAACCTTAGAAGATTTTACTTGCCAGAAGAGTTGGCTAGACAGGTAAGCTGAAGCAGTGGATGGACAGCGAGAAACTGCTGCCTGTGCAACCTTTGTTTGAAACCAGGATCTTCAAAGGTCAACTTTCTAAGGGAAGCAACATAACTTTCAAGCACTGAGTGGGCATGTATACAGAGTACGCTAATGCCACTGTATATTGCTGCCATTATTAGGGAACTAAACCAGCTGTCACAGTATTATGACTCCCAGGATCTTGTCCACTGTTCCCTACAGGGTCCTTGTTCCTTAGCTCTAGGAATTTTGTTACAGGATTTACTCCCCAAGAGATACATTTGAGTCATTCCAAAAAAAGCCACAGTGGTACCCAGGCTGAGCAGATGGAGGATGTTGGAAGCCAGAGGTTATAAATGCTCAACTGGGGGTCAGGGATGAAAAAAAAGACATTAGAAGATCTGACTGAGGAAAAAAAGAAGTTATGTTCTTACCATAACGTTCCATGTGGAGTGCTCATCTCGCCTTTGTTCTTACAAAGGGGTTCGGAGACGATCCTCGGCTCCGAGTCAGCCACATAGCAAAGCTGTGCATCTTAGAGAAGCTCGAGACCAGGCTATATCCCACAATCCTCCCTGCCATTACTCAGATCTAGTTTGCAGGCAAACCAGACTAACAATAAACCTGAGGTGCTAAGGCTACATACTGCTACAAAAATTCAGAGACACCATCTCACTGACAAATAAACTAAAGGGTAACGAATATACCCTATGAGGTAAGAGGTAATATATACCCGGAAGAGGTAAAGACATGTGGACCAGACTCTAGTCCTACTCGTTCTTCCAAACACGTGAGGGAGGGAAGGGGGGGAATGTAAGAACAAAGGCGAGATGAACACTCCACATTGAACGTTATGGTAAGAACATAACTTCTTTATGTGAGAGTGTTCAATCTCGCCGTTTATTCTTACACACGGGTAGCGTCCCTAGCTCCGTCACCCTGAGTGACTCATGGAATAACGTTCCTGAGCACAGTGGAACCAAAAGATGTCCTGTCTTTGGAGGCTTTGTCAACCCTATAATGAGCGATGAAAGTATGTGGTTTAGACCACGTGGCTGCTGCACAAATCGTGTCCAAAGGCAGGCGAGCTGCATGAGCCAAGGAAGTGGAAACGGATCTAGTAGAATGGCCTTTAGGTTTGGTGGGCAAGGCCTGATTTGACGTAGAATACACAAAGGCTATACAATCAGTAAGCCATTTAGAAAGCGTACGTTTTGTAACTGCCATGCCCTTTTTATTGTCTGCAAATGCAACAAAAAGTTGATCTGTTTTTCTGCAGTCTTTAGTCCTGTCCAAATAAAATCTTAACTATCTGTGGACATCTAACTTGTGCAGCATATATTCCAACTTGCTGGTATGGTTTTTGAAGAAAGTAGGGAGTTCAATGGACTGATTAATATTTATGACAGAACATACCTTAGGAAGGAAAGACAGATTTTTTTGTTTTGATTTTTTGTTTTTTTGTTTTCAGATGTTTTTGATTTGGTGTCTTTCTCATAACCTGGATCCTCTCTTGGTGGATGTTCATTTGGTTCTGTCTTATCTGTGTGAATTGCTCAGTGCTGGTTTGGCTTCTTTTTCTGTTAAGACCCACTTAACAGCTATTCTTGCTTCTCTGCCTTTATCTCCTCCTGTAGCTTTTGGATTTGAAGCCAAACAATTCCTTAAGGGCATCCTTCATCTTAGTCCTCACAGGAAGCCTGTTCCTCCTCCCTGAGACCTTAATTTTGTTTTAGAAAAATTTACTCAAGTGCCTTTTGAGCCTACAGCTTCAGCTTCCTTGCAGCATTGCTCTAGGAAGACTGTGCTTTTGTTAGCCCTTACTTCTGCCATACGGGTATCTGAGCTTTAAGCTCTTATAGCTTGTCCTCCTTTTTATGTATTTCATAAGGACAGGGTGTCCTTTCATTCTAATCCTATGTTTATGCCCAAGGTGGTGAATGAGTTGCCCCTTAATCAGTCTAATCATTTGCACATTTTTCCCTTCTCAGAAATTGCCAGTGAGAAGGTGCTGCACATATTGGATGTGCATAGACAACTCTCATTTTATTTGGATAAGACTTAAGACTTTTAGAAAAGCTGATCAGCTCTTTGTTTCCATTCATCCTAGTTCCCTAGGATTAGCGGTGTCCAAGTAGACTATTTCTTTTTGGATCTCTAAAGCTATTTCTTTTTGTTATTCCTTTACATGGTAAGAACTTTTCTTATTCTGTTAAAGCTCTTTCTACTAGAGCTGTGGCTTCTTCTGGTACTTTTTCCAGGGATTTGGATACTAACTCTATTCTAGAGGCAGTGACGTGGACTTCTGTGCATACATTTGCTAAGCACTACAAGTTGGATGGAATTTCCAGAGCTAGAGCTGGTTTTGCTAGGGCCATCCTTCATGGCTTCCTAAAGGGCTCTGCTGGTCCTTCTGCCTCCCCCTCTCTTCATGAGCTTTTGCACTCTTGCTATAGTTATGAATACTGCAGCAGTGAATGGAAGGACATAGTACAGTTGTGTAAAATCTTGCCATAATGGTAGACATCCTTCTTTTCACTGTTGCAGTATTCACTCCCTCCTTCCACTCCCTGGTCCTTTTCTCTTCTGGATATACCGTTTACCTCCATAATCTTTGGACTAGCGTTCTTACTGGGCTGGGACTCTCAGTTCTGAGGATGTTGTATCCGGACGTCACCTTTGTCGTGCTGCACAAGGAGTATACGTGTGATGGACAGCATATCTGAAAACAAGCTAAAGGCTTTGGTAAACTGTCCAGACGTTGGCCCACCATTGGCAGGGTATCCTAGTGTAATGAATACTGCAACAGTGAAGAGAAGGATATCTACCACTATAGTAAGATTTTACATAACTGTACTATGTGAGAGTGTTCAATCTCGCCGTTTGTTCTTACACACGGGTTCGGAGCCGATCCTCGGCTCCGAGTCGGCCGCATAGCAAAGCTCTGCATCTTAGAGAAGCTCGAGACCAGGCTATATCCCACAATCCTCCCTGCCATTACCCAGATCTAGTTTGCCGCTGCAACAGGTCACATCGTTCAGAGAGCTTGGACCAGAGAAAACTGTTGTTAGACAGATAAGATAGTCTTTTTTGTCAAAAGTTCTTATACTTCTATAGTTTTTGATATTTTATTTTCTGATACTATAGTGTGTGTGTGTGTGTATTGTAGTTAGTTTTTTTATAGGTTTCTCTTTTGGGGCCTACCCTTCTTTAACCTATAGCTTTATTTTTTTCCCTTAATATTAGCTAGTGTTAAATTCTCTCTTCTTTTACAGTGAGTTTACTGTTATGTCTGAAAAAGCCAAGTCTGGTTTTAAAAGGTGTCAGTGTGGACAGAAAATATCCATCACTGACAACCACACTTCCTGCGTCTACTGTCTTGGCCCTCTCCACTTGCAAGAGGATTGCTCTATTTGCCATTCCTTCAGTGGGAGGGTCATGACAGATAGACGCAGGAAACTTATAGACAGTGGACTTCTTAAGCCTGCTTTCCAGGAGGCCTTGGACAAGTCTGACCAGGCTTCTAAGTCCTCGAAGGGGTCGAAGATGTCGGAGCCCATGTCATCGGCTCCGAGTACATCGTCTAAAGTTCGTTCGCCGGTTCCACAGACTTCGGGGCCGAGTGTCGAACGTTTATCTCTCACTGAGCCCCAGGTCTTGGAACCGGTGTCGGAACTACCGCCACCTTCTATTCTTCGGTCGGTGCAATCTTCAGCCCCTTCGACCTGATCTTCCAGACCATTATCCGATACTGATGTGGATCGTGTCATGCAGAAACTTATGGAGAACATGGCCCTTTCCAAATTGATTGCAGTTTCCTCTCAATTGGTGTGGAAACTAGAAGGCCTTCCCTTATCTCCAACAGGTCCTCCTTCGAGACCCATCCAGTCTTCGGAGCCGGAAGAGGATGAGCCGATGATAGTGGAGCCCTCGGTGCTGAAACCGTCCATTGCACGATCGACACCATTTACCTCGACTCCATCGGAACCTATAGGTGAGTCGCGGAGTCGACAATCTCTCCTTGGTTCCGGGACCTAGAGTCGTACCGACCTTTCGGTGCCGACTCTCCCTCTCGGGGCCTCGGCGCAGATTGGCTCGGCTCCGTCCTTGGGGTCGAGACCCATGGGCCACGTGTCTCGGATTCTTCCATGTTCTTCGGAACCGGGGGAGTCCTCATCGGAGGGGGATTCCGGTGAGGCCTCCGAGGAACAGGGGGCATCCTCTGGGGATGGCTGAGACAATGGTACTCCACGCTTTGGATGTGTCGTGGGAACAGAAACAGAGAGCGGCACCTTAAGGGAGGGAGAAGACACATCTGATGAAGTGGTTGTCTGTGTAGACAAAACCTTCCTCATAAGGTCAAAAACCCCTGAGCCTCCTTGGCTCTCTTCAAAAGGAACCTTGACGATTGGATGGGAGAAAGGAAATTCACCCCGGGTATCACGTCAGTTGCCCTGCTAGACAGGGGTCCAGGGAAGTAAACAGTGTAGGAAGAAATTTATTTATTTATTTATTTTACATTTGTTGACTGGGCTAGTCTAGCTGGATACATGTCCATTTTCAGTAGAGGCCCAGGGAGATAAGCTCCAAGCAGATAAAAAGAGAAAATACAATACTTAAACAATACTATACATAAATTTCAATGCTTAGACCAATTTTTTTTTTTTTTTTTTTTTTTTTAGCCAGGGAATTGTTATGGCTAGGCTTGTATAGGCCCTAGGGCTGATAGCCTAGTACCAACCTAAGAACCTATGATGAAGCCAAACTGACTTCAGAAACCACTGTAACTTTCTCATGTGGATTTTGGCAAGAAGGAGCACATGAACGGTGGAGACCTTGAACCCCAGAGCTCTCAGAAATTTTCTGGCTATAATAGAGGCCAGAGGAAGAACAGTTTGAAAAAAGGAAATGAGTGTTAAGGCCTTGAGGGAAGGCAGGGTTGCCAGCATAGACACAGTCTGGATCCTGCACCCAGAAAAACATGGTCCTGAAAAGGAGTTAGAAAAGACTTTTTGAATTTTGTTGTGAACCCTAGGCTTTGCAGAAGGGAAATCACAAATTGAAGATTTTGCAACAAGATCTCTGGAGAGGATGACTGAATCAGGGGGTCGTCCAAGAAAGGAAAGACTTGGATTCCCTGACACCCACAAAAAGCAATCGCAGGAGCAAAGCGTTTGGTGAATACCCTTGGGGCAGTAGAAAGGGCAAAGCAAAGAACTGGAAATGCCAGGAAGCAATAGAGAAATGTAAAAACTTCCTGAAAAGCGGATGAATAAGGGTATGGAGATAAGCATCCTTGAGATCCAGAGACACCAAATAAACCTGAAGAAGCAAGAGAGAGAGAACAAAGTGTAAAGGGACAACATTCAAAAAGAGGGCACCTTCCGAAAAGTGTTTAGATGAGAGAGGTCTAGAATTGGTCTCAAGGTACCCTCTTTCGTGGGCAGTAGAAACATCCTGGAGTAAAACCACCTCCCCCTTTGGGACACAGTCATCTCTTGAATACCCTGAACCAAACTATCTTGAAGCACCCCTGGAAAGGATGACAGCTGGTCCTAATGGGGCTGAGGAATTCCCATAAAAGGGGGAAGAGATTTCCAGACCATGAAATACCCCAGATAATGGATAAAAAGTACAGTTGTGGACACTTACCATAAATGTAGATGTTCGAGTGTATTCAATGTTGCAGTCATCACACTTGGGTTATCCTGCCAGGGGTAGCCCTCAGTCGGCCTGAATACCAGAGGCTTAGCATTTCTGCGTTGGTTGCTGTCACTCCAGGACTGATGTCAAGACATTAGTGGTATAAAATATCAGGCAGCTGACGCCATTACATCAGTTTTTCTTGCCCTAACTGTCAGGAGCCCCCAAATTGGGAGCTAAGTTATGGTGGAAGAACACCACCAGTAGAAAGTAAATACCAAAAATTCCCTGTAAGGAGACAGGAAGAAAGAGAGAGAGAGAGAGACAAGGGGGATGGAGGGTGGGAAACCAGGACTGCAACAGTGAATACACTCAAACATCTACATTTATGGTACGTGTACATAACTGTACTACGTTCTTCATGTTTCACTGTTGCAGTCATCACACTTGGGTTAATTCCCAAATCTGAAGAAAAGGGTGAAGGCAGTCAAGAAGACTGGGTGCTGGCTAGAATGCCCTACAAGACTGCGGTGGCAAAGCCTGCCCTGGATTTGGAGAAGATAGGCAGGTGGTAATGCTTAGTGAAGGTATGAATAGAAGTCCATGTTGCAGCCTCCAGGATGTCCCTGGTGGGGACCCCTCTGAGAAAAGCTGCAGAGGTGGAGGTTTCCCTGGTGGAATGCGTCTTGACCCCCTTTGGGGGCGTGTTCCAGTGCTGTTTGTAGCAGGAATGGGTGCAGTGTGCTATCCATTTGGAGATTATTTGTTCGGATATGGCCTTGCCCTCTTCCCCTGCTGCGAAGCTGACTTAGCAATTGGTCAGTTTTTCTAAAAGATTTAGTCCTATCCAGATAGAATCTGAGCTGTCTGTGCACATCTAGAGAGTGCAGAATCCTTTCCCCCTTGTTTTGAGGGCTAGGGAAAAAGGTGGGCAAATGAATGGACTGGTTGAGAGCCACACTGGACACCACTTTAGGCATGAAGGACGGGTTAGTCCTGTGGGAGACCCTGCCAGCATGGAAAATGATGAAGGGTTCTATAGCCATGAGTGCTTAATGCTCTGAAACTCTTCTAGCTGAAGTGATGGCCAGAAGCAAGGCTGTTTTCCAAGAGAGGAATTTTAACTCTGCTGAAGCTGCAGGCTCAAGGGGGGGGGGGGTAGGGTGAGCTTTTCCAACACAACGTTAGGGTCCCAAGCTGGGGTGGGAGCTCTTCTGGGTGGCCTTAAGTTGTTAGCCTCTTTTAGGAACTGTTTGATGAGAGGGTGTGAGAAGAGAGGTGGCTCTGTGTTGTAATGAGCAGAGATGGCAGAGGCATGAATTTTAATAGAAGAGAAGGATAGACCCCTGTGTAGTAGGTCTGCTAGGTAATCCAGGATGAGAGGTAGGGAGGGCTGTGCTGTTTCGGCTCCCTTAGCCTGGATCCAGGTGCAAAACCTTTTCCACTTGTCAACATAGGATTTTCTAGTGCTGGGGCGTCTGGTCTCACGTATAATATCCAGGACTTGTTTGTTTAGGCTGGCAGCTGGAGGAGAGGTCAGGCAATAAGCCAGGCTGCCAGGTTCGGGGTCTGCAATTGTGGATGCATGAATTCTTCATTCTTCTGGGTCAGGAGTGTTGGGATCTGAGGTAGGTGGCAGGGGTGACAGGCTGCGCAGTGGTGGGTACCAGTGCTGGAGTGGCCAGTCTGGGGCAATCAAGATTGCCTTTGGTTTTTCCTTCCTTATTTTGAGCAGTATCCTTGAAATGAGTGGTAGAGGGGGAAATGCACAGATCGAGAGGTTTACCCACTGGAAGGACTGAGCATCCACTTTCCAGGCCTTGCTGTGAGGTTTCCTGGTGCAGAATTTGCTTAGCTAAAGATTGGAGTGGGAGGCAAAGAGGTCCACCTTTGGGGTGCCCCATTTCTGGGTTACAAGGTTGAAGGTTCTGTGGTCTAGCTGCCACTCATGTGGGTCTAGTAGGTTTGTGCTTAAGTTGTCTGCCAGAGAGTTTAGTGGAGCCTGCAGGAATTGTGCTAGCAGGTGAATCTGCATGGCTGAAGCCATGTGCCAAAGGGTCGTGGCGAGCCTGCAGAGAGGATAAGAGTACGTCCCTCCCTGCTTGTTGACTGTGGTGTTGTCTGTTTTGATCACTAGAGGCCCCGGGGAGATTAGGGGTCTGAAAGCTGTCAGGGCATGCTAAACAGCTAGCATCTCTTTTGGTTAATGCGCAGATGTAGTTGATTTGGGCTCCAATGGGCCTGAATGCACCTGCCGTCCAGGTGTGAACCCCAGAAATAGTCTGATGCATTTGTGGTGAGGGTCTGGGCGGTGTGGGGTCATGAGAAGGGAAGTCCCTTGTTGTGGTTGCATGCTGCTGCCCACCAAAAGAAATCTTTCTTAGACAGGGTATCATAGGTGTGACAGTTTCCAGGTCTTGAGAGTGTTGACACCAAAGGCTTTTTAGGTACCAATGGAATTTTCTCATATGTTGTCTGACATATGGAATGAGTAGAATGCAAGAGGCCATGAACCCTAGAGCTTGCAGGATTTTCCTTGTGGATAACTGAGTTCTGGTGGCTAGTTGAGAGAAGTAGCCTGTCAGGTAGGCTTGTTTTTCTTGAGTGAGGAATGCCATTTGGGATGGTGTGTCCAGGCTTGCTCCCAGGAATGCAATTGTTTGCGTGGGGATTAGTTTTTATTCCTTTTCGTTGACGGTATACCCCAGGGAGGTCAGTAGGTCCTTTACAAAGCTCAGATGCTGTAACAACCTTTCCTGACTGTCTGTGTGAATCAGGCAATCGTCTAAGTAGGGGTAAATTTGAATATGTCTTTGTCTGCAAAAAAGCAATGGCTTGTGAAAACTCTGGGAACAGTGGATAAGCCAAAGTGAAGTGCAGAACACTGAAAGTGCATAGATCCTGCCCTGAAACGTAGATATTTCCTGAAAGATTCCCTGACTGGGATGTTTAAATAGGCCTCTTTTAGGTCTAGGGTCGCTAACCAAGCATCCTTGGAAAGCATAGGAAAAAGCTGCTGGAGGGTGAGCATTGTGAATATTGGTATCACCAGAAAGGTGTCCAGAATGGATAGATCGAGGATTGGGTGCCAGGTGCCCTCTTTTCTGGTACCAGGAAGAGTCCGGAATAGAAACCTTGGCCTATCTGGTCTGCAGGAACATGTTGTATTGCCCTCATGGAGAGCAGGGAATGAACTTGCTTTTTGGCCTCTGCCCACTGGTTTGGAGGAAGATCTGGGAACCGTTTTGGGGATGGCAGAGTGTGGAAATAAAATTTGTATCCCTGGGAAACTATGTTGAGGACCCATCTGTCGTCGGTAACAGAGGCCCAGTTGTTTGCATGGAAGGATAGTTTTCCTCCTAGGCGCACAAGCAGGTGGGCAGAGGTAAGCAGTGGAGGTGTAAAGTCATTGTGAGTTCTTACCATAAGGGGGTGGTTTAGCACTCCCTGTTTTTGAAGAGGAAGAATTCCATTGCTTAGATCTCTGCATTCCCTGGGAAAGCTGTCTGGGGGGTCTGCTGCCCCTGGGTCTTGGCTGAGCTGGCTTGGAGGGGGCCGGAAAGAACCAGTGCTTGGAGGGACAATGCCTACTGAACCTCGGAGGCTGAACCTGTAAAATGTCTAACTGTCTGCATAGATTTAGCTTTTTCTTCCATATTTTTTAAGACCTCTTCTGCCTTGGTGCCAAACAAATTGTCTTTGTTCAATGGTGTGTCCAATAGCTTTGATTTTTGACATGGTCTGGGAAGGTCTGTTCCTTAAGCCAAGCATGCCTTCTAAGGACAGAACCAGTGACTGCTGCCCTACAAGATGCTTCTAGGGCACCAAAGCCATATTGCAAGATGTGCTTAGTAACTTGGCTTGCAGAATGCATAAGCTCTTGTAATTCTTTATTTTCTGCACAAATAGGAAAGGAAGACATTTTTTGTTTGCGCAGTTCCATGGAATGCTGCTGATATTTCAGCATGTGGAACTGAAAATTTAATGCCCTAATAGCAAGAGGTATATACTTTTTTGCCCCATCTGTCTAAAGCTCGGGAATCCCTGTCTGAGGGGGGTGGGATTCTTAGCTGAAGTTGCTTTAATTCCTTTAGGTCCTTGGGAGATTACCTCTGGGTCAGCAGTAGGATTTTTGAAAGGAATTTGTAAGTGTCAGGGACTCTAGTATGTACGTGTCAGGTTTCCTGGAAGCAGGAGGGAGGGTGTCAGGAGTCAAACTGGATTCCATAAAAATATCATCCACAACATCCAAGACAGGAGGAATAGCTAAAGGTCTGTGCTGTGGTAAATCTAAGAATTCCCTGAGTCTCTTTTTTGACTGAGGATAGTCCTGACATTTCCACTGGAAATGCTCCCTTAAAGTATGTAGGGTTTCACCAAATGAAAATTCCTCGAGAGGAGAGGCAAAAGGAATGGATTCCTCTGCATCAGAATCCTCATAAGCAGAGAGGGGTTGCATGTCATCATATTCAGAAACCTCAGCATCACTGGACTCCTATTCAGATAAAACTACTGGGGACAAGTCTCTTTTTCTTTTGGAAGGGGTAGCCTGGCTTCCCCTAATAAGCATAATAAAGTTGTCTGCCATTTTAAGCATTTGAGCTTGAGGCATGGAAGGAGGTGCCTGAGCTTGGGTCATCGGATTTTTAAGCGTAGTTCATACCCTGGGCCTTAGAAATTCGGTACTTTTAGAAAGAACTGAAGATGCGAAAGAAGTCGGTTTGTGTCGAGTATCGGTAGTGCAAAGAAATTCCTCAGACGCCGGTGCCTGCTCAGCGGCTCCGGACCCATCCAAGGTAGAGGCATCTGCAGGATCCTTAGTCGAAAGAAGAGTCTCGTGGCATACCAGACTCCGAACATGTCTCAGTAGTGGCATGCGAATCCACAGAAGCGGGCATCAGGGGCTGCAAAAGCACCTCACCGAGGACCAGAGAACTGACAACTAGCTTAACGGAAGCGTCGTCAGCAGTTTTGGACCTGTGCAGTATGTCTCTGTCTTTATCCTTACGTTTTTCCAGAAGATCGGTAGTCGGATAGCTTACCGAAGGCATATCGGAATACGAGGACTGAGAGCAAAAATATTTAGCTACAATAAGGGCCCTATGACGTATAGTTCTGGCGTTCAACAAAGCACAAAAGCGACAGCGAGGGACATTGTGGTCTGGGCCTAAACAGTTGACGCAGTAAGAATGGAAGTCTCTGTGTGGTATTTGCTTTCCACAGGTGAGACGATTGTTAACTTTTTCTGACATCGATTAGAGCATGAAAAAAGGATCCCCAACAGGGTACTTAGCTTTAGAAGACTTCAACTTCAATTCGGAAATGAAAACTTGGGTAGCGGCCGACCGGCACTCATGCAAACTGCTTCTGCTTCGGGCTCCTCGGCAAGAAAGACTGATGTAATGGGGTCGGCTGCCTGACTTTATACCACTGACATCCTGACGTCAGTCCTGAAGCGACAGCAACGGATGCAGAAATACTAAGCCTCTGGTATTCGGGCCGACTGAAGGCTATCCCTGGCAGGATAACCCAAGTGCGATGACTGCAACAGTGAAACACAAAGAACATCCCAGAAATCCTAAGTAATCTTTAGCCAAACAGGAAGAGAGAGATAGGAGAAGAGAAAGAGGAAAGTGGCTATGAAGAATAGGATAGACAGCACCTGGTTTATCCAGAAAAAAAGACTTCCAAGGCACAGAAGTCTGACTAGCCTTTGCAGGAAGAGCCCTCTTGCCACCCTTTTTACCGTCAGGAGGAGGGTGAGACTGCCTGAGAACAAAGGCTGGATATTGTGGCAATTTCTCTGAAATTTAGCAACAGGAGAAACAAAACACGTTTACATTCCTGTAAGTCTTGCCCTTATCCTGAAGGGACTTAAATCAGCAGCAGCTTTGCCAAACAAGTGTTTATTATGTAGAGGGGCATCCATCAACTTAGCCTTAATATCAACAGGCAAGGGTTGAAGTTGAAGCCAAGAATTCCTCATCACTGACCCAAACACAGCAGCCACAGAAGAAACATCTGCTGCATAATAAAGACACTTTATGGAACGATGAGTCACCTGGGAGGAAGTCCCTAAAAGGGAAAGGGCAGAAGTTTTTCCTTCAGAGTCTAGAAGATCAGAAATCACCAAACAAGCCTGGGAAAGCACAGGCAACAAGTACCTGGACATAAGAGTCTGATAACTAACAGCTCTAAAAACCAAGGTAGCAGAGGTATAGAACTTCTTGCCTAGCCTTTCCATAGCTCTGCTAACTTTATCAGAAGACAGTAAAACTTAGGAGAAGGAAGCAATTGAGAAGGTTTGTCAGAAGCTACTGTCACCACCGAGGGGTCAGCAGAAGGACATTTGCACAAGAATTTACAGTCCTCAGGCACTCTAAAGAACCTATCAGGTTTCTTGAGGGCAGGAGACTGAGAATTTGAAGCCTTAGCGGCATTAGAAAAGGCATCCAACAAAGGAGCCAAAACAGGAGAGACAGCAGGAGGTCTGGGAGAATCCATCTGCAGTAGCTCATAATACCTTTTTTGCACCTTAGAAACTTGAGCACAATCCCATTTAAAGAACTCCATTATCCTACAGACAGTGTCCCCCAAAGTAATATCTTCAAAGGGAGTAACAGGACTAGTAGATTCTCCTTCTTACGATCCATAATCCAAAGGAGAGGGAATCTGGGAGGAGTAACCAAGGGATTCCTCATCTGAATCTGCCTACACCTCAGAGAAATCCTGTTCTCCGGGTCTCTTAAGGGGGTAGATGACCAAGGGGGGCTGGAACAGAAACTCCCTGAGGAAATTTTAAAGCCATCAAAGCAGTAAACAACCCCTAAAGCAAAGGGCTCCCATTCCCTCTGTGGATCCTTAGAAGCTGAGGAAATATGTTTAATCTTCTGCTTTTTCTTTAATGGGACTTCTACCTTTAAAAATATGGAAGGCTCCAATCCTGGCCAGCATTCATTAATTGAAGTAGGGACTACGTCTCTGACTAAAATCTGGGAAATACCCCTAGGTCCCTCAGATATAATCACCTGTGGTTCTCCCTGAATATCCAAAGAGGACATCTGCACTGCCTTCTCAGACGTGCCTAAGGTCGGATATTCACTGGCCTCCAACCCAGTTGTGGCAGAGGAATGCAGTGATGAAGCCAGGTGAACCTCTGAGCTATCATTCGCTTTGGGAGGGACATCTAACGGAGGTTGTACAACAGAAGATTACAACCTAGGTTTATTGGCCTTCTTCTTGGAGAGGAAAGTTCCCTCCATTGTGTCTTTAGCAAGAAGCTTAAGACATTGATGCTCAAGATAAAACACCAAAGAAGAAAGCCTGCTATGAAGGGTCTTGGGGGGGAAAAGGCCTGACAAATAAAACAGGATATATAGTCGAGCGAAGCACCAAGGCAAAAAAGATACTGGTCTTGACAGTCTTTATGGGGAATGTGTCTCCCACACTGGCATTTACCCTTCTTGGATAACATGAAACCCCACAAGCAAGCCACAATATAGCAACAGAAAAATACAAAATAAGACAACAAAACCCCAAGGGGCACTTACCTGTAAATGGCTTGGTGAACCAGCAATGGAACAGGCGTTCAGGCAGCCCATCAAAAAATGGAGCGCAGACTGGCAGCAAGGAAGTTCTGAGGACGGTTTGGCCGGATATCACCTTTATGTCCTACGTTATGCAAGCAGCATACATGTGAAGTACAGCATACCTTAAAGCAAGGCTTTGGTACACTGACCGGACATCGGCAGGGTATCCCCTACTGTAATGAGTACTACAACAGAGAAATGGAAGGTCACCAATGTTTTCATTGACATGGGGCTTACTCAAATGAGAATAAGAACTGCAAAAAACATAGACCAATATTATTATACAAGAGCCTCCCACTACTTGTATATGTATCGATAGCCTCCAATGATCCTCGCAGAAAAAGGGACAAAAATCTGACTGACACAAGAGACAGTGAAGGTGCATATACCCATATGTTATAACTTACTATTAATATGATATTTCCTGAAAAACACTGATTAAAATAATGCAAAATAAATTAACATAAACAAATCTGATGGTCTTTCTGCAGGGAAGTAAACCTTTCCCCAACAAACACAAAGTACAGTTGTGTACCTACCATAAATGTAGATGTTTGAGTGTATTCACTGTTGCAGTCATTACTCTTGGGTTATCCTGCTAGCAGGCTACCCTCAGTCGGCCAGAATTCCAAAGTCTAGGTCCGGCGTCGGTTGCTGTCACCTCTTCCCTGACGTCAGTGCGCCAGGGGTATACAAGATGTAGCCGACATCATTTTCTTCAGTTTTTCTTGCCCCAGATGTCAGGTGCCCCCAAATTGGTAGGCTGAAAAATATGCCAATAAAAATGCATGCACAAAAATAACATTTCCTTCATCTACAAGCAAATACACTAAATAGGTTGTATAGGATAGAGAAGTGCAGATAAGTCCCAGCAAAGAAAAGGGGGATGGTGGGTGGGTAACCTAGATTGCAACAGTGAATACACTCGAACATCTACATTTATGGTAGGTACACAACTGTACTATGTTCATCGTGTTTCACTGTTACAGTCATTACTCTTGGGTTGAATCCCAAAGCTGAGGAAGGGTGGCTGGGCTAAATAGGATTAGTAGAGGCTATGAGGCCCTGCAGAACTGCAGTGGCAAAGCCTGCTCTGGACTTAGAGTAAAGAGGTAAGTGGTAGTGCTTTGTGAAGGTGAGCACTGAACTCCAAGTTGTAGCCTCTAAGATATCTTTGGTTGGTACTCCTCTGAGGTAGGCTGCTGAAGTGGCTGCTGCTCTGGTGGAATGAGGCCTAATGCCCTTAGGCACTGATTTGCCAGGTTGAAAATAGAAACGGATGCAATGGCCTATCCATTTAGAAATAGTCTGTTTTGAGATCGCCTTTCCTTGCGATCCTGCAGCATATGACACAAAGTTGCTCAGTCTTTCTGAAAGCTTTAGTTCTGTCCAAGTAGAAGTGTAACTGCCTGTGTATGTCCAAAGAATGCAGAATTTTCTCACCCTTGTTCTGTGGATTAGGATAAAAGGTAGGCAAGTGAATGGTTTGGTTAAGGGCCACACTGGACACCACCTTAGGCATAAATGTAGGGTTTTGTCCTCAGAGAAACCCTGTCTGGATGAAAGATGATGAAAGGTTCCACAGCCATGAGTGCTTGTAACTCCGAGACTCACCTTGCAGAGGTTATTGCTAGGAGCAGAGCTGTTTTCCAGGATAAGAATTTTATATCTGCTGTTGATGCTGGCTCGAAAGGAGGCAGTGTGAGTTTTTCCAAAACATAACTGAGATCCCAGGCCGGAATTGGTGCTCTCCTTGGAGGCCTAATGTTTTTGGCCCCACTGAGGTACTGCCTTATTAAAGGATGAGAAAAGATAGGTGTGGTTCCGTATTGTAATGGGCTGAAATGGCAGAGGCATGAATCTTAATTGATGAGAAAAAAAGGCCTTTGTTCAGCATCTGTTAGGTATTGTAAAATCTGAGGGATATTTGGTACACGCCTTCTTCCTGGTTCCAAGCACAGAATCTCTTCCATTTTTCTGCATAAGATTTTCTAGTACTGGGCCTCCTGACCTCCAAGATAACATCCATAACAGCTTTTGAAAGAGGAGTGTTCTGAATGGCTACATTATCCGCCATGCTGCCAGATTTAAGGTGCTGAGTTGGCTGTGCAGGATCTGATTGTTCTGTTGGGTCAGCAAGTGAGAAGTTTGAGGCAATATCCATGTTGGACCTTGAGACAAGCTCTTTAGGATTGGGTACCAGTGCTGGCGTGGCCAGTCTGGTGCAATCAGTATAATTTTTGGCTTCTCTTGTCTGACCTTTAGGAGTACCCTGGGAAGGAGAGGCAGTGGGGGAAAAGCATATACCGTTAAGATTTTTCCAGCTGAAGGATAGGGCTTCCACTTTCCATGCTTGCATGTGATAAATCCTTGTGCAAAATCTCTGCAATTGGCAATTGTGATGGGGAGGCAAATAGATCTATGTCTGGGCATCCCCATTTCCTTATTATCATGCTGAAGACTTGTGGATCCAGTTTCCATTTGTCGGGATCCATGAGGTTTCTGCTTAGTTTGTCTGCCAGAGTATTTGATTTTCCTGGCAGGAATTGTGCTTGCAAGTGAACTTGAAAAGCCAATGCTGTGTCCCATAAGATCATTGCTTGTCTGCAGAGGGGGTAGGAATGTGTACCTTCCTGCTTGTTTATGTACCACATGACCGTAGTGTTGTTTGTCTTTATCAGTAACTGTCCTGGATGAAGCAGGCCCTTGAAAGCTGTCAGGGCATTTTGAACAGCTAGCATCTCTTTTTGATTGATGTGAAGATGCATCTGGTTTGCAGGCCATGTACCCTGAATACATTTTCCTGACATATGGGCCCCTCAGGCATAATCTGATGCATCTGTTGTCAGTGTCTGTCTGGCTGTGGGTAAACTGAATGGCAGACCTTTGTTGTGGTGACAGGCTTCTGCCCACCATCAAAACTCCTGTTGCAGGCAGGGAATGAGTGCAATTACTGTCTCCAGGCTGTGGCAATGCTGAGTCCAAACACCTTTTAGGTACCATTGTAGTTTCCTCATATGCAGTTTGGTATATGGAATTAGTACAATGCAAGATGCCATGAAACCCAAGGCCTGCAGGATTTTCCATGCAGATAAGTGGGTTTTTGTTGCCATTTTCTTGAAGTAAGTAGTCAGATGCTTTTGTTTGTCTGGCGTGAGATAAGCCACCTGGGCAGTTGTATTTATACTTGCACCCAGGAATATTATCTCATTTACTGTGTACCCTAGGCCAATTAGTAATCTTTTTACAAACGCCAGATGCTTCAGAAGAATGTCTGTTCTCTGCTTGAATTAGGCAGTCGTCCAAGTAGGGATATATTTGAATTCCTTTTTGTCTGCAAAATGCAATTACTGGTGCCAGGCATTTTGTGAAGACCCTGGGCGCAGTAGACAAGACAAAGGGCAGTGCAGAGAATTGGTAATGTATTGAGCCAGCTATGAATCTGAGGTATCTTCTGCAAGATTGTCTGATTGGGACATGCAGGTATGCCTCTTTTAGGTCCAAAGTTACAAGCTAAGCCTTCTTGCCCAGCATGGGCAGTAGTTGCTGTAGAGTTAACATCTTGAATTTTGGAACTTCCAGAAACGTATTTAGTATAGACAGGTCCAGTACTGGTCTCCAGGCTTTGTCCTTTCTGGGTACTAGAAAATGTCTGGAGTAAAATCCTTGCCCCTGCTCTTGTTGTGGTGCTTGCTGAATGGCCCTCATGTCCATGAGGGCTGTAATTTGTTTTTGTGCCTCTGCCCATTGATTGTGTGGCAGGGTCTGGCATACCTTTTGACCTTGGCAGGGTGTGAAAATGGAACCTGTAGCCTTGGAACACTATGTTCAGGACCCATTTGTCTTGGGTAACCATTTGCCAATTTGATGAAAAAATTAGAAGTTATGTACTTACCATAACGTTCCATCTGAGTAGGTGGATTCATTTGTCTGCAGCCTGTGGGTATGGATCCGAACCGGCATGGTTTATCCAGCTATGGATCCGAGCTCCTAGCTCCTCCCCTCACCCATAATGCCCTGCTCTCCCTACATGACCTCAGATCGAGTTTGCCCTGCACCAACTACCCTAACTAAAGGGTAACACACCCAATGCAGGAACTGACAAGGCCAGGGGGATAGGAGGGCGGGATGGTTGCAGACAAATGAATCCACCTACTCAGATGGAACGTTATGGTAAGTACATAACTTCTAAATCTGAAGTAGGAGATTCATTTGTCAGCAACCTGTGGGACAGAGTCCCCAGCTACCTGAATCTTGGGTGGCCATCATGGAAGGATATTCCGGAGCACAGCAGAGCCAAAGGATGCTCTACCTCTAGACGTGATGTCCAGCTTGTAATGAGAAATAAAGGTATGAGATAAAGCCCAAGTGGCTGCTGAACAAATGTCATCCAGAGGAACCCTAGACTTAAAGCCGCTGAAGTAGAGATAGACTGGGTCGAATGAGCATGGACTCCCTCCGGTGCGGGCCTCCCAGAAGCTTGGTACGCTAACATAATACACTGAGAAATCCAGCGTGACAAAGAAACTTTGGAAATTGGTTTACCCAGATTGAATTTGGCAAAGGAAATGAACAATTGGTCGGATTGCCTATGACCAGCTGTTCTGTGAAGATAAAAACGAAGCTGCCTGTGAACATCCAAGGAATGCAGCTTGTATTCACCTTTGTTTTGATACTTAGGAAAGAAAACAGGGAGGTTGATGGACTGATTAATGTTAGCTTCCGAAGCTACCTTAGGAAGAAAGGAGGGATTGATCCTGAGGCACACCCGGTCCGGATGGAAGATCAAATAAGGCGGTTTCATGGACAGGGCCTGAAGTTCAGAAACTCTCTTAGCCGAAGTAATGGCTACTAAAAAAGCAGTCTTAAGAGACAAGAATTTAAGATCTACTGTGGCCGCAGGCTCGAAGGGGGGAGCGGTCAAGGCCTGAAGTACCAAGGAAAGATCCCACGGGGGAACCGTTTCTTTGACAGGGGGTCTGAGCAAAAAGGTGCCTTTTAGGAAGATTTTGCATAACTTAGCTGACATAAGAGGCCCAGAGTCATGACCAACATGGTAATGAGAAATGGCCGCTAGCTGAACTTTGACCGTGGAACTACTGGCGCCATCATTAAAGAGAGTAGTAAGGAAGTCTAGAACCAAAGGAAGGGGAACCATGAAGGGATCTAGACCTTGCCGCTCCGCCCAAATAGAGAAACGCTTCCATTTACTGCGGTAAATTTTCCTGGTAGAGGGCTTGTGGGCCGCTACCAGAATGGCCTTAACTGGGGACGAGATACCGGGAGTCCTGATTAGGAGTGGAACTGGAGCAGCCAAGCAGTCAATTTCAGGTTGTCCAGGTTCGGAGGTGGTAGGTTCGATGGGTGTGATATCAGATCCGGAATGGGATCTAGAATCCAAGGTGGATTCACTGAATGAGACCTTAGGTAAGGGAACCAGATCTGTCGAGGCCAGAATGGGGCAATGAGGATCATTCTGCACCCCAACCGAGAGGCTTTCTGAAGTACTTGGAGCATTAGAGGTAGAGGGGGGTATGCGTAAAGAAGACCGGGAGGCCAAGCATGCACCAGAGCGTCTCTCGGGGAATCCCCTGGAGGGGGGATTAGAGTGAAAAAACTGTCGCACTTGGCATTTAAGGGAGAAGCAAAGAGATCGCAACAGGGAGTCCCCTACTGTGTGAAGATACGTTTCGCTACTTGAGCATTGAGAGACCACTCGTAAGGGGAGAGAATGGTGCGACTGAGCTTGTCCGCTAGGATGTTGGACCGACCCGGAATATGCGTTGCGATGAGAAAGCGGTTGGTGGAGATCGCCCATTCCCACACTCTCATGGCTTCTTGACATAAAGGGTAAGACCTGGTTCCCCCCTGTTTGTTGATGTACCAGACCACCGACATGTTGTTGGACTGAATCGCAATTGTTCCCAGGGGAAGGAGGGCTTGAATTGCTTGCAACGCCAAGAGCACCGCCCTCATTTCCAGAACATTGATATGCAGGGAGGTCTCTGAATCGCTCCACATGCCTTGGACCGTCCGGCCCGCAAAATGCCCCCCTCCCCCCACCCGAGGCGGGAAGCGTCCGTGGTCACTGTGGCGAGAGGGGGAGATGCACAAAAAGGGCGGCCTCTGTGGAGATCCGGGGAATGGAGCCACCACAAGAGAGACCGCTTGCAAGCCTTGCTGATTGCAATGGGGTGATGTAGGGGGAGAGAGAGAGAGAAATGACCATTGCACCTGAAGTGTCCACTGAAGCACCCGCATGTTCAAGCGGGCGAGCGGAAGAAGAGTAATCGCTGCCGCCATAGACCCTAGTGCCCTCAGGACCAATTCCGCAGGAGCTGAGCTGGAGTGAAGGATGGCCCGCACCTGAGTCGCAGATTCCGAACTCTGTCGGTTGTGAGAAAGGCTCTTAAATTTCTCGTGTCTAACCTGGCCCCTATAAATTCTATTATCTGAGTAGGGACCAGGTTGGACTTTTCTATGTTTACCGTGATGCCTAGCTGGGGAGCTAGACGAAGAAAAGAGTCTCTTGCCAAGGATAGTAGATGCCTTGTTGGGGCGGTGAGAAGCCAGTCGTCCAGGTACGGAAAGACCTGCACCCCCTGAAGCCTCAGGTGGGCCGCAACCACTGCTAATACTTTGGTGAACACCCTGGGGGCTGTGGTGAGACCAAAGGGAAGGACCCTGAACTGGTAGTGACTGGCTCCCAGCCGGAAGCGAAGAAACCTCCTGGATCGTCTGTCCATTACAATGTGGTAGTACGCATCCTTGAGGTCTATAGAGCACATCCAGTGATTCTCCCCTAGAAGGGGGAGGATGGATTGTAGAGTGACCATCCGGAACTTCTCCCTGGGAACTGCCAGGTTCAATAGGGACAGGTCCAGAATGGGTCTTAGGTCCCCCGTCTTTTTTGGCAATAAAAAGAACCTGGAGTAGAACCCTGATCCGATCTGGTCTGGGGGGATGGGCTGGATGGCTCTTTTTCTCAGCAGATGGCCAATTTCTGCTGAAGCGGCCTCCCTTTGATCGGGTGGAACATCGGGGAGGATTTTGAATCTTGGGACATGAAGAAAGGGGATTTTGTAACCTCTGGATATGATCTGGAGTACCCAGCGGTCTAATGTAATGGACTCCCATGCCGCTAGGTGCTCTGAAAAACGTCCCCCGACTGCCTCCAGAGTGGAGCAGTCGGGCAACCCCTCAGGGTTGCTACGTGGGCTGTTCAGAGAAAGGTTCTCTGGACCCAAAGTTCCTGGGAGCCCCTCTGCCCCAAGGGCGGCGTCCTCCCTGTCCTCCTCTGCTGCGGAAGGGCTGGTTGTCCGGAGCGGGTTGGGATTGCTGCGACTTCTGGAACCACATCTTCTTCTGGCCCTTTTGGTTCCTAGAGTAGGACCTCTGGGGCACAGAGAAGCGGACTCCGACGGCAGACAGAGTCTTCCCGTCCTTCTCGCTATGAACCAAGGTGTCGCGAACCGTCTTGCCAAAAAGGGCAGAACCGTCAAAGGGGGCGTTCGCGAATGACGCCTTGAAGGGCTCTGTGAAATCGCAGTGGCGGAGCCAGGCCTGGCATCTTGTGACTAGGCCCACTCCTGCAGCTCTAGCGGCTCCCTCGGTAGCATGGGAAAGTAACCGCATAGAGGTGTTGGTCACGGAACGAAGAGTGGCCATACGGGTGAAGTGCAAAAGTTTGTCCTCCTCCGACATGGACTCTGGGGGTGATGCAGCGTATTCCTTGATAAGATCGCGCTGCATCCTAATGACATGTGCCAAATAGTTGAGCGCCCTCACTGAGAAGGTCGCTGAACTAAACATTTGCTTCCCCAAACGGTCCATCATCCGAGACTCCTTGCTCGGGAGATGGACTGAGGGACTCTCCTGAGCGAGTTCCCTCTTAGTGGCTGCTGCTGACAACATGGCATCTACCGGGGGTCCCTTGCTCCAGTGGGCACGATCAGCAGGGGGGCTAAGGATCCTGTCCGGCCTCTTGGGGATTGGCTCCACGGTGTCCGGTTCCTTCCACGCCCTGGTGGTAATAAGGTCCACCAGGGGGTCGGCAGGAGGGGACACCCAAGAGGTAGACGGGCCCGCTTCAAATGCCTCCAAGAACACGGATTCGTCAGAGGAAGACTTTGGGGCAGACCACCCACCTCTTATCCGTAACATTTCCATGATGTCTCCAAAGGAGACATCCTCAGGGGGTGATCTTGGGGAGCCTTTCCCTTCCTCCAAGTCAGTGTCTTCAGTTAAAGACTCGGGGGAGTCTATGTGCCTCCTCTTACACGTATGCTTGCAAGGTGCTTCCTCGGGGGGGCTGTCCGAGGAACCCTCGCCAGCGATGTCCAGATCCAAGGGAACTGCTTGGGGCAGTGAAGCGGGCTGTCCCAGTGGCCGGGTGACGGAAGCCTGGCCCAGAGCAGATGGAGTGCGGGACAGAGCTGAAGCAAGGACCGGGGGTCCGGATTCCCTCAACAGAGCCCTCTCCACTACATCAAAAGCCGAGGGGGAGCCAGCCTCGACTATAGGATCCGAAAGTCAGCTCCCCCTCGGATCAGATGAGTGGATCGGAGCCGAAGCCGGCGCCGAGCCCCTCGGATCCGAGGGAACAGTGCGCTCAGACAGGGACGGCGCCGAAGGCACACTGAGTCCCTCGGATCCGAAGCTCGGGCCAAGGCTCCGTGAGGTCGGATCCGACAAACTCGAGGGCAGGGTCGGATCCAAAGTACCCAGTACTGTCGGCGCCGACCCACCCCCGGCTCCGAGGCTGCCCGGCTCCGAGCGCTCCTAACCCGGGTAGCGGGTCGGAGAAGGAGCTATGGGCTTGAAAAATGGGGTCGAGCTCCCCCCCAGAGGGGGGGGGGGTGGAGGCAGGAGCACTCCCATCTGCATCTGGGCCTGGATGAACCTTCGCATCATCCGGTCCAGATCAGCGTCGGAGAGGCTGTAGGTAGACCTCGACAAGGCTACCGAGGTAGGCCTTGAGTGCCGCCTCGATAGCCTCGAAGGAGGTCGGATCTCCTCATCCTCAGGCCCCGGCGAAAAACAAGGGGACCGGAGCCGAGGAAGAGGAGAGCCAGCAGCCAGAGAGGTCGGAGGAGAAGCCCGCTTAGCCGGCGGGGCCGAGACGGAGGTCTCAGCCCGCCGCTTGTGGTGCTTCTCTCTCCGGTCCTTCTTCCTGGCTTCCCTCTCCTCCGAACCCGTAGAGGGAGTTTGAATCCCGGGAGGAGGAGGGGGAGCAGGCAAGGCAGGGACCGCCGGAGCAGTAACTACCAACGGGGTGGGGGCCGAAGCCGAGTCCGGGGGCAAGAGTCCCGCCAAGACCAGCTTCGACCTCTGCTCCTTCAATGCCCCGGGGTTGAACCCTGCACAGATTGAACACCCAGAAGTGAGGCGTTCAACCCCAAGGCATCGAACACACCGAGTGTGGCCATCAACAGGGGATAGCTTATGGCCACACTCGGAGCATTTTGAAAAGATTGCCTTTGGGGCCTCAGACATATTCACTAACTTACTTTTTTTTTTAAAGTAAAGCAAAGTAATTAAACTAAGCACTCACACAGAAGGCCCCAAACAATACACAAGCACACAAGCTACGTACCAGCGAGGGGAGGGTACTACAAAAATAACCAAGTTAACAAAAAATTAGATTAAAAGAGGGAAAACCTAAAACTTTCAAACAAATTATGAATTTTTTGACAGAAAAACCCTTCTTAAAACACCAAAAAAAGCACTTAGCTGACAGGAGCTCAAAATCCAGCTGTCACCATGAACGCGGCAAACTAGATCTGAGGTCATGTAGGGAGAGCAGGGCATTATGGGTGAGGGGAGGAGCTAGGAGCTCGGATCCATAGCTGGATAAATCATGCCGGTTCGGATCCGATATCGGATCCATACCCACAGGTTGCTGACAAATGAATCTCCTACTTCAGATGTGCTAGTTTTCCCCCTAAGGGGGCTGCCAAAAGAAAAGTGCTTGGATCTGGTAGAGGAAAGTCATTGGGACTGTTTCCTGTAAGGTTGTGATTTGTCTTCTCCGCTTTTGGAGGTTAGAGCACCCCATTGTTTAGGCCTGTATGAGCCTTGGGGCTGAGATCTGCCTCTGGGATGCCTGTATCTGCCTCTTTGTGGTCTGTCTGACACTGGAAAGGACCAATTTTTAGAGGGCCAGTTCCTGCTAAACCTGGGTGGCTGCACCTGTAAGAAATCCTTGACTGTCTGCATGGATTTTGCTTTATCCTCCATTTTTTCAACACCTCTTCTGCTTTAGTACCAAACAAAGTATCATGCTGTAATGGTGCATCTAATAATTTTGCTTTAACATGATCATGCAGATTTTGTTCCTTTAACCAAGCAGGTTTTCTAATAACAGAACCTGTCACAGCGGCCCTGAAAGAGGCCTCCAGTGAATCATAACCACATTGCAAAGTATGCTTTCCCACTTGTTCAGCTGCATGCAATAAATCCTGCATTTCCTTGGTCTCTGACCCTTCAGTATTTGTCAACAATTTCTGATCAAGCGGTGACATTAAATATTGCTGATATTTAACCATATGAAACTGACAATTTAAAGCCCTTACAGCCAGGGTAGCGGAAGTGTAGACTTTTTTCCCCATCTGGCTAGAGCCCTAGAATCCCTATCAGAGGGGACAGGGCTTTTTGCAGTGGAAGCTTTAACCCCTTTGGGACCCCGAGATATAGTTTCTGGGTCAGCAGCGAGGGTTTTATATAGGAATTTATGAGAATCCGAGACACTGTAGTACCTGTCTGGCTTAGCAGGTGCAGGGGGCAAAGAGTCAGGGGACAGGCCGGACTCTGAAAATCCATCATCTACAATATCCAGGACAGGTGGAATAGCAAGGGGTCTGTGCTGAGGAAGTAGCAGAAAGTCTCTGAGCCTTTTCTTAGATTCAGAATAATCTTGGCTCTCCCAGTGGAAATGCTCCCTCATGGTATGCAGGGTTTCCCCAAAAGAATTATCCTCAGGAGGAGAGGCTGAAGGAATGGATTCTTCAGCATCAGAATCCTCATAGGGAAACATGGAGTAATCCTGTTCAGAAGAGGAATCAGAGGAAATAGAAACCTGTTCAGAAGAATCATACTCTGTCTCTTGCCTAGGCCTCTTATCAGGAGGGGGATGGAAGCCCCTGATCAAACTAATTAGGTCTTCGGCCATTTTGAGCATCTGTTTTTTAGGCATGGAAGTCTGAGAAGGAGAATGCTGCACTTGTTTCTTTGTCTTTAGAGCTGCTTTAGTCTTTGTCTTTGAAGTTGAAAATGGCTTAATATGTAGGTGTGTAGGTCTGAAGACACCCTCAGAAGCAGATGTCTGGTCAGTGGCTCCGGACCCATCTGAGGGAATGATTTCCAAGTGTCCAATACCTTGAGTTTCCAGAGGCCCAGTCAGCTCCATGTGGGAGTAAGAAGTGGCCTGTGGCTCTGAGGTAGCGGGCGCCAGGGGCTGCGAAAGCACCTCACTGAGAACCGACGAATGGCCTAGCACAGGCTTCGTCATCGGTTTTGGACCTCGGATGCCTATCCTTTTCCTTGTCATTGCGTTTTTTGTAAACTCCAGTTGTCGGCTGGTCCGACGGCATTATATAATTAAATCTTCGGCCAAAGTAATGAAATGCAAAATCGAACCGACGCTTGATAGTGCGTTGGTTAAATCTAGCACAAAACTGACAGCTAGCAACATTGTGATCAGGGCCTAGGCAAGGAATACAGTAAGAGTGAAAATCCTTATGAGGTATTTGCTTCCCACAAGAAATACAATTGTTAACTTTCTCTGACATCGGTATGGAGCAAGAAAAATGTTTCCCCAATGGGGTACTTAGCTTTAATGAAGACTTCGGTTCTGAAATTCGGATTTGAAAATCTCAGGAGTCGGCCGACCGGCACTTGCAAACTGCTTTTGCTTCGGGCACTGCGTGGCAAGAAAGACTGGAGAAAATGGCGTCGGCTGCATCTTTTATACCCCTGGCGCACTGACGTCAGGGAAGAGGCGACAGCAACCGACGCCGGACCTAGACTTTGGAATTCTGGCCGACTGAGAGTAGCCTGTCAGCAGGATAACCCAAGAGTAATGACTGCAACAGTGAAACACAATGAACATCAGCCCCTTTAATAAATTATTCCAATTCTAAGGCTACATAACCCTCAGACAAAGGAAACATTTTGGTTTCCTGTCTGAAGTATTTATTTTCCTCTAGGATTCTACAACCTCAAAAAATACTCACTTAGCAAGGGAATAGGGGACTGTAAATAGTTTTCCACACAACAACAGCTGATAGTAAAGCAAAAAAGCTCAAATAAGCCAGTTCTTTGGACACTATTTTTTAAGCAGAGTTTGACGACTCTTTCATAGTCTAGAAGCAGCAGGTGCAATGTGAGACCAGAAGGGATAATGGCAATTGGGGCGGGTAGAATATGCCATCCCTTCATGAACACAAGTTCTCAAGGTTCTAGGACTGAAGAAGATGGACATCCTTTGGAAGACAGCATTTATGCTATTTTTTAACTGAAAAATATGAGTAACAGGCAAAGAATGGGTCAGTTCTGTTTAATCCTAAGCAAAATAAAAAGATTCTTACAATGTTTTGGAAAAAAATGTTTTATTAGGAAATAGTGAAACAAAATTAGTTTCATAACTACTCAACTGCAAATTTCATTATGAGTGGACACGACTTTCAGTCTAGCAGAGTCCAAGCTCAGAACCTCACATGCCATTTTGGCTAATGGTGTCTGCATGCCTGAAAATCTATGACTACTGGAAAAAGTTAACACATCTGGAAATCTATCTGCAAAAGGGTTTGCCTCACGACTGACGACTTTCCCACCCTAAAGCAAAGGAGATGAATGTTCCATCTTCTTAAACTCATATACATAGTTTTATGTAAAGTTTAGGGTGCCTGTGACAGATGAAGAGTGAAGGACTCTCTCATCTAGTTCCCCCCTGATGAAGAGAGAGGCAGATCGACTAGAGTGATTTGAAGACATTTCTGATAAAACTTTCAGGAGGAAAGACAGATTACTCCCAAGGGACAATTTAAAAAGGCAAATATAGTTTATTATACATGAGGGTCTCCAACTCTGGGATCCAGCTTACCAGTGTGATGGCCACCCTAAAAACTGTTTTCTGTGACAAATTTTAGCAAGGATGAAAAAGTAAATTAGAACATGAGATCGGCAAGCCTGCCAATTGTGAATTTCATACCCAACACAAGGCAGGCGTACATCAAAGATGTGCAATGATGCAGAACTCTCTTAAGAAGAAGCTTGACTGCTGCTGCTGGAGTCACAGTCCTGCCCATGATGGCCATAAATAGCTGAATAATGCAATCCTGACTGTAGAGTACCCTTACAGTCCAAATCATACAGCATTAGTTCTGAAGTTCACCAAATTCTCTTATTTTCTTTGGCAATTACTGCCTGCTATCTGTGTTCAACAGCCCTTTTCTCAGTCTATCATCCAACTCATTCATTTACTAGGCAAAAGTCAACTGAAAAGGGTCATCAATCAAGAAGCCATTAGGGGTGGTTTAAAACTTTTTCAATTTTTCTTCCCAGCCCTAAAAGTGTGTGCATGTACCTAGTGAGGCACTAGGGAAGAGCATGCAATGAGCTGGCTGTGCAGGGTGTCCCTATTTTTGCAAGTGTAATTTCCTCCAAGCAGCTGTGCTCCTGCCCCCATGACAAGAGCTGCAGTCGCTCCAGTTATCACCACTGTGCCTGCGAGTTCATGCAAACCCCACTATCTCGCAAGGACAGTTGAGCATTTTACATCCCTTCACTGCTCCTGCTCCTCCTTCTCCTCCCCCTCTACATGGCTCCTTGAGTGCTAGGGGTGTTTATCGATTACAGGCAGGGTTCAATCCCTCTGTGCCACCGACCCAGGCAATGACACCCAATTCTTATGAAATACTACATATGGTTTACTACACATAACCGGTTGCGGCTTTGAGATCTGAAAGCAGAGGCGACTGTCACTAGGAAAAGTGCTTTTGCAAAATACAAACTTCAACTTCACCATTTAGAAAAGGGAATGGACAAGCCTGTCAACCATGAAGTTCACTTTCCATAAAGGACAGAGAGATTCCTCATGGTGGTAGAAGATACACAATACCCTTAAGAAACTGCTTGACCAACTTGCTCTGGACCACAATCCTGCCCTCCACAAAGGCATAAAGGGTAGAATTAGTGGACACATGCACTATGAATAAAGGAAACTTGCATCCCGAGTGAAGTTAGCATTACCAGTAAACTGACCAACTAGGTCATAACCAAGTATCACTCCCTCCAAACACAGGACCTTTTCTACTTGGTAAAATACGTTAGGCAATTTCAGTCACTTTTGAAACCCTCTGCTGGAAGGTCTAGCAGGACCAGGAGTTCTGCAGTAATAGCCAGGCCTTAAGGTGGTAGAATCCGTTATCATACCAATCATGATCATGGGAGGCCTTTTTGTTGAAAACTTTGCTGAGGCCTGTTATCACCAGACACAACAACCTGAAACCACATTTTCTAGGTCAGCAGAGAGTAGTGACAAATTAGTTTTGCTGTTCCTTCTCTGACCATTGAGAAAAGGTACAAAAACAAAGGGAACGTGTGTAAGATGGACAGGAATCTCGTTTGTCACATGAATGAAGAATACATCCACTGCTGACTCCCCTTTGCCATTCTACACTTACTATACTTACTGAAGGAGGGGAAGAATTTCATTCTCTTCAGTGGCAAATAGATCAGTCTTATGGTGTGCATCTGAACCATCAGACAAAGTTGCCTATGCAGGGCTCACTAAAGGCCAGCAGAAACAGCTCAGTGAGTCTGTCAACAAGTTCACTTCACCTAGGAATGTGAAATGCTTCGGACTACAAGCTACTTCCAAACAGTGCCTCTCTACATAGCAGGTTTGACTAACGCGCTGTCAGGCTGAATAAGAGCAGGACCAGGATTTCAGGGGCAAAACTGTAGTCAGCTTTAGCTTGCATATATGGAGCTCCCTTTCCAAGAGAACCACGTCCCTTGAGCTGTGGAACTGCCAAGGTAAGTTCCTCATCTCTCCAATGAAACATGCATCATCAGTATAAGTGATGGGTTTGGTTACAGGAATGAAAGACTCCTATGATGCCAGCACATTATTCATTGCATAAATGCAGTGAATCTGCAGCCACTGCTGCCAAACACTCCACTGCAATACCCTCATCCACATTTATGTAAACTGCATCATGAAAACTATGGCAGCCATCAGTGTGGGCTATCCATTGCTTTTTTAAGGATGCCAAACTCGAATTCCACAACTTTATCTCCACTGGCAGCAGTGCACGACAATCACTGGTTCCAATCACAAACAGAGACAAAGCCCTAGCTGCAACTAGATGAGCTAGGATCACGCAGAAATCCAAATGCTGGAGAAGCTGTCCAGGCAGAACACCAGGAAATAGTTCGGAGCACCTTGCTCATGCTGAAGGAAGTGAGTCAGTGCAATCTACTGCACTAGTGACATCCTGTGGAGGTAATGTAGTATCTATCACAACAGGAAGAACTTGGATGTACACAAACATTAACCAAACGTGTATAAAATAACCAGCCATATAAAAATGTATGTGTAAGCGTGCATTTCAAGCTGCCATAAGGGGGTTGGGGTGTCAAGATAGAAAGCAAAAACCCCGTCACTGCTTCCTAGATGATGGCCCCTTCCACTGACTGGGGTCCCCACAAAAATATGGGAGACAATAGTCAACAAGTGTGAGAAGTATAAACATGGTGAACATCTAGCTTTTTGTAGATGAAAGGTAATTCCCTGAGATAAGGACTTCTCCCAGTTCATGTACAGCAGTCATGGAAACATCCATTAGAGCTATGAACAACACAGAGTCCCTCAAGCTGGGCCACCAGAAGCCAGTCATCCAAGTTATGGAACATACAAAGGTCTTTCAGCTGATTTCTGGTTACATGATCAATGATTCAGTATAACCCAAAGCCGCTCCAGTGGTGCAGACAGTTAAAGCCCTGACTATGGCCCAGTTGAACTGGGTTCGATTAGTGGCTTCGGCAGCTAGCAGGGAGTCGGGAGGGATTGACATGCTCATCCTGGGCAGAAGGGAGCTCATCAATGATATGCACTAAAGTGATTTGTAGTCCACAAAGGGGAGTTGCCCTAGGATGTGATGGATGAATGAAGGGGGCAAGGAAAGAGAAGTCAGTAGTGCATATGAAAGAAAGTATAGTTGTGTACACTTAGCATAAATGTAGATGTTCGAGTGTATTCACTGTTGCAGTCATCACCTGTGGGCTATCCCTGCTGTGGCAGCCCTCGGCTGGCCCGAAAATCAGAGTCAATGTTTTTCTGTGTTGGCTGCAGTCGCCTGTAGTCTGACATGTGGTTGTCAGTACTATGAAGCAAGGCAGCCGACGTCATTACATCAATTTTTCTTGCCCTAACCCATCAGAAGCACAAGGAAATAAGGTAAAGTGGTCCTGGTGGCTAAAAGCCACCATGGGAAGCTTATGTCCCCTAGGTGAAGAGGACATAAGGGGGATGGAGGGAGGGAAACCACGATTGCAACAGTGAACAGACTCGAACATCTACATTTATGTTAAGTGTACACAACTGTGCTATATTCTTCGTGTTTCACTGTTGCAGTCATCACCTGTGGGAGGATTCCCAAAGCTAAGGAGAGGGGTGGAAAGATAGGGTAGAGACCCAGGCATGGGTCAGCAAGCCCTGCAGAACTGCAGAGGCAAAACCTACCTAGACTTAGAAAAAATAGGTAGGTGGTAATGCTTTGTAAAGGTATGGACAGAGGTCCTGGTGGCAGCTTCCAAGATGTCCCTCGTGGGGACTCTTCTGAGGAAGGCTGTGGAAGTGGAGGCTGCCCTAGTGGAATGGATAGGAATAGACTTGGGGGGGGGGGTTACTATGTAGTCTGTAGCAGAAATAGATACAGTGTGATATCCATTTGGAAATGGGCTTCCCCTCTGCCCCTGAGGCAAAGTTGACAAGCAGCTGGTCTGTTTTTCTGAAGGGTTTAGTACGGTCTCGATAGTACCTGAGTTGTGTATTCCCAAAGCTAAGGAGAGGGGTGGAAAGATAGGGTAGAGACCCAGGCATGGGTCAGCAAGCCCTGCAGAACTGCAGAGGCAAAACCTACCTAGACTTAGAAAAAATAGGTAGGTGGCAATGCTTTGTAAAGGTATGGACAGAGGTCCTGGTGGCAGCTTCCAAGATGTCCCTCGTGGGGACTCTTCTGAGGAAGGCTGTGGAAGTGGAGGCTGCCCTAGTGGAATGGATAGGAATAGACTTGGGGGGGGGGGGGGTTACTATGTAGTCTGTAGCAGAAATAGATACAGTGTGATATCCATTTGGAAATGGGCTTCCCCTCTGCCCCTGAGGCAAAGTTGACAAGCAGCTGGTCTGTTTTTCTGAAGGGTTTAGTACGGTCTCGATAGTACCTGAGTTGTGTATGCATGTCTAGCGAGTGCAGAATTCTTTACCCCTTGTTTTGAGGGTTGGGAAAGAAGGTGGGTAGGTGTATGGCCTGGTTGAGGGTCACATCAGATATCACCTTGGGCATAAAGGAGGGGTAGTCCTCAGGGAGACCCTGTCTGCATGGAAAATGATGAAGGGTTCAACAGCCATGAGTACCTGAAGTTCTGAAACCCTTCTGGCTGAGGTGATAGCTAGTAGGACGGCAGTCTTCCAGGAGAGGTATTTCAATTCTGTTGAAGCAGCAGGTTTGAAAGGATGTAAGGTTAGTTTTTCTAAAACAAAATTAAGGTCCCAGGCTGGCTAGGGAGGCCTTCTGTGAAGTCTAATATTAGAAGCTCCTCTGAGGAATTGTTTAATCAAAGGATGAGAGAAGAGGGGTAGGTCTGAATTGTAATGGGCTGAAATGGCTGAGGCATGGATTTTAATAGAAGAGAAGGAGAGGCCACTTTTGAGCAAATCCGCTAGGTAATCCAAGATAAGAGGGATGGAAGGATGTGAGGTACTGGCCCCTCTGGACTGGCTCCAGGAGCAGAATCTTTTCCATTTCCCTGCGTAAGATTCTCTGGTGCTGGGCCTTCTGGCCTCTGTGATAGGTCTAGTACCTACCTGTTTGCTTAAGAGGGACTCCTTGCTAGCTTTTAAGGTATAGGCCAAGCTGAAAGATTGAGTTGGCAAATCTGGGTGCAGTATCTCCCCCCTCACCTGGGTCAAGAGATCTGAGATCAGGGGAAGCTGCTTGGTGGGCTGTAAGGTCAGACTGCGCACTAAGGGGTACCAATGCTGTCTGGGCCAATCTGGAGCAATGAGGATGGCCTTTGATCTCTCCTCCCTTATTTTGATCAGCACCTTGGGAATAAGAGGCAGAGAAAGGAACGCGTACACAAACAGGGAGTTCCAGGGGAAGGTCAATCACCCACCTTCCACGCTAGGAGGTGATACTCCCTGGTACAGAACTTTTGCAGCTGGTGGTTGAGGTGCGAAGCAAAGAGATCCACCTCTGGAGTGTCCCACTCCTGAGTACTTTGAAAAAAGATTTCCCTGTGGAGCTGCCATTCATGGGGGTCCAGTAAGTTTCTGCTTAGGTGGTTTTCCAGGGTGTTGATAACCCCTGGTAGGTATTGGGCAATTAGGTGTAGACCCATGTTGGCAGCTGTCAGCCACAGGTTCATGGCTAGTCTGCACAGAGGGTAAGATTGGGTCCCCCCCCCCTGTTTATTGATATACCACATTACCGTGGTGTTGTCTGTTTTTATATGGAGGATGCCTGGCCTGAGATGGGGTTTGAAGGATGTCAGAGCCTTTTGTACTGCCATAATTTCTTTCTGAGTGATGTGTAAGTGAAAGTGCAGGGCATCCCAAACACCTTAGGTGCACCTGCCTGCTAGGTGAGCGCCCCAAGCAATGTCTGAGGCGTTGGTAGTGAAGGTCTGGCCAGTAGGGTGGAGGATGAAGGGAAGACCCTTGTTCTTGGCACAGGCCTCTGCCCACCATAGAAACTCGGCCCTTATATCTGGGATCATAGGGAGAGAGGTCTCTATTGACAGAGTGCTGGCACCAAAGGTTGTTTAGATACCACTGAAGTTTTCTCATGTGAAGCCTGGCCAGAGGAATTAGAAGGATGCAAGATGCCATGTATCCCAGGGCTTGCAGGAACTTCCTCACGGTCAGATGACTTCTGGAAGCCAGCTGGGTAAAGTAGCGAGGTAGGAAGCTCTGCTTTTCTGGGGATAGGAAGGCCATTTGGGATGCTGTGTCTAGCAGAGCTCCCAAGAAAATAATCTCCCTGGTGGGGTTTGCATTGATTTCATCTCGTTGATGGTGAACCCTAGGGAAGTTAGGAGGGATTTGACAAAGAGAAGATCCGGGAACAGCTTTTCTTTTCACTCTGCCCGAATGAGGCAGTCGTCCAGGTAAGGGTAAATCTGTATATTTCTCTGTCTGCAAAATGCTACGTCCGGGGCTAAGCATTTGGTGAATACTCTGGGTGCAGTAGATAAGCCAACAGGCATGCTATGTCCGGGGCTAAGCATTTGGTGAATACTCTGGGTGCAGTAGATAAGCCAACAGGCAGAGCAGAGAACTGAAAGTGTGATCCTGCACTGAAGCGCAGGCATTTCCTGCAGTATTCCCTTATGGGGTGTGGAAGTAGGCATCTTTTAGATCTAGGGTGACTAGCCAGGCATTTTTTGTTATCATAGGTGGCAGCTGCTGCAAAGTTAGCATTCTGAATATGGGGACCATCAGGAAGGTGTTCAGAATGGATAGATCCAGGATGGGGTACCAAGTGCCCTTTTTTCTGGGAAAAAGGAATAGTCTGGAATAAATGCCTTTGCCTGTTTGATCTGGGGGTAAAGGTCCTACTGCCCTGGGATATGAGAGTTTGGACCTGTTTTCATGCCTCTGCCCACAGATTTGGAGGCAAGCCTGGGTACTTTCTTGGAATTGGGAGTTCGCTGAAAGAGAATTTGTACCCCCTGAAAAATGATCTTTAAGACCCATTGGTCCTTTGTTACAGAAAGCCAATTTTCTTTGAAGAGGAAGAGCCTTCCTTCTTGTTTTTGGTGAGTGTAGGGAGGGCAGGGGGGGGGGGGGGAGTCAATGTCAGTTTTTGACATAGAAGGGTGGCTTAGAACTGCCTGCCTTAGGGGCAGAAGTGGTCCACTGTTAGCTTCTCTGCTGGCCCTGGGATAGAGGCCTGGATGGTCTGTCCCTGCGGGGCTTACTTTGGCCCTGTCTGCTAGGTGCAGGCAAGGACCAGTGCTTAAAGGGAAAAGTTCCTGCTGAACCTGGGAGGTTGAACCTGAACGAAATATTTTACTGTTTGCATAGATTTTGCTTTGTCTTCCATCTTTTTAAGCACCTCTTCTGCTTTTACTCCAAACAAGCGCTCCTTATCCAGGGGTGCATCAACAAGTTTAGACTTGACATGATCAGAGAGAGGTTGTTCCTTCAGCCATGCATATTTTCTAATGACCGATTCTGTCACTGATGCCCTGCTGGAGGCTTCTAGGGCGTCATATCCACAATGTAATGAATGTTTGGCCACTTGACAGAGTGCAGTAAATCTGCTAACTCTTTTGAACTGGCACAGTCAGGAAGGGTTGAAATTTAGAAGTTATGTACCTACCATAACGTTCCATGTTAGTTGTCTTCTCTCGCCTTCTTTCTTGCTGGATGGGTTCGGAGCCGATCCTCGGCTCCACTGCACTTACTAAGCTCGAGAGTCACTTTTACCAGCTCGAGGCAGCCCCATATCCCATGATGCAAGGCGGTATATACCCAGATCTCGTTTGGTACTTATAGGGAAAAACACCTAGCACAAAAAACTTTCCACTAAGGAAAGAAGAGCAATTAGCCTAAACAAAAAGGGCTATAATGGGAACCCAGATAACTAACTGGCGCCCAAAGAAGCAATCTTCCTGACAAGGGAGATCAAAGTCTGTCCAGGCAAGGGGGCAGGAGGGAGGGTCGCAAGAAAGAAGGCGAGAGAAGACAACTAACATGGAACGTTATGGTAGGTACATAACTTCTAAATGTTAAGTTGTCAATCTCGCCTTCATTCTGCTGGATGGGACAGCGTCCTAGCACCTCTATCCTGGGTGGCTCAATGGAACAGACTCTTGAGAACCGTAGAACCAAAACTGGCTCTATCCCTGGAGGCCAAATCCAATTTGTAATGAGAAACAAAGGTATGAGGAGTGGCCCAAGTGGCTGCTGCACAAATAGTATCTAAGGGAAGTCTAGCCTGAAAAGCTGTGGAAGTGGCTAAGCTTCTGGTGGAATGTGCCTTTGGTTTTGAGCACAGCTGTTTGCCCCTAAGTTGATAGATTTCGGAAATGGTGGAAGAAAGCCATCTAGACAAGGTCACTTTGGAAACAGGAAGGCCTTTCTTATTCTCAGCATAAGAAAGAAAGAGTTGATCAGACTTTCTGAATTGTTTTGTTCTGTCCAAATAATATTGGAGTTGGCGGTGAACATCAAGATAATGTAATTTTTGTTCCGATCTGTTGGAGTAATTGGGGAAAAATACAGGGAGATCAATAGATTGGTTTAAATTTGTTTTTGAAGCAACCTTGGGCAAAAAGGAAGGATTAGTTCGCAAGGATACTCTGTCCTTGTGGAAGACCAAATATGGGGGACGAACAGAGAGGGCATGCAGTTCTGACACTCTCCTAGCCGAGGTAATAGCGACAAGGAAGAGTGTCTTCCAAGAAAGAAACTTTAGAGAACATGAAACAGCTGGCTCGAAGGGAGGAAGAATTAAGGATGTCAGCACTAGATTTAGGTCCCATTGAGGAGGAGGACTCCTGACAGGAGGATTAAGGAGAAAAACTCCTCTTAGAAAAGCTTTACAAAGCCTGTGGGACATAATGTTGTGGTCTGCAAAACCGACATGAAAATTCGAGATCGCAGCTAACTGAACTTTGACAGTGGAAGCTGAAGAACCCGAGTGAAGGATTTCCGCTAAAAAATCCAAAACTGCATGAACAGGGGCAGTAAAGGGATCTATATTCCTTGATTTCGCCCAAAGGGAGAAACGTTTCCACTTGCTAGTGTAAATCCTTCTAGTAGAGGATTTAAGGGAAGCCACTATGATATCCCGAACAGGGTTAGAGATCATAGGAAGCCTGGCTAAGGAAGGAAGTGGAGCAACCAAGCTGTGAGGTTGAGAGAAGGAATGGACCGATGCAGCTGACCCGATTGGTGGATCAGAAGATCTGGCACTGGGTCCAGATGCCACGGCTGCGCCAAGAGGTGACGATGGAGGAACGGAAACCAAATTTGCCGAGGCCAATATGGGGCAATGAGAATCATTTTGGCTCTCAAAACGGTAGCTTTCTGGAGTACCTGTGGTATCAAAGGAAAGGGAGGAAAGGCATAAAGAAGTCCCTGGGGCCAATCTTGGGTAAGAGCGTCTCTGGGGGGATGGCCTGGAAGTGGGAAGAGAGAGAAGAAGTCCGGGCATTTGCTGTTTTGGGGAGTAGCAAAAAGATCGCAACATGGGCGGCCCCATTCTTGAAAAATCTCCTCCACTATAGATTGTTTGAGAGACCACTCGTGAGGCATGAGAATAGCTCTGCTCAATCTGTCCGCTAAAATGTTGGTTTTCCTAGGGATATGCGTTGCTACCAGAAACCGATGAGAGGAGATGACCCATTGCCAAAGTCTGTGAGCTTCTCGACACAAGGGGTAGGACTTGGTTCCGCCCTGCTTGTTGATATACCACACTACGGACATATTGTCCGTGTGAACTGCAACTGTTCCCAAGGGAAGAAAGTCGTTGAGGGCTTGCAACGTTAAAAGCACTGCTCTCATCTCTAGGACATTTATGTGCAGGTGGTATTCGAACGGTTGCCACGTCCCATGAACCATCCTGCCCTGATAATGACCCCCCCCACCCGATCAGGGAGGCGTCCGTAGTGACTGTGGCTACTGGGGCCGGGGAAACAAAGGGTCTGCCCTGATGAACCTGGGGAGAAGAAATCCACCAGGATAGATGGTTTTTGCAAGTTTGTGTCACCAGAATTTGATGACGCATGGGGAGTTGTTGGTAGGACCATTGGGTGAACAACATCCATTGAAGGAGACGCATGTAAAAGCGGGCCAAAGGGAGAAGAGTAATGGCAGCTGCCATGAGGCCCAATACCTTTAGGACCAGTCTGGCTTGCACCTTTTTGCTGGCAAGGATGATCCGCACATGGTTTTGGATATCTAGGATTCTGTTGCTTGTGAGGTTTGCTGACATCTGGACAGTGTCTAAATTTGCGCCTATAAAAGTAATAGATTGGCAAGGGCAATAAGGAGGATTTTTCGTAGTTGATAGAAATTCCTAAATGAGTGCAGAGATTTAGGGTGTAATCTCTGGCTTGGAGAAGTTGATGCCTAGTGGTGGCTGAGAGGAGCCAGTCGTCGAGATATGGCAACACCTGGAATCCTTGACGTCTCAGGTGAGCCGTGACCACTGCCATACATTTGGTGAACACTCTGGGGGCTGTAGTGAGACCAAAGGGCAGGGCTCTGAATTGGTAATGACTGGACCCCAGCCGAAAGTGGAGAAACCTTCTGGAGCGTCTGTGGATTTTTATGTGATAGTACGCATCCTGAAGGTCTATTGAGCACATCCAGTTGTCTTTGCCCAGAAAGGGCAAAATCGATTGAAGTGTGACCATCCGAAATCTTGTCTTTTTCACAGACTTGTTGAGTCTGCTGAGGTCCAATATTGGTCTCCAATCTCCCGTCTTTTTGGGAACCAAAAAGAACCTTGAGTAGATTCCGGGCTCTGAATGGTCTGTTGGAACTGGCTGAATGGCCCTTTTTTGTAGAAGCTTTGATACTTCTCATTTTCCGATTTCCCTTAGACCGGGTGGAACATCTGGAAGGGAATTTTTGTGAGTGAAGGGACTTTCCTCGAAAGGAATCTTGTAACCCTTGGATATGATTGACTGTACCCATTTGTCTTGTGAAAGGGAAAGCCAGGCTTCTGGGTACAGCGATAATCTTCCCCCGACTGCCTCCAAGGATGGACAGTCGGGCAACACCTCAGGGATGCTGGAAGGGCTTGTCAGAGAGAGGCTCTCTGCTTCCCTGGTTTTGTGGACCCCCTCTGCCCCTAGGGCGGCGTCTGTTATTATTACCCCCTCTGCCTTTAGGGGTAAACTGACCACGTGTATCCGGCGTGACTCCCTGAGATTTACGGAACCACATCTTTGCGCCCTTCTGTCCTTTAGGGTAAGGCCTAGAAGGGGTGGAAAAACAGACCCCTACGGCAGAGAGAGTCTTGCCGTCTTGCTCACACCTGGTCAACGTATCCTTCACCTGAGGACCAAACAATGTTGCTCCATCGAAGGGAGAGTTTGTGAAGGACGCCTTAAAGGGATCTGCAAAATTACAGAGCCGCATCCAGGACTGACGCCTAAGAGCCACTCCTGTCCCTGCAGCTCTACTCGCTCCATCTGTTGCATACGAAATCAGCCGCATGGAGGAGTTGGCTATGGAGTTAAGGATTCCTAGCTGAGAAGCAATCTTGTCCTGAGCCCCTGGAGCTGTAGGATCCTGTACTACTTCACCTAATTATTTAAGGATGTCCCTTTGAAGTCTGGTGAAGTGACATAAGTAATTCAGCGAATGCATAGCAAAGGTCGCTGAGGAAAACATCCGCTTACCATACCTGTCCATGGTCCTAGAATCTTTGTTAGGAGGATGGACTGGTATGGAAGGATCTGCAAGTTCCTTCTTAGTGGCGGCCGCCACCACCATGGCATCAACAGGGACACCTTTTGTAAGGAATTGCTTTTCGGAAGGGGCTGTAATAAATTTAGAAGGCCTCCTGGGAACTGGTTCTACGGAATCAGGAGCTGCCCACGCCTTCCGAGCTATTACCTCCATGAGGGGGTCAAAAGGCGGAGACACCCAGGAGGTGGAGGGTCGAGATCCGAATGCCTCTAGGTATACCGACTCATCCTCGAAGGGGTTTATGGAGGGCCAGTTTCCCCTCTGTTTTAGGAATTCTAGGATGTCTGAAAAAGAGACATCCTCAGAGGGGGATCTTGGGGACCCCTCCGACTCATCTAAGTCGGTATCTGAAGTTGTAGACTCAGGGGAGTCTAGGTGCTTCCTCTTACAAGTCATCTTACGCGGAGGATCTCCTGAAGGATCAGGAGAATCCTCGGAAGAGGGGGTTCTTCCCAGTGGGGAAACCTGAGGCGGTGGATCTCTTGGTCCGGGAGCAAGAGAGTGGGAAGAGACATCTACAGGCACCATAGAGGGAGGAGCTAAGGGGATAGACTGCTGACTGAGCCCAGGGGCCAGCACACTCCTCATCACCTCGAAGGCTCCCCTGCCAGGGAGATCCGAGAGACCCCGCTCCGAAGAAACAGGGGCTCCCGGGTCCACCGAGAGGGAAGGCTCCGAGGCAGATGTCGGGGCCGAGCTCACCAAGGCCGAAGCCCCGAGGGGAAGAGCAGGGTCGGACAAGGGTCCGATGCCACTCACCCCCTCGCAGCAGACCGGGGAAGCCCAACCACCGGATCCCTCCAACGAAGGTCTCGAGGAGGAGATAAGAGTAGAAGCTGAAGGAGCAGAAAGGGGTGGTATCTGCCCCACAGCCGTAGCAGTGACTAATCCCATAGACTCCGGCTCCGAGCTCTGGAGGAGAGTCGAAGGAGGAACTTGAAGAGGGTGTGGACTAGTAGTCATCTGTTGAGATGGACTATGAAGCATTTGGGCTAGTGCCTGTGATTTTAACAATCTGCTTACCACTCTCTCCAAATCGTGGTCTGACAGCCTGGAAGACCTAGATGATCGGCTCCGATGGCTCCGCTCCGAAAGAAGAGGAGAGGTCGGAGCCGACAGTATCGGTTCCAAAGAGGGAGACCTGGTCCTCTTCCTCGAAGGAACCATCGGAGCCGACAACTTTTTGGCTCCGAGTGTAGTCAAGGATGTATCGGCTCCAGCCGGAGCCGATACAGGCAAAGAAATAATGGTATCGGAGCCGGTCGGCGCCGATACCGAAGCCTTAGCCACATGGTGGTCGGAGCCGACACCAATGTGACAGTCAAAGTGTCGGCACCGATAGCCATCGGTGCCGAAGATTAAGCCAAATTAGGATCGGCTCCAGCCGGAGCCGATCTCTACTCCAAAGGAGTTGGAGCCAAGGCCGAAGGCTTAGAAACAGAAGCCTGGGCCTTGGTGGTCTTAGAGGGTTTGCCCGGAGCAGATTTGGCCGGGGAGCCCTCCAGTTTAAGAAGCCCTCTCAATATTAATTTGTTTCTCCTTTCCTGCAGGACTCTCTGGCTGAAAGAGTGACAGATAGCACAGGAGTCCTGCAGGTGGAGAGGTCCCAGGCAGTAGATACAAGAAGTGTGACCGTCTGTCAGAGACATCTTCTGACAGTACGAGTCACACTTCTTGAAGCCTGAGACCCTCTGTTCTTTTGACATAGTGAGTACACACGCACCAAGACTCACACAGTCCAGTCAAAAAATTAAATTTTTAATTTTAAATTTTAATATAAAGGGGAATATATATAAACCCACACACACACCCTGACAGGAAGGGATGGGTAGGGAAGAAGGCCTGACTAAATAAACACAGTAGGGAAATGGGTAAAATGGCTGGGAGACCCTACAACTACGTGCAAATGACAATTATACTGAAATAATTAAGAAAAAAGTACAGTTTTGTACCTACCATAAATGTAGATGTCCGATAGGAATGCATCTGCAGTCCTTACAAATGGGTTGTCCTGTCGTCAGGCAGCCCTTCGGTCGGCCGGATTCCAAAGTCTGGGTCTGGCCTCGGCTGGTGTCGCACTTCACCCGACGTCATAGCTGCAGTTCTTCGGGTATAAAGGCATCAGCCGACGCCATTTTCCTCAGTGTTTCTTGCCCCAGATGCCAGGTGCCCTCTTGGAAGGCTAAATTTGGATAAATGGCAATGATTCCAAATAGTAGAGAGCAAACACAAAAAATAAGCATGTATGTACATATATACAAACAAATACACCATAATAGATACCCCCAGCTAGCTATAAGATGGGCAAATACCCTAGGAGCACCACATAGGGGAAGGCGGGTGGGTAATCCTGACTGCGGATGCATTCCTATCGGACATCTACATTTATGGTAGGTACAAAACTGTACTATGTCCTTCAAGGATGCATCTGCAGTCCTTACAAATGGGTAGAATACCATAGCCAAACTGGGGGAGGTGGAAAAATAAAGTTATGGTGTAGTTAGGATCCCTTGCAAAACAGCAGTGGCAAAACCTGCTCGGGATCTAGAGTATAATGGTAAATTATAATGCTTGGCAAATGTATGCACGGAGCTCCAAGTAGCAGCCTCTAAAATGTCCTTGGTAGCCACTCCTCGTAAGAAGGCTGTGGTAGTGGCTGTAGCCCTTGTAGAGTGAGGCCTGATGTTCTCTGGAGTTTTCTTTCCATGGTAGGAGTAACAAAATCTAATGCAATTTCCTATCCACTTGGAGATTGTCTGTTTTGAAATTGCTTTTCCTTCCTTCCTGTTGCATATGCTACCAGTAGCTGGTCAGTTTTCTATTGCCCTTGGTCCTGTCCAGGTAGTAGCGTAATTGTCTATGTACATCCAAGGTATGCAGCAGTCTTTCTCCCTGTTCTGTGGGTTGGGGAAGAATGTAGGTAGGTGGATAGCCTGATTTAAAGAAACTCTGGAGACCACCTTAGGCATAAAGGAAGGATTTGTTCTCATGGACACTATATCTTGATGGAAGATCAGGAAGGGTTGTACTGCCATTAATGCCTGAAGTTCAGATACCCTTCTTGCTGAAGTGATTGCCAGCAGGAAAGCAGTCTTCCATGATAAGTATTGCAATTCTGCTGTTGCTGCTGGTTCGTAAGGAGGAAGTGTCAATTTTTCTAGCACAAAGTTCAAGTCCCATGCTGGTAATGGTGGTTTCCTAGGAGGCTTTACATTTTTAATTCCTCTCAGAAACTGTCTGAGCAGAGGATGTGAGAAGACAGGAGGATCCAAGTCGTATTCTGCTGAAATAGCTGATGCGTGAATCTTGATGGAGGAGTAGGACAGGCCTGTGTGGAAGAGCTCTGCCAAGTATTCCAGGATGTTGGCTATGTTTACCAGTGACACATCTTCTCCTTTTGCAGTACTCCAAATGAGATATCTTTTCCATTTTGCTGAATAATTTTTTCTTGTTGAGGGTCTGCGAGCCTCAAGGATAATGTCTTTAACCCTTTGGGATAAATTTGGGTTAATTGGTCTTATGCAATGTTCCAGGCAGTCAGCTGCAGAGTTTTCAGGTTTGGATGCAGATTGTTGAAGTTGTTCTGTGTTAACAGCAAGGGAACCAGGGGTAGTGGCCATATTTGTTCCCGAGACATGCTCCTCAGTAATGGGTACCAATGTTGCCTTGGCCAGTCTGGAGCTATCAGAATGATCCTTGGACAGTCCTCTTTGATCTTCAATAGCACCTTGTGCATCAAAGGAAGTGGTGGGAATGCATATGCTGTCAGGTTTTTCCAACTGAAGGATAAGGAGTCCACCTTCCAAGCAAGTGGGTGGTACGTCCTTGTGCAGAATTTCTTTAGTTGGTGATTGCGTGGGGATGCAAATAAGTCTATGTCTGGGAGCCCCCATTTTCTTGTAATGGTTTTGAAGATGTCCGGATGCAGCATCCATTCGTGGGCATCTGTGGTAGTCCTGCTTAATATGTCTGCTAGAATGTTTTCTTTTCCTGGTACAAAAATTGCTTTTAACTGAATGTTGTAGCTCAGGGCCACATTCCAGAGGTCCAGTGCCATCCGGCAAGGAGGATACAAATGTGTGCCTCCCTGTTTGTTGATGTACCACATAACTGTGGTGTTGTCTGTCCTTATCATCAATAGACCTTGTTGGAGGAATGGTCTGAATGCCTGAATTGCCAGTTTTACTGCCAGCATTTCCTTTAGATTTATGTGTAGGTGCAGCTGGTCTTGAGTCCATAAGCCTTGTATGCACTTGTCCAGCATGTGTGCCCCCCAACCGAGGTCTGAGGCGTCTGTCGTGATGGTTTGGCTTGGTTGAATACTGTGGAAGGGCAATCCTGTGTTTGATTGACAAGCCTGAGCCCACCATAGGAATTCTTGCTTCAGGCATGGAATAATGGGAATCTGGGTTTCTAAGCTGTGCTTGTGTTGAGACCATAAATTCCTTAGGTACCACTGTAGTTTTCTCATATGCAGTCTGGCATGAGGAACCAATATTATGCAGGATGCCATGAAGCCCAAGGCTTGCAGTACTTTTCTTGCTGTCAGATGGTTCTGCTTTGTTAAAGCCAAGAAGTAGAGAGGTAGCTGCTCCTGTTTTTCTACTGTTAGGAATGCCATTTGCTTTGATGTGTCCAACTCTGCACCCAAAAGGTTATTCTCTGGGATGGTATCAGTCTTGACTTTTTATATTGACTGTGTATCCCAGGGCTTGTAGCAGGTAAATGACCCTTTGTAAGTCTTCTGCTAGCTTTTGTTGTCCGCTTGTATCAGGCAGTCGTCCAGGTAGGGGTAGATTTGGATTCCCTGAAGCCTGCAATGAGCAATTACTGATGCCAGGTATTTCGTGAACACTCTGGGCGCAGTAGATAAGCCAAAGGGCAATGCTGAGAATTGATAATGCTCTGATCCTGCAAGAAATCTGAGGTATCTTCTGCAGTTTGGTCGTATGGGACGTGCAGGTATGCCTCCTTGAGATCTAGAGTCACCAGCCAAGACTCCTTGCCCAGCATGGGAAGAAGCTGCTGTAGGGTCAGCATTTTGAATTTTGGAACAATGAGGAATGTGTTTAATGCGGACAGGTCGAGAATAGGTCTCCATTTGCTCTCTTTTCTTGGTACCAGGAAGAGTCTGGAGTAAAATCCCTTTCCTTGCTCCATAGATGGTACCTTTTCTACAGCTCTCATCCTTAATTGGGATATTTGTTTTAGAGCTTCTGTCTTTTGATTTGGAGGTAGGTTTGGCATTCCTCTCTTCCCTGGTAGAGTATGGAAGTGAAACCTGTAACCTTGGTCTATTGTCTGTAAAATCCACTTGTCTCTTGTGATGTAATGCCAGTTTGTTGTAAATAAGGCTAGCTTCCCGCCTAAGGGTGCTTGTAGTTGTTCCCTGGTAGGCGGTGCCAGAGCCAAGTCACTGTGATTGACCTGTAGTTATGGTGGTGGCTGTGTCTGTGGCTGTTCCTCGCTGGTTGTTGCCCTGCCACTGGCGTCCTCTGTAGGCACCCCTGGATTGGCTTCTGCCTCTTGACCGCCTATTCCTGCCTCTCTGAGTTCTGGAGGAGTCTGGAAAGGACCAATTCTTGGAGGGCCAATTCCTGCTAAACCTCGGAGGTTGGACCTGTAAGAAATCTTTCACTGTTTGGACAGATTTTGCCTTCTCTTCCATCTTCTTCAGCACTTGTTGTGCAGGAGAGCCAAACAAATTGATCTTATCCATAGGAGCATCTAATAGTTTTGATTTGACATGGTCTGGTAAGGCCTGTTCTTTTAACCATGCATGCCTTCTGATGACTGTGCCAGTCATGGCTGATCTAAAGGAAGCATCCAGTGCATCATAGCCGCATTTTAAGGAATGGTTACTGACTTGTTGAATGTTATGTACCATTTCCTGCACATATTTTTTTTGTCTACTGTTTCATCTGAGGACACTTTTTTGGTTAACTGGTCTAGCAAAAATTCTTGATACTGCATCATGTGAAATTGACAGTTCAAGGCCCTAGCTGAAAGAGTAGCAGAAGTGTAAACTTTTTTACCCCATCTCTCTAAGGATCTGGATTCCCTTTCAGAGGGGAGGGGGTTTTTGGCAGAGGTGGCTGCTACAGCCTTAGGTCCTTGGGAGATAGTCTCTGGATCTGCAAAGGGAGCCTTATACAAGTGGTAATGTGTGTCCGGGACCCTGTAGTATCTATCGGGCTTAACAGGGGCCGGAGGCAGAGAATCAGGAGCAGTACAAGCCTCATTAAATGCATCATCTACAACAGAAAGAACTGGAGGTATGGCTAAAGGCCTATGTTGTGGTAAATGCAGAAAAGTTCTAAGCCTTTTTCTGGAATCTGAGAAATCCTGGCCCTGCCACTGAAATTGTTCCCTCATAGCATGCAAGGTTTCCCCAAAAGAAAATTCCTCAGGCGGAGAGGCAGAAGGGATGGACTTTTCAGCATCAGAGTCTTCATAAGGGGAGTACGGAGCCTCTGGAGGGTCTGTATCGTTTGAATCATCAGAGGAATCATCTGTAGACACTGGCTCAGGGGGCTCTGCTCTAGGCCTCTTCTCTGGAGGCGGGTGAGAGGCCCTGTCTGGTTGAGGTTGGGATCCTCGGATTAAAGAAATGAGATCCTCTGCTAAACTAAGCATTTGTGAACTAGAGCTAGGCCTGTGAGAGGGGGGCTTAGCAGGCACAGATTTAGTAGCTTTAGCTGCTTTAGCCCTGGCAAAGGCCTTAATGGACATGGCTGCAGGTGGCCTAGCAGCTCCACGTGCAGGGGTTGAAATATCCAAGGGAATAGTGTCTGATAATTCCTGAGAAACTGCAACAGCAGGTGGGATTTCAGAAGCCGATTCCACGAGGTTGGAAGAGGCCTCGGTAGAAGGAAAGTTTTCGGCTGAAGGAAGAACCGCTTGCTCGGTTTCAGACGAAACCGAGACACTCGCGGTTGGCTTAACCGCGGTTTCGGCCGAAACCGCGGACCGCGAGTGTCGGTCCTTTTCCTTGCGTTTTTTAGATATTTGTGAAGTCAGAGGATCCAACGGCATAATATAAGCAAAATCAGAGCCGAAAAACTCCTCAGCAAATTCCGACCGACGTCTAAGCGTCCGCCGGTTAAAAGAAGCACAGGCTAGACAAGCTGCGACGTCGTGGTCTGGGCCTAGACAAGGTAAGCAGTAAGAGTGGAAATCTTTATGAGGTATTTGTTTCCCACAAGTTAAACAGTTATTCACTTTTTCTGACATCGGCTGAGGCAAGAAAGAGTCCCCAACGGGGTACTTAGCTTTTTAGAAGTCTTCGTAGTAGTATTCGGTAGTAGTAATCTCTGGTTCTGACCGACCGGCACTTGCGAACAGCTTCTGCTTCGGGCGCCACGCGGCAAGAAAGACTGAGGAAAATGGCGTCGGCTGATGCCTTTATACCAGAAGAACTGCAGCTATGACGTCGGGTGAAGTGCGACACCAGCCGAGGCCAGACCCAGACTTTGGAATCCGGCCGACCGAAGGGCTGCCTGACAACAGGACAACCCATTTGTAAGGACTGCAGATGCGTCCTTGAAGGACATCTAGGATTGGGGAGTCTAACAACAGTAAAAAGAATTACTTACCACGAGCTGGCAAAAGGAGTACCTCATCAGCGAAGCGGCAAACGAAATCTGGGTATATACCGCCTTGCATCATGGGATATGGGGCTGCCTCGAGCTGGTAAAAGTGACTCTCGAGCTTAGCAAGTGCCGAGTCGGAGCAGAGGATCGGCTCCGAACCCATCCAGCAAGAATGAAGGCGAGATTGACAACTTAACATCTTTTGTTTTAATAGTTCCAAAGTGTGCTGCTAATATTTTAACATATGGAACTGACAACTGAGTGCTCGGATAGCTAAGGTTGCAGAGGTGTAACTTTTTTACCCCATCTGTCCAGAGCTCTGGAGTCCTAGTCAGAAGGAATAGGATTCTTGGCAGAACTAGTCAAAGAACTCCTTTAGGCACTTGTGTAATGACCTCTGGGTCTGCAACAGGATTTTTGTACAGGTATTTGTGAGAATCTGGTACTCTGTAATATCTGTCAGGTTTACTGGGAGCAGGTGGGAGTACGTTAGGGGCTAAGTTGGATTCATGGAAAACATCATCCACCACTTCTAAAACAGGGGGGATGGCCAGGGGTCTGTGCTGGGGCAGGTCCAGAAATACTAACTATTTTCTTAGACTGGTGGAAGTCCTGAGTTTCCCACTGGAAATGTTCCCTGAGGGTGTGTGAAGGGTTTCCTCAAAGGAAAGGTCCTCTGGTGGGGAGGCAGAAGGTATGGATTCCTCTACATCCGACTCCTCATATGCAGTCAGAGGTTGCTGTTCCTCTTCAAAATCTGAATAGTCAGATTCCTCAGAATCCTGTTCTGTCATAATTTCTGGAGAAGGGTGCCTTTTCCTTTTAGAAGTTGTGGCCTGACTACCGCGGATAAGGGGGATGAGATCCTCCGCCATTTTAAACAGTTGTGCTTGGGGTGATGGAGCAGGAGCAAAATGGTGGCTAGAAGCAGATTTTCTTGGAGTGGCCTGGCTTCTAGGCCTGAGAGGATCCGATCTGAGAGAAACGGTAGTCAGATGAGAAGGCGTCAGCTTTTGTATAGATTTGGTAGTGCGAAAAGCCTCCTAAGAAGCCGGTGCCTGGTCGTAGCTCCAGACCCAACCGAGGCAGAGACAAGCAAAGACTCAGAAGATGAAGAAGATTTCTGAGGCATACCAGACTCCGAAAGGGTCTCGGTAGAGGCCTACATAGATACTGAATCGGGCATCAGGGGCTGCGAAAGCACCTCACTGAATTCTGGAGAACTGACGACCTGCTTAGCGGTAGCGTCGTGGGAAGACTTAGCCTTGTGTGGTCTGTCTATATTTTTATCAGTGTTTTTTTTTAGAATGTCCACGGATTGTTGGCTGACGGACGCCATATCGGAATGCGAAGACGGAACACGAAAATAAATCTCTACAATAAGAGCTCTACGGCAAATGGTTCTTGCATTAAAGAGGGCACAGAACCAGCAACGGGGGATCTCGTGGTCTGGGCCTAAACAAGTGACACAGTAAGAATGGAAGTCTCAGTGTGGGATATGCTTTCCACAGGTGAGAAAATTGCTAACTGTTTCAGACATTAGTTAGTGCAAGAAAATAGGGTCCCCAATGGGGTACTTAGCTTTAGATGTTTTCACCTGAAATTCAAACTCTGGTAGTGACCGACTGGTACTCATGCGAACTGCTTCTGCTACAGACTCCAAGGCAAGAAAGACTGATGTAATGACATTGGCTGCCGTGCTTTATAGCACTGACGACCTGACGTCAGACTATAGGCGACTGCAGCCGATGCAGAAAAACATAGACTCTGGTATTCGGGCCGCCCGAGGGCTACCACAGCAGGGATAACCCACAGGTGATGACTGCAACAGTGAAACACGAAGAACACCCCACCCCACATTGAAGCAAAGACAGCTGAGCCCCCAGGACATGCTTAGCATCCATGACTGGCCCCAGTAATTCTGAAATAAGTCTAGGGGGTAGAAGACTAGCTGGCAGACCTGGTCTGGATGTGGAGCACTGGGGACAAGCCGATAAGAATAAATTGTAAGGGAGGGGGACCCAAGAAAATGACAGTACAGCTCAAAAAATCATGCCATTTCATCAAATGCTTTCAGTGACAGAAGATATTAAACTTATGCTGAAGCTGTGCACCCTTCAAGGAATTTTATTACCTAATGGTGTACAGAAAGCAAAGGCCCTGCATGACGGTTTGGGGAGTTTACACCAACTTCACCCTGATTATTACAAAATGTTTTCCTAGAGCATGTTCAATAAGTTTGGTTGCACTAAAAAGTGCACTCATTACATAAACCACATCCACCACAGCAAAGCACCTTTGTTAACATGCTGGCTGAGAAGAAATTCTGAAAATTGTGCCACTCAGAGGGAATCAAAGGAATTTCCTGTGTAAACTCTAGATACTGATACGCCAGAAGGTGCCCATCATATATAGCAACACCATCTGAGAGGCATACGCCAAAAGGTAAGACACCCAAGCTGCATAGGCAACATCACAGAGATGCACACATTACTGATCACAGTTCAAACACCTGCAAATTACATATCAACTGTTATAAAGCATGCTCAAAATTAATGCTGCCATTAAAGTCATCCACAAAACAGATGCAGTTATAAAAACTCTGAACAACAGAAATAAGTGCAGATCTAACAAAAAGTGCTTGATCCCCTAGACAAGTTGCAATCAAGAAGTGAGCATAAAAATTGTGCTTGATAAACTTGCTGAAGTCCAAGCTGGGACAGAAATATTTCACCCTCTATGGAACCAAGCAGCAGCAGAAAAAGAACTCTTGTTATTGTTCTGAAAGAGACAGCCTCTATGGGCCCTTTGAGGATTACAGTCTGAACGTGTCCAAAGAGCACTAGAGACAGACTCATCTCTAAATGAAGCCCCTTCTAGGGAAGAGGCTGTCAGCACTTAACGCATGAATGCCCAATATCATATCTGGAGCCAACTGGTTGCTCAAGCTGGGAGGGAAACTCAGAAAACTCTTCCACACTGTAGTCAAAACTGTAATTCTTGACTGGTATAATCTTATTCTTGGGTGACTTGGTCGGTACCGGAGAAGACAAGAATGACACCTGAGGGTATTTCTTGGTCTGGAAAGAGGCCTTTCCTTCCTTCAGTGCTAGGTAGGCCTGGAAGAAAAGGAGGCAGACGGAGGCAGAAGGGAAGTCGCAGAGATATGGAGCATGTGGATATTTATCAGAATGCTCAGTAAATAACTCTGACACTGAGCATGCATTACAAGCCTCCATAAGATCTTTGGACTACTTCTGTAAAGAAATGTGCCATATGAGATGCACTCGTTGTAGCTAGGTATTACCAAACTTGATAATATATTCCACTATGCACTATATATCCATATTGTTTATCAAACTGCATATTTTATAAGTAGAAAAATCAATGAGATATTAAGCATTACTTATACAGATGGTTTAAGACTATTCTTAACTTTACAGTAGCACATTATAGGCTGTTGCAAACAGTAAGCATTTTGCTGATCACAAAAAAATACCAACTGCAGTCCTTAGAATCGTGATTAGCTGTCAAATTGTCTACACATCTGGCAGACTTCTTCAATGACCTTCCAAATCTGGAATATTTAATAAGGCTGCTCACTCTGAACATATGATCTTCCTTTTGAGACAGTTCTTGGGGCTCACTGACATTTATCGGAGACAAGACTTGAAGAGTTTTGTCTTGCCATCTCTTGCCCATCACAGTTCTAAAGTCTCCATTTCCTTCCTTTAACTGTTGGGACACTTCTGATTCCTCTTCTACCCTGAACTTTGAACTTTGATGTAGTGGTCTTACACAGATGTGTGTGAATCTTCCTATGCAGCTTTTCATCTTCCCTGCCAATAACACAGCACCCTGGTTCGGCTGCTTTATCAAGTACTTCAACTTCAGGCTGCAAGCTTGCCCATGGCTTAAATACTCTTACATTATCTTCTACATTTAAATCTGGAATTTCTACTGTAAACGGATTTCTGTCAATGCTGATTTTTATCCAGCATTTTATTTACTTTACATTCATTTTCTGGCATTAGTATGGTAGTTTAAGCAGGTAATTTGTTTTGCAATCCGAGTCCCAATAATGCAGTATTACTGTATTCCATAACTGTATGAGATGATAATCCTTACAAATTTTCTACACCTCTCTCATGAGAGTTTTCTACTGCTTGTAGCGTGCTTATCACCTGTCCAATTGCAGAGGGTGGTGATTACAGATGTATATTTAACTTCCCAATAATACACAAGTCTTCTGAACGCCTCTTTTGTACTGGAAACCACTGTTAGATATGGCAAAATCAGGTATCCCTCTCTTGAGAATACACAAATTTAATGCCTTGATAACACTTGTATTTGTTGCATCTTTCAGTCTGATTATTTCAAGGAATTTGCTATAATAAGCTCCACAGATAAAATTAAGAATAGGACACAACTTGCATCTTCCTTGAATGAAAAATCAAACAATTTCTTTTCTTAGTCATAATTTTTGCCCAGGTCAAACTCTAAACCATTGTCAGTATGTGTCTGGATTTCTATTTTTCTTCGGGCACTGGTAACTGTGCTGTTACTCAGTTTATACTGCTTCTTCTAAGAATACTTATTTATTCTCTTTTAAATACATTCTGCTCAACACATTTGCTATACAATAACTTATCTGCACTGTACTTCACTTTCAGATCATAAATCTGTAGATGAAGCAACATCCTCTGCAAGCACAGAGATGCCGTTTCCAAAAGGTTTTTAAAAATGCTTTGGCCTGTTTCCATCTGAATTTCTTTATCACAGACACATTTATGGAATTTCATTTGTTTGTATATTATAGTACAATGATGTGTGTTTCAAGGCCACGAGTTTTACTACGGTTGTATTACCGCTGCTAATTTGTTATTACTGTCCTATCTAGAACTCAAACAACACATCTCGTCTTTCTGGCACTGCTTACTGTGCTTTTTTAACATTGCTTTCCTTTGAGCAATATAGTTTCTTTCTTTATCTTTGCATAATTCCATTTATCTTTAACATTGCTTTGCCTGCACTTTTGCTATCCCACACATTGTACTCTCCCAGGGTGAAAAACGTTCACTTGTATCTCTGCCCTACACACTAAACAAAGGAGGAATGAATCAACACGAGTGAGTGAGTGAGTGAGTGAGTGAGTGAGTGAGTGAGTGACTAAATAAATAAAAATAATGCTAATAATTCCTTTTCTCTGTAAGCATATGTAAATACTCCATAGGTTCATAGGTAGGTACTAGGCTATCGGCCAAAGGGCTTAAGTAAGCCTAACCAACAACGTTCCCTGGGCCACCCAAGAAAGTTATTTTCTTGTGCCCCTGTCGAGCAGAGCCACAGAAGTGATCCCCGGGGTGTATTTCCTATTTCCCATCCACTCATCAAGATTTTTCTTGAAGAGTGCTAATGCGGAAATTTGCTAGACATAGATGGGTAGCTTGTTTCAGAGTATGGGAAGTCTCTGGGACAGGACTCTATCCCTCCAGCATGTCCTGTTTATTGTGGTGACAAGGTTTAGGTCCCTAGGGCATGCAGCTTGGAGGGATTGGGATTTCATTAGGTGTAGCATGTCCAACAGCTCTGGGTTTGACATAGCTTTGTATGTTAGGCAGAGATCGCCCCTGAATAGGCGATATGCAATGGTGTAAAGCTGGAGTTTTTTAAAGAAGGTCAGTGTAGGGCATCTGTTTGAGGCCAGTAATCCTCGTTGTGAGGTACTTCTGTGGCCTTTCCAGCTGCTGCAGATGCCTTGTGAGGTACATTCCAAAAGGGGGATTTGTACTCTATAATGGGTCTAATGAGTGTCGAGTAGAGGGGAACAATGAGCTCTTTTTTCCTGGATGAGAACCCTTTTGTGATGAGGTGTGCCATGTAGAAGGCTTTCCTGAATACTGTGGCAATGTGATTATTGCTTTTGTTCTTATTCAACTTGAAATTATGCTGTCTTATTCAGCAGCTATAGTAAATTATTAGTCTCCTATCTTAGTTTTCTTGGTCAGATGCTGCACTAACAAATCAATTATGTTTACACTTTCCAAACTTTCAAGTACTTAAACAATGGTTAGTTTGAACACATCTGATGCTGATGAAAAATCAGTCTAAAGGAAAACAGCTTGTATCTAGTACCGAAAAAGCACTATGCATTCTACATTTGTAGACATGGTCTCAGGAATGTGCATTTCCTTTGAATCACTGTGGATCAATACAAAAATAGATGTTCTCTTGTTCACAAATTGTGTTGGCTCTGGATGCTTCCTAAAGACACCTAAGCTTTCCAAATGCTTCAATTCCTTTTCAAAGTAGTAATGGGTACTTTACTTGTAGTAGGTTATATTACCACACAGATTTAATCTGCATATGTTACCATCCTGGCAAATTCCAAACTGGAAGCAAATCAGCACAGATGTAAAATTATGATTAACATGACTCTGTACAGTACTTAAGATGCCTGTGTGACTGTATCTGAAATCGGTACACCAGCATATTTTCACTTTGTTTTCACATAATGAATTCATGTTACTATTCTTACCTTCTCACACACCAAAACAGAACTTACTTCTCAATTTTATTTTCATGTGACAGCAACTTAAGATCCGCTGGGTTAACTTAGTTGCCTTGAATATGTTAACACTACACACAGTGGTCTCCTATCTGACTTTTAGCCCTAGAACCTAAAAGTATCTTCAGAAAAAAATATATTGCGCTCTGTAGTGGTATCTAGTTTAAACAGTTGGTGCATCATTCTGCCACCTCTTATTAACAATGGTCTCAAGCTGCACTCCAGTTTTATAGCTTCTGCCACCTCTTATTAACAATGGTCTCAAGCTGCACTCCAGTTTTATAGCTTCTAATGCTTTTCTGACTTAAATATGTAAATTAATTTCAGTTTAGCAGTTCCAACAAATAGCCAACTTTTTCACATTTTAGCCTAATATACTGTAAATTCTATCAACACACTGTTTATTTATTTCACATTTGCTAACCAGGTTGGTCCAGCTGAGTTACAAAAAACATTTTCAGTAGAAACACAAGCAGAAAAGCTCCAATAACGTATACAGCAATGAAAAGTAAAATTATACACAAGACAAAATAGAGCACAAACTGAAATGTCTGTATACAGAACAAATTATAGTTGTCACATAAGAAAGAGACAGTACTAATAATATAAACATACAAACAGTTTAGTCACAGTGCTGAAAAGCTAGCATGTTCTAATATTTACAAGAATTAGAAGTAATGCCAAGACACTTCCTAAGTAGAGGTTGTAGAATGTGAATAGACACATGTATATGGGAGGTTAAGTGGGGTGATTGCAGTGACAGATCTTCTTAAGCAGGTGGTCTTTTAGAGTCTTTTTAAAGTTGTTGGCATGAGTTATACTTATGAAATGTAATGGGAGTTTGTTTCAGCTATGAGAGACAGAATATTTATGAAGGTTTTTGCTTATATTTTTACAGGGTTTATAGGTCAGTAGTAAGAGCTGGTTGGAACTACGAAGAGGATGACTGGGGGTGTAATAGAAGAGAAGATGGGCAGGTAAGTGTGGTTATTGAGAAAGGAGTAAGCAGTTTAAAGTTGCGTGAGAGTAAGTTGATGTGGGAGTTCCAGCCAGTGAAGTTTCGGTAGGGCCAGGCAGTGGTGGGAGGAGTAGGGATGATTTACAACAAATCTAGCAACTTTACTGTATGTTGATTCAAGTTTGTGAATAAGGGAAGATCGCAGGTTAGTCAAGATATGGGCAGCATAGAGTAGGGTGGGTAGTAAAAAAGTTCAAGCAAGGGCACGTTTGGATTCTGCACTAAGGTATTTTTTTTATTTCTGTAAAGCAGGCCTCATTTTTGGTGGGGTTTTTTGATGCTTTGTTGGAAATGTAGGTCAAATTTTAGTAATGGTGCTGAGGAGTTTAGTTTGTGTTTCAACTTTTATAATAGTGGTGTTGAGAGAACAGAATGAAAAGGTAGATTTACAGTGGGAGAGGAAGTTAGGCAGAAAAAGGAGGAACTTTGTTTTATTGGGATTGAGGATGAGCGGATTGTCATTGAGCCATCTTTCTGCAGAAGAAAAGGAGCTTTGTGTAGTAGTTAACAGGTCTGACAAGTTTCAGAGACAGACATCAATGTGGAGTCATCTGCATAGTGGATGATAGAGAAGTGACCACAAGAAGTATGGAGGCTACTGGTAAAGATGTTGTGAGATTTAAGTACAGCTTCATTAATGGGCAGAGAGTGCAGGAAAGACCAGATGACAGAGGAAAGATAATTATTCAGAGTATCTTGGTTAGTTACTTGTTCCTTTTAAACATCTTTACAACATGATGTTTCTTCTGCACTTCTGCAAAATGCTCTCTTTCTCATGTGCTTACAGCCTTACCTGATGCGTGGGACTTGAACACCAAGAGCCTCCTATTTCTTGTGCATCTCAAAAGTTCTTTCTCATTCTCTATTACAGTTAACAATACATTATCATTATTTTTTATTGCAGTTTTTTATTTGCCTCACATCCTATTGACTCTTTAGCTTTAACCTCGTTAGATGATCTTTATGTCACAAAGTACTCTGTTGCTTATTTATGAATCACGTAGTTAAAACTCCCAGTGTTTTTTAACTTGACTCCACCTCATTAACATATGAATCAACAGTCTCTGTAGAAGCTTTTCCCTTGTAAAAAAAAACAAATGGCAAGTTCATTCTCGGCTAGCAACAATCCCCAAACTTTACTCCAGTTACGTCGGTTTTATCTTTCGCACCATACTTTCAAAGTTTCTTCCCCAACAACATGCAGGAGCATGCCACAATGTACCTATTCAGGTTCCTTATCTATTCCACTCACATTGAAAAAAAATTAACTTCTGAATCCAAAGTCTTCTACTAATCTGACACGCAGTAAAATAATTTCTAACTGCAAATTTGTTCCTGCACTTTCAAGGACAGATTCTCAACAACAAAAACATTTCCTCTCTACTAAAATATACTTCTTCAGTTAAGGCATCATGTACCATTTGGATGTTTGCCTAGAAGCTCAGTAAGCAAATACTGTGACAGTGTTAACAGCCTCTAGAAGGTCTTTACCCAAATTGTTTCTAAAAAGAAGTGCACTATAGGATATGCACTTTCTGAAATCAAGTATTTAACATGTTTAAAGATATAACCCTGAAGTACCACAGGGTTTTCCACAAAATACATGTACAAATTTTGGAGAGATGTATATGAAGACCCAGTAGAACATAAAGATGTTGAGAGGATACAAAATCTGAAGGAAACAATAAAAAGTTATAATGCAGACGATATGAAATGGGATGAAGTAACAGCTAGAGAAACTGAAACAAACTTAAGAAAAGCTTATAATTGGAAAACACCAGGCCCAGAAGCTGTAATTAACATTTGGCTAAAAGTATCAACCATCTTTACACATTTACCCTTGAGTAAGATTTAAATATATGCTCATCCCGAATGGACAGCAACCTGGTTAACAGGAAAAATTATACTCCTCCCTTAACAGTCAAACTGCAAGCCATGCTAAAAAACTACAGACCAATAACTTCCCCTCCAGTGATATACAAACTATACACTGGAACTGAAACAGAGATAGTCAATAGTCATGTAGAAAAAAATATAATAATGCAAATAGAACAAAAGGGTAACAAAAGAAAGTTATATGGAACAAAGGATCATTTTTTGCTAATAAAACCAGGATTCTAAATTCATAGATAAAGAAATGCTTACAGATACCCAAGATACACCCTTTATTGATTAATTAAATTACACTGAGCATGAAAGAGTGACAATTCACTCTCCAGTTAAGCCATGGGAAAGGCCAAATTACTACCACGGGATATAAATGCGAGAGAGGGAGTATTCCATTATAATTCTCTGTCACTGCAGCTGTTTTGTCTTGCCCTTAATCTACTACATTGTTTACTTAACAGATTAGGCCATGGTTACAATTTTGCTCCCAGAAAACAGCCACATTTAAAGACTTATTTTTTGTGGATGATTTAAAACTGCAGTTCATCAGGTGAGGTGTTGAAAATACAACTGCATTTGGTTAACATTTTCTCAGATGTTATAAGAATGTCATTTGGTCTTGATAAATGTGCAAAAGCAACCTTTAAAGCAGGAAAGCTGCAGCACCAGGAAAATATCAGTCTGGTTCAAGAATGTGATATAAAGGAACTTGAGCAGGACGGAGTGTATAAACATTTGGGAACTGATAAAGGACTGGCAACAAAACATGAAAAATGCAAATAAAACTAAGTAAGGAATACTTCAGAAAACTAAAAATTAATACTGATAAAGTATAGTTGTGTAAGAACTTAGCATAACAGTAGATGTCCTAATCACTGTTGCAGTATTCTTAACAGATGGATTTTTAGCTTGCTGACATCCCACCGGAGTACCAAAGATTCATCTGGATGATGACTTCAACTCATTCACATAGAAGTATAAAGTTAGAGGTTAGTAAGAGATCCTCAGACTATCTCCAAGCCAGCAGCAGCCTGAAGAAAACCAAGGAAGGAGATTGGTCAGCTAGAAGAAGCTTAGTTTGAAAGGGGTAAGCAAATTTCCCCTCAGAAAGGCTGTAAAATCCTACGATATTGAGTGTGTGTCTGTGAGGGTAAGGCAAACTGTTTGCGCCAATATGGAGAGAGAAGAAATGAAGGGGGATAAGTTGGGGGGGAGGAATACTGCAACACCCATCAGTAGGACAGCTACTGCTATGGTAAATTCCTACGCAACTGTACTATGTCCTTACTGAGTTATTGTTACAGTATTCTGAACAGTTGTGCAATTCCCAGAGCTATGGAGAGAGAAGGATGGCAGGCTTAAAAGAAAGGAGAAGACAAACAGTCCAGAAGGCCAGAGAGAACAGTTTTGGCAAACACTGTCCTGGACCTGGAGAAAACATCTAGCTTGTAGTGTTTTGTGTAGGTGTGAACAGATGACCAGGTAGCTACTTCTGAAATGGACCTGTTATCCACCCCCTTGTAGAAGGCACCTGATGAATCCAGCTCGAGTGGAATGTGCTTCTGGCCACTTCGGTGAAGTCAGTCCATGATAAGAGTAGCAGAAGGAGATAGCCTTTGATATCCAGGAATCAAAATTTTGTTTGGAAACTGGTTGTCTTAACCTGGATTCCATAAATGAGATGAACAGCTGATCTGTTTTTCTGATATCTTTAGTCTTGTCCGGGTAAAACCTCAACTGTCTGTGAATATCTAAGGAGTGTAAGATTGCACCCCCCCCCCTCATTTTGGGGGTTGGGGAAAAAGGTAGACAGATTGATTGCTTGGCTGAGGGTTAGCTCGCTAACCAATTTTGGCATGAAAGGTGTACTGGCCCTGAGGCTTAACCTGTCTTTTTGGAAGATGAGAAATGGTGGAAGAGCCATGGCAGCATGGAGCTCTGAAATCCTACGGACTGAAGTCAGGGTCAGAAGGAGCACTGTTTTCCAAGTGCAGAATTTTTTAGTAGTCGAAGCAGCTGGTTGAAAAAAGGATAAAGTAAGCTTTCTAAAACAAAATGAAGGTTCCATGGTGAGGTGATAGGCTTCCTTGGGGTTTTAAGATGTAAAACTCTCCTCAGAAAAAGCGTAACCTCTGTCCTGCACATAACAGGGAGCTCCAAAAGTAAGCAACCACTAATGGCAGATAAGTGAGCCTTAACGGAAGAGTAGGCTAACCCCATATGTACCAAGTCACACAAGTATTAGAGTACTGTGGGTGTGATCGATTGAAGGGGTTGGAGTTTACATTTAAGACACCAAATGGAAAATCTCTTCCACTTGACTGTGTAAGATTTCCTGGTGTAAGTTTTCCTGGCTTTTTGCAGTACTCTAACAACATCTTCAGAAAAGTTGCGTCTTGTAGGAATTAGAATCCTATCATCTAGCGGGATTAGACTAAGTGAGATCAGATTGCGATGAAGAAGCTGTCCTTTCTGTTGAGTGATTAGATCTGGTTTTGGAGGGATTCTCCAGTAATTTCTTTTTGATAAGTGAAACAGGAGCAGAAACCAGTGTTGTCTTGGCCAGAAAGGTGCCAGATGCAGGAGTTTTGGAGACTCATTCTGGACTTTGAGAATGAGCCTTGGGAGCAGAGGCAGGGGGAAGTGTCCATAAAGAAACTTCCTTGTCCACTGGAAGGAGAAGGCATCTGTCCTCCAAGCTAGAAGTGATGGGGTTCCTTGTGCAGCAAAGCAGGAGAGGAACAGGTGATGTTCAGTGGAGGCAAATTGGTCTATATGTGGAGTCCCCATCTGAGACTTATGGAGTTGAAAACTTTTGTGTTCTAGGACTATTCATGAGGGTCATCTATGTCCTGCTTTGGGAGTCTGCCAATACATTCTGCTGAGAGGGAATATACATCACTCTAGGTATAAGAGTAAGCTGAGAGACTAATTGCCAGACCTCCTGTGCCAGCCTGCACAGGGGGTAGGATCTTGTGCCTCCCTGCTTGTTTATGTACCACATCACTGTGGTATTGTCTGTATCCACAAGCAGAGTGCCTGGTTTCCAAAGAGGTGACACTGTTTGTAGGGCTTGTAGAAATGCCCTCACTTACTTTAAGTTAATGTGTTCTCTGAGCACACAGGCAGGCCAGTACACAGGCACTCTGTGGTATGCTGTTCCAAGGCCCCCATGTTCTGTCTGAAGTACCTGTAAACAGGATTTGGTTGAGTGGGGCTGAAGTGAATAGAACACCTGGGTTGAGTATAACTTGGTTGCTCCATCAAAGGAGTTCCTTCTTGGATGCAAGAAGAAGAGGAATACAGGTATTGAGAGGGTGAGAATGCAAGGACCACACCCATTTCAGCTACCACTGTATTTTCTTCATGTGTAGTCTGGCAAGGGGCATCACAGGGATGGAGGCAGCCATGAGTCCCAGGGCCTGGACAGCATGTCTGGCTGTGTAATGATCCTTGTTGGAAAAGCATTAAGAACTCATTGGCTAGGATGGTGACCTTCTCTCGAGGAATACAGGCATGCATGGCAAATGTGTCCAGGCTCCAACTCAGAAAGGTCAGCTGTTGGGTGGGAATGAGCTTGGATTTTTTTCTGTAATTGATGGTGAACCCCATGACAGTCATAAATCGCACAGTGTAATGAAGATGTTTTAGAAGAGTGTCCTTGAATAAAGCATGGAGTAGAATATCATCCACTTTGGGTGAAATCTGCATGCCCTGAGTATGGCAGAAAGGTACTTTTGGGCCAGACACTTTGTAAAAATCCTTAGAGCTGTAAAAAGACAAAAGGGCAAAGCAGTAAACTGAAAATGTAATGACCTAGTAAAAAACCTGAAAAATTTATTGCAGGAAGAATGAACTGGAACATAAAAATAAGCATCTTTTAGCTCAATGACACTACAAAAGCCTGCAGAAGTCAGAAAGACAGGGTTTGTAAAGACAGTATTTTGAAAGAGGGAACTCTCAGAAAGGTGGTTAGCTGGGAGAGGTCCAGGATAGGTCTTCATTTCCCTCTTTCCTTGGGACAAGAAAGATCATGGAGTAAAATCCCCTTCCTAAATAGGAAGTAGGACATATTCTATAGTTCCTTGGGACAGAAAGTCTTGCATGACAGAGTTTAGCAGGTATATCTGGCTGGGAAGACATGGGGCTATTCTCCCGGGAGTTGGAGTGCTTTCGCAAGACAGTGTAACCTGGCTTAATAATACTTAAGAACCACTTGTCCAAGATTATTCCTTCCCAGAATGGAAAATAAAGAGAAAGAGAGTCTTTTTGAGAGGGTAGGGTCTGGAGAGGGGGATGGGTGGAATACAGTCACATGGGTCTACTACCAAACTGAGGCCTCCCAGGAGGAGTAGCCCTCTTGAGTTTTTTTTTTTTCTGGGAATCTTTTCTTGGGAATGTTCCTTTGCCTATGAGGTGTTTTAGCATCTTTCTTGGCAAAGGAGGTAGATTTTGCTAGATAATTTCTATGGTACATGGGAACTATAGAAAGCAAAATCTGACAGCAATCTTTCATTGGCTTGCCCTGTTCCTGCAAAGCTTTGAAAAGACTGTCTGCTTGTGAGGCAAAAGGGAGACTGTTTTCCAAAGGGAGAGTCTAGAATCTTAGATCTGAAATCTTAATTAATAGGTAAGCCCTGTAGCCAGGCATACCGCTTGATCACTTAGCCAGTAGCAGACACCCTGGAAAAGACATCGACAGCATAATAGCTGCATTTTATACTGTGCCTGGCCATCTGAAATACCTATGCCACTAGAAACTGCATACACTGTTTTGACCCTAGTGTCTGAAACTCTGTGATGGTCTTGCTTAAGGCAGTGTGTATTTGGTCATTTCAGTTTGATAGTTTATAGCTCTTAAAGCTAAAATGCAGGAAGTATACACTTTTTTACCTCATCTGTCCATTGCTCGACTGTCTTTGTCATTGGGGAGAACATTAGTGCCACGTAGCACCTTGGAAGCTTTGCCTGAGCCTACAGCAGCTGGATCTGCCACAAAGTTTTTGCAGAGGTACTTAAGTTCATCAGGAACTTAGTAGAACCTGTCTGGCCTATTTACAGCAGCAGGCTGAAAATCAGGAGCAGAAGAATTGAGTTGAAAGCATCTAGGTAAGCATCTAGCAAGTAGGAACTGACAGAGGTGCAGTGGTGCCATCACTAATACGTTGCAGCATCTCTTTTGCACTATAAACACCTGTCTGGATTGCCATTCAAAATGCTTTGTAAGGTTTCTCTAAAGGAGGCCTCTTCCAAGGGTGAATCTGGAGAGAGCCAGTCTCGCTCATCTGAGAAAATCTGTTCTGGACAGTGTAAGTGGGAAGAGTACTTGAGACAGTGGTCAGAATCCTCCTCTCGTTCCTCATCAGAGGAGGAAGAATCTAAGGCTTGGTTGTAAGGTGTGGCCTGAGAAGGTTGGGTCTCAAAGGAAGGTGGGTTCAAAGACATGATTGCCCTGAATAACCCCTGATAAAAATCAATTCTTTCTCCATGGACACAGAAGGGGACATTGAGTATTTAAGCTTTTGCTTTTTCTTCTTACTGGTGATGTCTGCCTGAACCAGTTTAGGGGATTATGAGCCTTGTCACAATTTTATCAAGATACCAGGAAACACTTGCTGCACATCGATCTGAGGGACTCTTGAGGGCCCTCCAAGATAATTAGCAGCGGTTCATCAGACTATTCAGACATTTGCAAGGCCTCAGGAGCCATACCTACCTCCTGTGGGGTCATGGTAGAGGGATTGTGATAAGATGATTCTCAAACTGCAGTTTCGACCACCTCAGCAGGTACATCCGATGCCGATCCTGAGATGATGGAAGGAAAATTCTCTGTAGGTCTTTTAAATTTTTTCTTAGTTGGGAGACTGATGTCCAGGCCTCCAGACATGGTGGAGTGGACCAAGTGCTTCAGACATTGGGTCTTGAAGAAGGTACAGCCTAGACCATAGGATTTATAAACAAACAACTGACAGAGGATTTACAGTCATGTTCGGGGCTAGACACAACAGGCACTTAGTATGCAACTCTGTACAAAATTTGTCAACTGCACTCAACACTTACCCATTCTAGCTGACATCTAATAACAGCAAACAAAAAGTACAGTTTTGTACCTACCATAAATGTAGATGTCCGAGAGGAATGCATCTGCAGTCCTTACAAATGGGTTGTCCTGTCGTCAGGCAGCCCTTCGGTCGGCCGGATTCCAAAGTCTGGGTCTGGCTTCGGCTGGTGTCGCACTTCACCCGACGTCATTGCGGCAGTTTTCGGGTATAAAGGCATCAGCCAACGCCATTTTCCTCAGTGTTTCTTGCCCCAGATGCCAGGTGCCCTCTTGGTAGGCTAAATTTGGATAAATGCCAAGGTTTCCAAATAATAGAGAGCAAACACACAAAATAAACATGTATGCACATATATACAAACAAATACACCATAATAGATCCCCCCCAAGTTGGCTGAAGATTGGTAAGTACCCTAGGAGTACCTCAGTGGAGAAGGAGGGTGGGTAATCCTGACTGCAGATGCATTCCTCTCGGACATCTACATTTATGGTAGGTACAAAACTGTACTATGTCCTTCAAGGATGCATCTGCAGTCCTTACAAATGGGTAGAATACCATAGCTAAACTAGGGGAGGAGGAAATGAGAATAGATTATGGTGTAGTCAGGATCCCTTGCAAAACAGCAGTGGCAAAGCCAGCACGGGATCTAGAGTATAGAGGTAAGTTATAATGCTTGGCAAATGTATGCACGGAGGTCCAAGTAGCAGCCTCTATAATGTCCTTGGTAGCCACTCCTCGTAAGAAAGCTGTGGTAGTGGCTGTGGCCCTTGTGGAGTGAGGCCTGATGTTCTCTGGAGTTTTCTTTCCATGGTAGGAGTAACAAAATCTAATGCAATTTCCTATCCATTTGGAGATTGTCTGTTTAGAAATTGGTTTTCCTTCTTTTCCTGTTGCATAAGCTACCAGAAGCTGGTCAGTTTTTCTATTGCTTTTTGTCCTGTCCAGGTAGTAGCGTAATTGCCTGTGTACATCCAAGGTATGTAAAAGCTTTTCTCCCCTGTTCTGTGGATTGGGGAAGAATGTAGGAAGGTGGATAGAATGATTTAAAGCGACTCTGGATACCACCTTAGGCATAAATGTAGGATTTGTTCTCATGGACACTCTATCTTGATGGAAGATCAGGAAGGGTTGTACTGCCATTAATGCTTGTAGTTCAGAGACCCTTCTTGCTGAAGTTATTGCCAGCAGGAAGGCAGTCTTCCAGGATAAGTATTGCAAGTCTGCTGTAGCTGCTGGCTCGAAAGGAGGGAGAGTCAGTTTTTCTAGCACAAAGTTTAAGTCCCATGCTGGCAATGGAGGTTTCCTGGGAGGTTTTATATTTTTAATTCCCCTCAGAAACTGTCTGAGCAGAGGATGCGAGAAGACAGGAGGATCCAAGCTGTATTGTGCTGAAATAGCTGATGCATGTATCTTGATGGAGGAATAGGACAGGCCTGTGTGGTAGAGCTCAGCCAAGTACTCCAGGATTTTGGCTATGTTCACCAGTGTCCCATCTTTCCCTTTTGCAGCACTCCAGATGAGATATCTTTTCCATTTGGCTGCATAATTCTTTCTTGTTGAAGGTCTACGAGCCTCCAGGATTATGTCCTTAACCCTTTGGGATAAATTTGGGTTAATTTCTGTCATGTAATGTTCCAGGCAGTTAGTTGCAGAGTTTTTAGGCTTGGATGCAGAATGTTGTAGTTGTTCTGTGTCAGCAGTAATGGGATCAGTGGTAGTTTCCATATTTGTTCCCTGGACATGCTCCTCAGTAGAGGGTACCAATGTTGTCTTGGCCAGTCTGGGGCTATCAGAATGATCCTCGGACGTTCCTCTTTGATCTTGAGAAGCACCTTGTGCATCAAAGGAAGTGGTGGGAATGTATATGCTGTCATGCTTTTCCAACTGAAGGATAGGGAGTCCACCTTCCAAGCAAGTGGGTGGTAAGTCCTTGTGCAGAATTTCTTCAACTGGTGATTGTATGGGGATGCAAACAAGTCTATTTGTGGCAATCCCCATTTTCTTGTGATGGCTTTGAAGATGTCCGGATGCAGCATCCATTCGTGGGCATCTGTTATAGTTCTGCTTAATATGTCTGCTAGAATGTTTTCCTTCCCTGGAACATAAATTGCCTGTAACTGAAGATTGTAACCCAGAGCCACATCCCATAGGTCTAGTGCCAGCCGGCATAGGGGGTATGAGTGTGTGCCTTCCTGTTTGTTGATGTACCACATAACTGTGGTGTTGTCTGTCCTTATCAACAGCTGGCCTTCGTGGAGAAGAGGTCTGAATGCCTGGATTGCCAATTTTACTGCCATCATTTCTTTTATATTTATGTGCAGATGCAGTTGGTCTTGAGTCCATAGGCCTTGAATGCACTTGTCCATCATGTGTGCCCCCCAACCGAGGTCTGAGGCATCTGTCGTGATAGTTTGTCTTGGATGACTTTTGCTGAAGGGCAGTCCTGTGTTTGATTGACAGGCCTGTGCCCACCATAAGAACTCTTGTTTCAGGCATGGGATCATTGGAATTTTGGTTTCCAGGCTGTGCTTGTGCTGAGACCACAAATTCTTTAGGTACCACTGTAGCTTTCTCATATGAAGCCTGGCATGAGGGACCAGAATTATGCAGGATGCCATGAAGCCTAGAGCTTGTAACACTTTCCTTGCAGTTAGATGGCTCTGCTTTGTTAATGCCAAAAAGTAGAGAGGAAGTTGTTCTTTCTTTTCTGCAGTTAGAAATGCCATTTGTTTTGATGTGTCCAGTTCTGCACCCAGAAAGGTTATTATTTGGGATGGAATGAGCCTTGACTTTTTTGAATTGACTGTGTATCCCAGGGCTTGTAGCAGGTAGATGACTCTTTGTAAGTCTTCTGTTAATTTGTTTTTGTTGTCCGCTTGTATCAGGCAGTCGTCCAGGTAGGGATAGATTTGAATCCCTGAAGTCTGCAATGAGCGATTACTGATGCCAGGCATTTCGTGAACACTCTGGGCAGTAGATAAGCCAAAGGGCAATGCTGAGAATTGATAATGCTCTGATCCTGCAAGAAATCTGAGGTATCTTCTGCAAATTGGTCTTATGGGGACGTGCAGGTATGCCTCCTTGAGATCTAGAGTTACCAGCCAAGACTCCTTGCCCAGCATGGGAAGAAGCTGCTGTAGAGTCAGCATTTTGAATTTTGGAACTATGAGGAATGTGTTTAGAGCGGACAGATCTAGAATAGGCCTCCATTTGTTTTCTTTTCTTGGTACCAGGAAGAGCCTGGAGTAAAATCCCTTCCCTTGCTCCATAGATGGTACCTTTTCCACAGCTCTCATTCTTAATAATTGAGATATTTGTTTTAGAGCTTCTGCCCTTTGAGTAGGTGGTAGGTTTGGCATTCCTCTCTTTCCTGGTAGAGTATGGAAATGGAACCTGTAACCTTGGTCTATAGTTTGCAAAATCCATTTTTCTCTTGTTATGCAGTGCCAGTTTCTTGAAAATAAGGTTAGCTTTCCGCCTAAGGGTGCTTCTAGTTGTTCCCTGGTAGGCGGTGTCACCGCCAAGTCACTGTGATTGAGTTGTTGTAGTGGTGGTGGCTGTGTCCGTGCCTCGTTGGTTGTTACCCTGCCACTGGCGACCCCTGTAGGCACCTCTGGGTTGGTTTCTGCCTCTAGAGCGCCTATTCCTGCCTCTTTGTGCCTTGGAGGACTCTGGAAAGGACCAATTCTTGGAGGGCCAATTCCTGCTAAACCTTGGAGGTTGAACTTGTAAGAAATCTTTTATGGTTTGCACAGATTTTGCTTTCTCTTCCATCTTTTTGAGAACCTGCTGTGCGGGGGCACCAAATAAATTGACCTTGTCCATAGGTGCATCCAAAAGCTTATATTTGATATGGTCTGGTAATGCCTGTTCTTTCAACCATGCATGCCTCCTGATAACTGTGCCCGTCATGGCTGATCTAAAGGAAGCCTCCAGTGCATCATAGCCACATTTTAAGGAATGGTTAACTAACCTGCTGAATGTTATGTAACATTTCTTGAACATACTTTTTATCTAAAGATTCTTCAGAGGACAGCTTTTTAGTCAACTGGTCAAGCATAAACTCTTGATATTGAATCATATGAAATTGGCAATTCAAAGCTCTAGCTGACAAAGTAGCAGAGGTGTAAACTTTTTTACCCCATCTCTCTAAGGACCTGGAATCCCTTTCAGAGGGGAGGGGGTTTTTAGAAGAAGTAGCTGCTACAGCTTTAGGGCCCTGGGAGATAGTCTCTGGATCTGCAAAAGGGGCCTTATATAAGTGGTGATGAGTGTCCGGGACCCTGTAGTACCTATCTGGTTTAGCAGGAGCCGGAGGTAAAGTATCAGGAGAAGTGCAAGCATCATTAAATGCATCATCAACAACAGATAGAACTGGAGGAATAGCTAAAGGCCTATGCTGTGGTAAGTGTAGAAAGGTCCTAAGCCTTTTTCTTGAGTCTGAGAAATCTTGGCCCTGCCACTGGAATTGTTCCCTCATAGCATGCAAGGTTTCCCCAAAGGAAAATTCCTCAGGAGGAGAGGCTGAAGGGATGGACTCCTCAGCATCGGAGTCTTCGTAAGGAGAATAAGAAGCCTCACGAGGATCAGAATGTTCTGAATCATCAGAAGAATCATCTGTGGCTACTGGCTCAGGGGGCTCTGCTCTAGGCCTCTTTTCTGGAGAAGGGAGAGAGGTCCAGTCTGGATGAGGCTGGGATCCACGGATTAAAGTGATGAGATCCTGTGCCAAAGAAAGCATATGGGAGCTGGTGCTGGGCCTGTGAGAGGGGGGCTTGGCAGGCACTGGCTTGGAAGTTTTGGCTGCTTTAGCCCTGGCAAAGGCCTTAATAGACATAGCTGGAGGAGGCCTAGCAGCTCCACATGCAGGAGTAGAAATATCTAGTGGAATGGTGTCTGATAAATCCTGTGAAATCGCAACAGAAGGCTGGATTTCAGAAGCCGTTTCTACCAGAATAGAAGAGGCCTCGGTAGAAGGCAAGTTGTCGGCTGAAGAAAGAACCGCTTGCTCAGATTCGGCCGAAACCGAGACACTCGCGGATTGCTTGGCCGTGGTTTCAGCCGAAACCGCGGACCGCGAGTGTCGGTCCTTTTCTTTGCGTTTTTTAGTTATTTGTGTAGTCAGAGGATCCGACGGCATAATGTAGGCAAAATCGGAGCCGAAAATCTGTTCAGCAAAGTCCGAGCGACGTCTCAGCGTCCGCCGGTTAAAAGAAGCACAGGCTAGACAAGCTGCTACGTCGTGGTCTGGGCCTAAACAATGTATACAATAGGAGTGGAAATCTTTATGAGGTATTTGTTTCCCACAAGATAAACAGTTATTAACTTTCTCTGACATCGGCTGAGGCAAGAAAGAGTCCCCAACGGGGTACTTAGCTTTATAGAAGTCTTCTAAGTAGTATTCGGTAGAAGTAATCTCTGGATCTGACCGACCGGCACTTGCGAACAGCTTCTGTTTCGGGCGCCACGCGGCAAGAAAGACTGAGGAAAATGGCGTCGGCTGATGCCTTTATACCCGAAAACTGCCGCAATGACGTCGGGTGAAGTGCGACACCAGCCGAAGCCAGACCCAGACTTTGAAATCCGGCCGACCGAAGGGCTGCCTGACGACAGGACAACCCATTTGTAAGGACTGCAGATGCATCCTTGAAGGACATCAATGAAAAGAAAGAACGTATCCCCAATGGGGCACTTATCTGATCCAACAAGCGAAGCTACAGTACCAAGTGACCAAACAATCACAGCCTATTGGGTGCAACAACCTGTATTTAGGCTGGCAGCTAAATAGTCTGAGGATCTTGTACGTACATCCGACATTATACACCCACAAGCTGAGATGATCATCATTGGGACATACATCCTAAGAAGGTAAAGCTTTGATAACCCAGTCGGACATCAGCCAGTTACAACCCATCTATTAAGAATACTGTAGTAGTGACTCAGTCACTAGCCTTGACATCTAGGAAAAATGTCCAAGCTATAAATCAATTTGCTCTTCTTATTCTAAATTACAGTTTTGGGTTGAATGACTGGCCCCAAAAGGTACTGGATCAGCTGGGCAGGAAAAGAAAAATGATTCATGCTTATCACATGATATATAAAAATCAGTGTACACCAAGATTATTTATTCCTCGTTCTGAAGGTGTGGGCCTTCTCAAAATTAATTATATGTATAGGTCTGCAGTTGTGGGACTGCAAACATATCTGTCAACCTCACCAGATCCAAACATAGTGAAAGTTTTAAAACATGAGGAGAAAAAAATCCAAGATGACTTTTCACTTCATTTAGCAAAAGCATTTTGGTGTCAAGTGGGAATGGAAATCACACCAGAAGACAAAAATCAGACAGCAACTGAATGTGCCGAAAATAAGAAGTTATGTACTCACCATAACGTTCCATCTGAGTAGGTATCATCATTTGTCTGCAACCTTTGGGATACGGATCCGATCTCGGATCCGAGCCGGCAACTTCTATCACAGCATAGATCCGAGCTCCTAGCTCCTCCCTTTACCCATAATCCCCTACCAACCCTGACTGACCTCAGATCAAGTTTGCCCCATAGCACAGCTAATACTGTGTCCCAGAGGGAACTAATCTAAAGAACCCCAAGTAGGATCATATTGGTCAGGGGGAAGGAGGGGGGGATGGTTGCAGACAAATGAAGATACCTATTCAGATGGAACGTTATGGTGAGTACATAACTTCTTAATCTGAAGTAGGAACTTCATTTGTCAGCAACCTTTGGGACCGAGTCCCCAGCTACCTAAATCTTGGGTGGCCTTCACGGAAGAATATTCCGGAGCACTGCAGAGCCAAAAGACGCCCTACCTCGGGAGACAATATCTACTTTGTAGTGGCTGATAAAGGTATGAGATGAAGCCCAAGTGGCTGCGGAACAAATGTCATCCAGAGAAACCCTAGCCTTGAAAGCAGCCGATGTAGCAACGGCCCTAGTAGAATGAGCATGGACTCCCTGAGGTGCAGGCCTTCCCGAGCTCTGATATGCTAAGAGAATACAACTAGATATCCATCGGGAGAGGGTAACTTTAGAAACCAACTTGCCAAAGTTGTTTATGGCGAAGGAGACAAACAACTGATCGGATTGCCTATGATCAGTAGTTCGATGAATATAAAAACGTAGTTGTCTGTGCACGTCTAAAGAGTGCAGCTTATACTCTCCTTTGTTTTGATAGTTGGGGAAGAATACTGGAAGATTAATAGATTGATTAATGTTAGCTTCCGAAGATACCTTAGGTAGAAAAGACGGATTGATCCTGAGGTGAACTCTGTATGGGTGCAAGACCAAATACGGTGGTTTGACACAGAGAGCCTGGAGTTCCGAGACCCTCTTGGCTGAAGTTATGGCCACCAAAAAGGCAGTTTTCCAAGAGAGGTATTTAAGATCAACAGTGGCCGCCGGCTCGAAAGGGGGGCTAGTCAAGGCCCGTAAAACTAGGGATAAATCCCATGGAGGAACCACCTCTTTGACCGGGGGCCTGAGGAGGAAGGTACCCTTAAGGAAAGTCTTACACAGTTTGGAAGTAATAAGCGGGCCTGACTCCTGCCCTACATGATAGTGTGAAATTGCTGCAAGTTGCACCTTGACCGTGGAAGAACTAACTCCCTAGTGAAAGAGAGAAGTTAGAAAATCTAGAACCGACGCTACCGGCGCCATAAAGGGATCTAAATGACGGTGCGCTGCCCAAATGGAAAAACGTTTCCATTTACTCCGATAGACCCTTCTGGTGAAAGGCTTGTGAGCTGCTACTAGAATGGCTTTGACTGGTGATGAGATTCCGGGAGTCCTTATCAGGAGTGGAACTGGAGCAACCAAGCCATCAGCTTTAGGTTGGCCAGGTTCGGAGTCGGGAGACCCAGGGGGTGTGAAATGAGATCCGGGAGGGGATCCAGAATCCAGGGCACTTGAATCAGGTGAGACCATAGGTAAGGGAACCACGTCTGACGAGGCCAGAATGGGGCAATGAAGATCATCTTGCTCCCCAACTGACTGGCTTTCTGCAATAGTTTCAACATCAGGGGCAGAGGCGGGTAAGCATAAAGCAGACTGGGAGGCCAAGCATGAACTAGAGAGTCTCTCAGGGACTCCCCCTGAGGGGGGATTAGAGCGAAGTAATCATTGCATTTGGTATTTGAGTGAGAGGCAAAAAGATCGCAACAAGGTCGCCCCCATCAGGCAAATACTTGCTCTGCCACTAGAGGATTGAGAGACCACTCGTAAGGAGTCAGGATAGTACGACTGAGCCTGTCCGCTAAAATGTTGGACCGTCCCGGAATGTGCGTTGCGATGAGAAAGCAGTTGGTGGATATCGCCCATTCCCACACTCTCATGGCCTCGCGGCAGAGAGGGTAAGACCTGGTTCCCCCCTGTTTGTTGATGTACCAGACGACTGACATGTTGTCCGTCTGTACCGCAATTGTCCCCACCAGAAGAGGGTTGTGAAGTGCTTGTAACGTCAAAAGCACCGCCCTAATCTCCAGGACGTTGATATGCAATGAGGTCTCTATGTCGTTCCACGTGCCTTGGACTGTTCTGCCCGAATAGTGCCCCCCCCCCAGGCGAGAAGCGTCCGTGCTCACTGTGGCGACTGGCGGAGGCAGCGAGAAGGGGCGTCCCGTGTGGAGATTGGAGGATTGAAGCCACCACACGAGCGACCTTTTACAAACCCTGCTTAAGGGAATGAGATGAGACAGGGGATTGCGATATAGGGACCATTGTATGACCCTCATATTCAGCCAGGCCAATGGCAGCAGTGGAATTGCTGCCGCCATGGACCCTAGAGCCCTCAGGACCAATTCCGCCGTAGGTGCTTGAAGTTGAAGGATGGCCTGCACATGCAACCTCAAGTTCTGAAGCCGATCTGGAGTCAAGAAAGCAAGCATCAGTCTGTAGTCCAACCTCGCCCCTATGAAATCCAATACTTGTGTAGGAGCCAGGGAGGATTTGGCCATGTTGATGGTCAACCCTAAGAGACGAGCCAGGTTGAGGAAATAATCCCTGCATGAGCAGAGAAGATGCCTTGTTGGGGCGGAAAGGAGCCAGTCGTCCAGGTACGGAAAGACCTGAATTCCCTGGAGTCTCAGGTGGGCCACAATCGCTGCCAAGACCTTGGTGACCTTGGGAGCTGAGGTGAGACTGAAGGGTAGGGCCCTGAACTGGAAATGGCTGGCTCCCAGCTGGAAGTGGAGAAACCTCCTGGAGCGTCTGTCTACGAGAATATGATAGTACGCATCCTTGAGGTCTATTGAGCGCATCCAGTCGTTCTCCCGCAGTAGTGGGAGAATAGATTGTAGTGTGACCATCCGGAACTTTACTTTTGGTACTGCCAGGTTCAAGAGAGAGAGGTCCAGGATGGGCCTCGTGTCCCCCGTCTTTTTTGGCACCAGAAAGAACCTGGAGTAAAACCCTGATCCGAGCTGATCTGGGGGGACGGGCTGGATGGCTCTTTTTTGTAAGAGCTGCTGAATTTCTGTAGCAGCCGCCTCCCTCTGATTGGGTGGGACATCAGGGAGGCTTCTGATTCTGGGGGTTACAAGAAAGGGAATTTGGTAGCCCCTGGATATAACACGAAGCACCCAGCGATCCATTGTTATGGACTCCCACATTGCTAGGTGCCTCGAAAAACGTCACCAGACTGCCTCCAGAGTGGAGCAGCCGGGTAACCCCTCAGGGGTTCTGCGTGGGCCTCTCAGAGAAGGGTTCTATGGACCCAAAATTCCTGGGACCCCCTCTGCCTCTATGGTGACGTCCTCCCTGTCCTCCTCTGCCACGAGAGGACTGGTTGTCCGGAGCAGACTGGGATTGATGCGATTTCCGGAACCACATCTTCTTCTGATCTTTTTGGTTCTTGACAAAGGACCTCTGGGGAGCAGAGAAGCGGACTCCGACGGCAGACAACGTCTTCCCGTCTTTTTCGCTCTGGACAAGGGTGTCACGAACGGTTTTGCCAAACAATGCAGAACCATCAAAAAGGGCATTCGCAAATGACGCCTTAAAGGGCTCCGAGAAGTCACAATGTCGGAGCCAGGCTTGCCTCCTCATGACCAGCCCGACTCTGCCTGCTCTAGCGGCTCCCTCAGTGACGCAAGACAAAAGCCGCATAGAGGTGTTGGAAATAGAACATAGGGTGGACATTCGGGAGGAGTACAGTTGCATGTCCCCTTCCGACATGGACCCTGGGGGGGGGGGGGAGCAGCGTATTCTTTAATCAGATCCCGCTGCATCCGAATGACGTGTGCCATATAGTTCAGGGCCCTCATGGAGAAGGTCGCTGAACTGAAGGCCCGCTTCCCAAGGCGGTCCATTGCGCGAGACTCCTTGCTCGGCAGATGAACCGTGGGGCTCTCCTGAGCCAACTCTCTCTTGGTGGCTGCCGCCACCAACATGGCATCCACAGGGGGACCGCTTCTCCAATGGGTTCTCTCTGACGGGGGGCTCAAGATTTTGTCCGGGCGCTTGGGAACAGGCTCTACAGTGTCCGGCTCCCTCCAAGCCATAGTGGCTATAAGATCCACCAAGGAGTCGGGGGGAGGGGACACCCAAGAGGTAGATGGCCCTGCCTCGAACGCCTCTAGGAATACGGACTCGTCGGAGGAAGCCTTGGGGGCAGTCCACCCCCCCCCTGATTCTGAGCATTTCCATGATGTCTCCAAAGGAGACATCCTCGGGGGGCTGATCTTGGGGAGCCTTCCCCTTCATCCAAGTCCGTATCTTCAGTGAGGGACGCAGGGGAGTCCACGTGCCTCCTTTTGCACTTCGACTTGCGAGGAACCTCCTCGGGGGGGGGCTGTCCGAGGAGTCCTCACCAGCAATATCCTGTTCCAATGGAACACCTAGAGGCGCTGAAGCAGGCTACCCAGAAGGTCGGGTGAGGGGAGCCAGGACCAGCTGAGAGGGAGTGCAGGGGGGAGCCGAAGCCAGGACCGGAGGCCTGGATGCACTCAACAGTACCCTCTCCACCACCGCGAAAGCCGAGGGGGAGCTGCTCTCTGACGGATCCGAGATCAGACTCCCACTCGGATCCGAGGTGGGGATCGGACCCGGAGCCAAGACTATCGGATCCGAAGGACCCGCGCGCTCTGACCGGGAAGGGGCCGAAAGCCCACAGAGTCCCTCGGATCCGAAGCTCAGCCCACGGCTCCGAGAGGTCGGATCTGACAAACTCGAGGGAATCATCAGAGCTGAAGTGCCTAGCACTGTCGGCTCCGACCCACCCCCGGATCCAACGCAGCTCGGCTCCAACAGCTCCAAACCCGGAAGGCGGATCGGAGAAGGAGCGAGAGGAGCAAAAAAAAAGGGGTCAAGCCCCCCCCCCCCCTCTGGAGGCAAGAGTACTCCCATCTGCATCTGGGCCTGGATGAACCTCCTCATCATCCGGCCCATGTCCGCATCCGACATACTGAAGGTGGACCTCGAGGAGGCCACCAAGGCAGGCCTGGAGTGCCACCTCTATGACCTCGACGGGGACCGGGTCACCTCCTCCTCGGGTCCCGGTGAGAAGCAAGGGGATCGGATCCGAGGAGGCGGCGAACCAGAAACCCTGGAGGGAGAAGCCCATTTGGCAGGTGGGGCCGAGGAGGAGTCTTCGGCCCGCCGCTTAAGGTGCTTCTCCCTCCACTTCTCTTTCCTGGCCTCCCACACCTCCGAAGCCACAGTGGAAGGTTGAGTCCCGGTCGGAGGGAGGGGGGCAGGAGTGGCCGCTACCGAGGACTGGGTAGTGGTCACAAAAGTACCGGAGGCCGGAGCTAGTTCTGGGGGCAAAAGGCCCGCCAGAACTAGCTTCGACCTCCGATCCTTAAGTGCCCTGGGGTTGAACGCAGCGCAAATCGCGCAACCTGAGGAGAGGTGTTCAACCCCAAGGCACCTAAGTGTGGCCCATCAGCCGGTGAAAGTTTGTGACCACACTCGGTGCATTTCGAAAAAATGGCTTTAGGGGCCTCCGACATCACTGAAAGGAAACACACTCGCTAGGCCCCTACACACTACACACACACACACTGCGACCAGCGTGGGCAGGAAGGAGAAATAAAAATAAAAATTAAGCTAATTTAAGCTAAAAAGAGAGAAATTAGCGTTAAGGGAAACCTAAACACACACACAGACACTCGCTCAAAAGGAATACAAGAAAAAAGTGAAAAACTTCTTTTCTCACAGAATCTGACCAAGAGCTCTGGAATCTAGCTTTTTCTTGAAGAGCGGCAAACTAGAGCTGAGGTCAGTCAGGGTTGGTAGGGGATTATGGGTAAAGGGAGGAGCTAGGAGCTCGGATCTATGCTATGATAGAAGTTGCCGGCTCGGATCCGTATCCCAAAGGTTGCTGACAAATGAAGTTCCTACTTCAGATGAAATAATATAAGGAGAAGGATCAGATAAGTAGGAAAAGAATGTGGAAAAGGCACAAATATTGTGGCAAGTACAGAGATCTCCTGCAACAATCTCATGTTGATCAGGATCTGGCTCAGGAATGGGTAAGGAGAGGGGAAACTGAAACCAAAAGATGAAAGGTTAATATTGGCTGCCCAGGATAGTGGACTATGGACAACTTGGTTCACAAAGTCCACTGAAAAAGAACTGGAAACAGTTGTACAGAGGTTCATAGATGTTTAACAGGCTAATGACCACAAGGGGCTTTTTACGCCTAGCATGCATCCCAGATCTTAAGTGTAAGCAAAGGTTTGGGAGATGAAACATTTACAAGCAGGAGCCTGGGAGACGAACCATTTACAGGCTGCCTGTATCCATTAGAGACACAGGAGCCAAACCAGGGATGAATTTTCTGTTCCCCATCAAATTGTCCCAGGTGCACTTGAATTGGATTAGGGAGGAACCTCTGCTTCACATGTATGGGGAGCCTGTTCCCTAAAGTGGGTAGTCTCTGGGATACTTACTTGTCTCTCCAGCAGGTCCTATTTATATCACAGGCAAGGTTTAAGCCTTTAGAACTGGTAATTCTGGTGCTATTTGTTTTGTGGATATGAAGGAGGTCCATCAGAGTGGGGTATGACAATGCCCTATACGCCAGGCATAAATCTCCCCCTCAAAAGCCTGTAGGAGACAGAACACACAGATAGGGTCCTGAGGCAGTCTGCATAGGACATATTACTTACTCCCTGTATTCTTTTAGTAAGGAACATCTGTGGACATTCCAATTGTTAGATATGCCTAGTTAGGTATATACTAAAGGGGGCATTGTACTCAATGGTAGGTCTGATGAATGCCGAATACAGTGGAACAATGACTTCCTTGGGCTTGGATACTATACATTTTTTAATAAGTTGCACAACATAGAATGATTTCCTCACTACTGTAGACACGTGATGGTCAAAGACTAGATAACTATCAATGTGTTTCCCTACGTCCCTGACTACTGGGTCAACTTTAAGGGGTGTGTTGTCAATGTGATAGTTCCCAGGGGTGGATGTCTTCCCAAAGGATACTGTTACTGTTGCTTGGTGTGATACACTAAGGGCAAAGGGCCCATATACTAAAAAGCATAACAATGTGGCAAAACTGTTGCAATGGGGATTGTACCAACACTAATAGTGAAGTAGTCAGGAAGCATTTTAAACATGAACCACAAAGCACAGCACAGAATGATGAAGTTTATATCATATGGGATCATTCACTGCCAACAGTTTAAAGAATAGATGTTAGAAAACCAGATATAGTAGTCCAGGAAAAAAAAGACAAAAATAATATTGATCATTGAAATTGAAACACCCAGTGACTACAGTGCATTATGTAAGGAGATGCACAAAGTCATAAAGTACCAGGATTTGCAAGCAGAAACAAGAACAATGTGCAAGACCAACAGTCATAGGAGCAACAGGTCTAATAAAAAAAGAATTTACGGTCATACTTAGATATGCTACCAATACATGTAAAGTACAGTTTTGTACCTACCATAAATGTAGATGTTCGAGGATTCCATTGCTGCAGTCCTTACTATTGGGTATAGTCCGCGTCCAGTCGGCCCGAATACCAGAGTATAAGGCTGACGTCGGTCAGGGCGCATTAGACTGACGTCAGTACGTCAGGGTACTAATGCGCATGACCGACGCCATATCCTCAGTCTTTTCTTGCCCCAGATGTCAGAAGACCCTAAAAAGACAAGTCCCAAAATACCTGCACCAAAAACATGTACAATATATACAAGAATATATACAAAAGTATAAGCATGTAAACTCACCTACACAACCACCCCTAAACACAGAGGGGAAGGAGGGAGGGTAAATTGGACTGCAGCAATGGAATCCTCGAACATCTACATTTATGGTAGGTACAAAACTGTACTATGTTCTTCGTTTTCCATTGCTGCAGTCCTTACTATTGGGTAGAATCCCAAAGCAGAGGTAAGGGAGGCTGGCAAATCATAAAGAAGTAGGAGCTGACAACATGCCTTGCAAAACAGCTGTGGCAAAACCAGCCCTAGACTTAGAGTAGATAGGAAGGTGATAATGCTTAGAGAAAGTATGCACTGAACTCCAAGTAGCTGCTTCCAAAATATCCTTAGTTGCCACCCCCCTTAGAAATGCTGTTGAAGTGGCAGTAGCCCTAGTGGAATGAGGCCTAATCCCAGCTGGAATCTCCTTGCCATGATGGGAATAACAAAATGCAATGCAAAAGCCAATCCACCTAGAAATAGTTTGTTTTGACACAGGCTTGCCCTGTGAACTCAAAGCAAAAGAAACAAACAACTGCTGAGACTGCCTAAAATCCTTAGTCCTGCTTAAATAATAACGCAATTGCCTGTGTACATCTAAAGTGTGCAAAATCTTTTCCCCTTTATTTTGAGGGTCTGCATAAAACGTAGGCAAATGAATAGTTTGGTTTAAAGCCACACTAGAAACCACCTTAGGCATAAAGGAAGGATTAGTACGTAATGATACCCTATCCTTATGGAAAATCAAAAGGGCTCTACTGCCATAAGGGCCTGCAACTCAGACACCCTTCTTGCAGAAGTAATAGCCAACAGAAAAGCAGTCTTCCATGACAAGTATTTCAATTCAGCAGTAGCTGCAGGCTCAAAAGGTTGTAGAGTAAGTTTTTCCAACACAAAATTGAGATCCCAAGCAGGAGTAGGAGCTCTCGTGGGGGTCTTATATTCTTTGCCCTCTAAGAAACTGCTTGAACAAAGGATGCGAAAACAAAGGTGGGTCACAATCATAGTGAGCTGAAATTGCTGCAGCATGAATCTTAATGGAAGAGAAGGACAAACCTTTGTCCAATAACTCAGTAAGATATTGAAGAGCCACACTCAAATTAGGCTCAGAAATCTCCAAATTCTTTGCTGTACTCCAAAATAAAAATCTCTTCCATTTTTCTGCGTACACTCTCCTTGTACTAGGTCTTCTAGCTTCCATAATCACATTTAAAACTTGTTGAGGAAGTTGAGACCTGCTGTGTTTCAACACAGAATATGCCAGGCTGTTAGATGAAGAGAGTGAAGCTTGACATTGAGCAGATGACCGTCCTTCTGAGATAACAGATGAGGAATCAGAGGTAAAGGCCATGGAGGCTTCTTTACCAGACTCCGTAGTAGTGGGTACCAGTGTTGCGAGGCCAATCTGGAGCTATCAAAATCATCCTTGGCCTGTCTTGTCTGACCTTTAATAGTACCTTTGGAAGAAGAGGCAGAGGTGGAAAGGCATACACATGAAGGTTTTTCCAACTGAAAGACAGAGCATCCACTTTCCAAGCTGTGTGATGAAACCCCTTTGTGCAATACTTTGGCAGCTGGTGGTTTAGTGGAGAAGCGAACAGATCTATGTCTGGAGTTCCCCATGACACTGTCAATTTCTGAAATACATGAAGATCCAGTTTCCACTCGTGGGGATCCATGATTTGTCTGCTTAACACATCTGCTAAGGAGTTCTGTGCTCCTGGCAGAAACCTTGCCTGAAGAGTTAGTTGCAAGCTTAGCGCAGTCTCCCATAAAATCATTGCTTGCCTGCATAGAGGATAAGAATGTGTTCCCCTTGCTTGTTGATGTACCACATGACAGTTGTGTTGTCTGTTAGAATCAACACCTGCCCTGGAAGAAGTAACTCCTTGAAAGCCATTAATGCAAACTGGACTGCTAACATCTCCTTCAAGTTGATATGTAGATGCTGTAGTCTGGCAGGCCACTTGTCTTGTATCCACTTTCCATTTAGATGAGCTCCCCAAGCAATGTCCGAGGCATCTGTCGTTAAAATCTGACTTGCCTCTGGCCGGGTCACAGAGAGTCCCTTGTTTAGGTGACATTCCTGAGCCCACCACAAGAATTCTTTTGAAGGCAAGGTATTATTTGAATGACAGTGTCCAAATCCTGGCAGTGCTGTGTCCATACATTTTGAGATACCATTGTAGCTTCCTCATATGCAGTTTGGCATTGGGAAGCACCAGAATACAAGATGCCATGAACCCTAATGCTTGAAGGACTGTCCTTGCAGTCAGCACGGACTGATGAGATAGTTGATGGAAGTAAAGTGACAGACTCTTTTGTTTGTCCGGGGTTAAAAGGCCATCTGGGCTGCTGTATTCAGTCTCACACCCAGAAAGCACATGTCTTGAGAGGGTACTAGACTGGACTTTATTTCGTTCACAGAATACCCTAGGCATCTTAGCACTGCTATAACATATTCCAGATGCTGTAGAAGGTCTTCCTTTTCTTGAGCCAGAATCAGGCAGTCGTCCAAGTAAGGATAGATTTGAATTCCTTGAAGCCTGAAGTAAGCTATCACTGGAGCCAGAACCTTTGTGAATACTCTGGGCAGTAGATAAGCCAAAGGGCAATGCAGAGAACTGATAATGAGAATTTCCAGCTCGAAACCGCAGATACTTCCTGCAACTTAGCCTTATAGGCACATGAAGGTAAGCTTCCTTGAGATCTAAAGTTACCATCCAGTGATCTTTGCCCAGCAGAGGTAAAAGCTGTTGTAACGTCAACATCTTGAACTTGGGAATGTCCAGAAAAGTGTTGAGGAGAGATAAATCCAAAATTGGTCTCCACGTGTTCCCCTTCTTTGGTACTAGGAACAGGCGAGAATAAAATCCTAGGCCCCTTTCTGATACAGGGACTGGCTGAATGGCCCCCATCTGGAGTAACTGAGAAACTTGCTTGTGAGCCTCCTTTCTTTGTGGAGGAGGAACGTCTGGCATGCCTTTGAAAGGGGGCATTGTATGGAAATAAAATCTGTAACCGTGGTGAATGATATCCAACACCCATTTGTCTTGAGTAATTAAATCCCAATTTTCTTTGAAAAGAGACAGTCTTCCTCCCAAAGGAGCTGCCAGACGAGAATCTACTGGCAGCTGAAAAGACAGGTCATTGGGTCTGTTTACGAAAGGACTGACCCCTGCCCTCACCAGAAGTCTGAGCAGGTGAACTCCTGTTCTAGGCCTAAAAGAACCTTGAGCCCTGCCCCTACCACGTCTAGACCTACCCCTAGACTGGGAATCATAAGCAGGATATGTCCACCCCTTAGCAGGCCAATTTCTACTAAACTTGGTGGCTGCACCTGCAAAAATCTTTAACAGTTTGCATAGACTTAGCTTTGTCCTCCATTTTCTTTAAAACTGCTTCCACAGGCGATCCAAACAACACATCAGACTGTAAAGGAGCATCCAAAATCCTTGTCTTAACATGCTCAGCTAAATTCTGATCCTTCAACCAGGCATGCCTGCGAAGAACAGAACTAGTAGCAGCCACCCTCGAGGAGGCCTGTACAGCATCAAAACCACATTGCAAAGAATGCTTACCCACTTGCTCAGACACATGAACCAAGTCCAGCAACTCTTTACACTCAATACCTTCCGCCAAAGCATCCACCTTAGATTTTAATTGTGAAAGGAGATAATTCTGATATTTTAGCATGTGAAACTGACAATTCAACGCTCTCATGGCTAGAGTGGAAGAAGTATACACTTTCTTTCCCCACCTATCCAAGGCCCTTGCCTCTTTATCAGTGGGAACAGGATTTTTAACCACAAAGCCTTAACACCTTTAGGCCCTTGAGAAATAGTTTCTGGGTCGCCCTAGGACTCTTAAACAAATACTTATGAGCTTCGGGCACCCTATAATACCTATCAGGCTTAACAGGAGCAGGAGGCAAAGAGTCAGGATTCAGGGAAGCCTCTGCAAAACATCTTCCACCACATTCAACACAGGAGGAATAGCTAAGGGCCTATGCTGGGGTAAAACAAGAATTCCCTAAGCCTTTTCCTGGAATCAGAGTAATCCTGGCCTTCCCATTTAAAGTGCTCCCTCATGGAATGCAGAGTCTCTGAAAATGAGAAATCCTCAGGAGGAGAAGCTGTAGGAGTGGAATCATCCACATCAGAATCAGAATAAGTAGGATACTCCTGCAAGTCTTCCAGAAGACTCTGAAGCCTCTGAACACTGTTCAAAACTATCAAACTCGGTTCCACCCTAGGCCTCTTATCAGGCGGGGCATAGAACCTCTAATCATAGTAATCAAATCTTCTGCCATTTTAAGCATATGTTTCTTAGGTACAGAACCCGAAATGCTAGGAGAAGCCCCACTGAAGCTGAACTAGGCCTACCTCTCAAAGAAGTTTTGGCAACAGAAGGAGAGGCTCTAACTACCTTCGGAAGAGAGGGAAGAACAGTTAACTGAGAAGCCCCTCAGCCTGGCCTACCTCCTGAGAAGGCACATCCTGTAACAGTAAAGTTTCTGCCTGAGACTCCATGGAAACTCCTGGCAAAACCTCTGGCTCCACTGAGCCTTCTAAAGAACCGGCGTCCGGGACTGCGGTTCATCAACCCTAGGCTTCACTGTTTTGTCCTTGCGCTTCTTGGGCCGAAGCGGCGGAGCATCCGACGGCATTTTATAATTGCAACGCTTCCCAAACACTAACCTGGCACAGTCTAACCTCCTCTTAATAGTGCGTTTGTTAAACCTAGCACAAGAGCGGCAACCAACAACGTCGTGCTCAGGCCCTAAACAAGGTATACACAAGGTATGGTAATCCCTATGAGGTATCTGTTTCCCACAAGAAATACAGTTATTCACTTTTTCTGACATCCGGTAAAATACTGAGGCAAGAAAAAAAACAAAATGTTCCCCAACGGGGTACTTAGCCAACTCTGTTTCGGTCTGAAACTCCGGTTTCGGAAATATTTCAGAACGCCAACCTGCACTCGCAAAACTGCTTCTGCATCGGACCATGCGGCAAAAAAGACTGAGGATATGGCATCGGTCATGCGCATTAGTACCCTGACGTACTGACGTCAGTCTAATGCGCCCTGACCGACGTCAGCCTTATACTCTGGTATTCGGGCCGACTGGACGCGGACTATACCCAATAGTAAGGACTGCAGCAATGGAAAACGAAGAACATCTGTATAAATTACAGAACAGCACTTTTAACTAACATCAAAGACTGAAACAATACTAATTTCATGAACTTTAACCATGCCCTGACTGAGGAATGGAGCCCATTCTCATCATGTTAAACCCCCTACCGCAAGAGATCTGGACAAAGCCTAAAATAATGGGGTGGGGGTGATTAAATGCCCAAAAATAGGGACAGATTTTAAATATTGCTCTTATAAATTTAGAAAGTTGCTAGAACACTTGGGTTTGTGTTATAATGCATTTTCTGAAGGATATGAAGTGTGAAACGTGTGAAACTCAAATGTATGCCATTATTTAGTGACTTCAATTCTCAGTGATTTGCCATAAAACCACAAATTTTATGAAAAACAGACCAAAAATATAAGGGAAAAAAATGGAAACTCTGTGAGCATCTGGAAAGTTGAGAGGTATGTTAGAAACCCAAAAGACTTCGATAGATTAAACCAAGAGGAACCAATATATCTTCAACAAGTTGCCTACCAGTCCTAAGAAAGCTGGTCTAACAGCCTCAAAAGAATTACTTAGGATTGATTCCTGATTCCCTTAGCTCTTTCTTAAAAGATAACAGCATTAGCCATGCCATCTTGAACAGACACATACCTGTCCTGTGGTCTTAACTACAGCATCAACACAAGAAAACCTACACTCTGTGTCATGTTGAAGCCAGCTATGGATGCTGCAGACATGGTCTTAACCACATCATCTTTCAGTCAGGATTCAGGGACAGAGATGAAAGCTTTTTCGGAATCTACAAAAAATATACAAAACATTAGAAGGAATCTATGCCTATGCAATGCTACAAACTTTTTCTGGTGATGAGATGGGAAAATATTAGTTTCTGGTCATCTCAGAGTCCTGCACTGAGTCAACGAGATCACCAGAAGTCAGCCCAAAGATGTCAAGTCAGAATCTCATTCCATCTAGCTGTGAGAGTATAGAAAACGTCCACTTTCACAGTAGAAGTAACACCACTCATCGGATCTTAAAGGCTGCATGCAAAGCATCCATGACAGTTGGTCCCAAAGCATAAATTACACATGTGTAAGTAACCGTACAACAGTAGATGCTCAAATGATCACAGCTGCAGTAGGCTAAGCTAAACAGGTAGATTAACACAGCTTAGAAAACCTGGGGAGAGGAAGGAAAAGGGTCCAACAGCCCCTTGAGAATGGTCCTGACTAATCCTATCCTAGACTGGAAAAGGAATCGAGTTTATAGTGCTTTGTAAAAGTATGCGGAGTTGTTGCTTGCTGGGAGTTGCAGTTTTTTTGCCTCCATTAATACCTGTTGCATGCCCTCAGGAAAAGAAGGTACCTAAAAGATAAAACCATATCATTCTGGAAGTCAACTGCAGTTGTTTGGGGTCAGGAAGTATCAAACACCCCTAATTTTTTGAGGGTAAATCTAGTTTATGAGGAAGCTTGTAGTAACTGCCCTTGGCATTTTCAAAACAATGGAGAACCACTGATGGCTGGGCCAGAATGGAGTCACCACAGCAATCTTTGCAGAGTCCTTCTGAATCTTCAGAAGTACCCTGGAAATAGTACAGTTTTGTACCTACCATAAATGTAGATGTTCGAGTGTTCACCCTGCTGCAGTCATCACACTTGGGTTATCCTGCCGTCAGGCAGTCCAGCAGTCGGCCTGAATTCCAAAGTCTTGGTCTGGCGTTGGTTGCTGTCGCTTCTTCCCTGACTTCAGTACGCCATTTTCTTCAGTTTTTCTTGCCCCAGATGTCAGGTGCCCCCAATAGGTAGGCAATATATATATATATATATATCTAGATAAAAATAAAACAATACCTTTAGGCACAAGCAAATACACCACAGAGGTTGTATAGGATAGAGTGGTATGGATAAGTTCAGCTAGTTCAGAGGGGATGGAGGGAGGGTAACCTGGACTGCAGCAGGGTGAACACTCGAACATCTACATTTATGGTAGGTACAAAACTGTACTATGTTCATCGTGTTACCCTGCTGCAGTCATCACACTTGGGTTGAAACCCAAAGATAAGGATGGGAGGTGGAGTTAAACAGGGTTAGAAGAAGCTAGTAGGCCCTGCAAAACTGCAGTGGCAAAACCAGCTCTAGTCTTAGAATATAGAGGTAAGTGATAGTGTTTGGTGAAGGTGTGCACTGAACTCCAAGTTGCAGCTTCCAGAATATCCTTGGTTGGCACTCCCCCGAGAAAGGCTGCTGATGTAGCTGTAGCCCTGGTGGAGTGGGACCTAATATTGGCAGGTACCGGTTTCCCATGATGCATGTAGCAGAAACGTATGCAATGACCTATCCATTCAGAAATGGTCTGTTTTGAGATAGCTTTTCCTTGTGATCCTGTAGCATAGGCTACAAAGAGCTGGTCAGTTTTTCTGAAAGCCTTAGTTTTATCCAAGTAGTAACGTAACTGCCTGTGAATATCCAAAGAGTGCAGGACTCTTTCTCCTTTGTACTGGGGATTTGTGAAAAAGGTGGGCAAATGAATGGTTTGGTTTAGGGCCACACTGGATACCACCTTTGGCATAAAGGAAGGGTTAGTTCATAGAGAGAACCAAGGTACAAACGGACAGACTATTGTAACCTGACGAGGATAAACAGGCATCCAGAAGATGACACCAACAGCCAAAAGCAGGATACAACTCAACAAAATTCAATGAACAACGTAAACTCCAAAGATGAAGTAAATTACGAATCCATTTATTGTGACAACGAATATTACCTAGGTTTCGTTCAAAACGAACTTCTTCTAGTTCATAGAGAGACTCTGTCTTGATGAAAAATGAGGAAAGGCTCCACTGCCATTAGTGCCTGTAGCTCAGAGACTCTTCTAGCTGAGGTTATTTCTAGTAGCAGGGCAGTTTTCCATGAAAGAAATTTTAAATCAGCTGAAAAAGCTGGTTCAAAGGATGGCAGTGTAAGCTTTTCCAGAACAAAGTTGAGATCCCAAGTAGGTGTTGGTGCTCTGCTTGGCAGTCTTATGTTCTTAGCCCCTCTGAAGTACTGTCTTAGGAGTGGATGTGAGAATAAAGGAGGATCCGTGTTGTAATGAGCTGAAATTGCTGAGGCGTGGATCTTAATAGATGAAAAGGAAAGTCCTTTGTGCAACATCTCAGTTAAATATTGTAGAATCTGAGGAATGTTTGGATCAAGGGGATTTTGGCCTTTAGCCAGGTTCCAGGCGTAAAACCTTTTCCATTTGTCTGAATAGGTTTTCCTGGTGCTGGGCCTCCTGGCCTCCAGAATGACATCCATAACAGCTGTGGATAGAGGTGTTGGCTGGTTGTTTAGGTAATTTGCCATGCAGCCAGGTTTACTGGCTGTGTAGAATCCGATTGTCTCACTGGGTGAGCAGGTGAGGAATTTGTGGTAAAATCCATGGTGGGCTGTGGGACATGTTCCTTAGAATTGGAAACCAATGCTGTGGCCAGTCTGGTGCAATGAGTATCATTTGTGGCCTCTCTAATCTGACTTTCTGAAGTACTTTTGCTAGAAGAGGCAGTGGAGGAAAGGCATACACTGTTAATGGTTTCCAACTGAATGAGAGGGCGTCCATTTTCCAAGCTTGTGGATGGAATGTCCTTGTGCAAAATTTTTGAAGTTGGTAGTTTTGGGGGCTTGCAAACAGATCTATGTCTGGGCGTTCCCATTTTTGAGCTATCATTGCAAATACTTGTGGATCTAGTTTCCACTCGTGTGGATCCATGATGTTTCTGCTTAGGTCGTCTGCCAATGTGTTTTTCTTTCCTGGCAGGAATTGTGCTTGTAATTGAACCTAGTAAGACAGTGCAGTGTTCCACAAGGTCATTGCTTGCCTGCATAGAGGGTAGGAATGTGTACTCCCTTGCTTGTTTATGTACCACATTACTGTGGTATTGTCCGTCTTTATTATTAGTTGTCCTGGGTGTAAGAGGTCCTTGAAAGCTGTTAGGGCATTCTGTACTGCTAGCATTTCTTTTTGATTGATATGCAGATGCCTCTGATCTGTAGTCCATTTTCCCTGAATGCACTGTCCTGCCATGTGTGCTCCCCAGGCATAGTCCGATGCATCTGTTGTCATAGTTTGCCTGGCTGTGGGTAAGGTGAAAGGCTGACCCTTGTTGAGGTGACATGCCTGTGCCCACCACAGAAACTCCTGTTGAAGGCAGGGAATGGGTGGTATCATTGTTTCCAAGCTGTGGCTGTGCTGAGTCCATACGCTTTTCAGGTACCATTGTAATTTCCTCATATGCAGTTTTGCAAATGGTATTAGTAGAATGCAAGATGCCTCAGCTGTTGTTGCTTGTCTGGCGTGAGATAAGCCATCTGGGCCGTTGTATTCAAGCTGGCACCCAGGAATATTATGTTTTGGGAGGGCACTAGTTTTGATTTCTTTTTGTTTACTGTGTACCCTAGGCAACTTAGAAGGTGTTTGACAAATGCCAGATGCTTTAAAAGAATGTCCTTGCTTTCTGCTTGAATAAGGTAGTCATCCAGGTATGGATACATTTGAATTCCTCTTTGTCTGCAGTATGCAATTACTGGTGCCAGGCATTTTGTGAAGACCCTGGGTGCAGTAGATAAGCCAAAGGGCAGTTTAGAGAATTGATAATGTGTTGAACCTGCAATGAAGCGGAGGTATCTTCTGCAATTTTGTCTGATAGGGACATGCAGGTATGCCTCCTTGAGGTCCAACGTTACTAGCCAAGCATTCTTGCCCAGCATGGGAAGAAGCTGCTGTAGTGTTAGCTTCTTGAATTTTGGTACTTGCAGATAGGTGTTCAGAATTGAAAGATCCAGAATGGGTCTCCATGCTTTGTTCTTTCTTGGGACTAGAAAGAGTCTTGAGCAAAATCCTTGTCCTTGCTCCTGTGTAGGTACCTGTTGAATGGCTCTCATGTCCATGAGAGCTGTAATTTGTTTTTGTGCCTCTGCCCATTGCTTGGTAGTTTGAGGATTGAGTCACTGAGTTTGTCTCCTGCTAGTATGGGGCCTGTCTTCTCCTCCTTTCTGGGTAGCAGTACCATATTGGCAAGGTTTGTAAGGGCCTTGTGACTGACCTCTGCCCCTGGGGGGGTCTGTATTTGCCCCTCTGTGATCTGTCAAAAGCTAGTTTTTTGTTGGCCAATTTCTGCTGAAACAAGGGAGTTGTACCTGCAAAAAATCCTTGACTGTCTGCATAGACTTTGCCTTATCCTCCATTTTCTTTAAAACCTCTTCTGCTTTGACACCAAATAATACATCCTGCTGTAAAGGTGCATCCAATAATTTTGCTTTAACATGATCAGGAAGGGTTTGTTCTTTTATCCAAGCATGTCTACGTATAACAGAGCCAGTAACAGCTGCTCTACAGGAAGCTTCCAACAAATTAAATCCGCATTGCAAAGTATGTTTGCCCACCTGTTCAGCAGCATGCAACAGATCCTGCATTTCCTTGAATTCAGACTGTTCAGTATGTGTGCTCATTTTCTGTTTTGAGACATTAGGAATTGCTGATATTTCAGCATGTGAAACTGGCAATTTAATGCTCTCATAGCCAGAGTTGCAGAGGTGTATATTTTCTTTCCCCATCTATCTAGGGCTCTGGAATCCCTTTCAGAGGGCACAGGATTTTTAGCCATAGAAGCTTTAGCTCCCTTGGTACCCTGGGAAATTGTTTCTGGGTCAGCCACAGGGCTTTTATAAAGGAATTTGTGGGAGTCAGGTACTCTGTAGTATCTGTCTGGTTTGGCTGGAGCAGGAGGTAGAGAGTCTGGATTTAAACTAGACTCCAAGTAAACATCATCCGCAATATCTAAAACTGGAGGGATTGCAAGAGGCCTGTGCTGGGGTAGTAAAAGGAACTCTCGGAGCCTTTTCTTAGAATCAGAGTAGTCCTGGCCTTCCCAGTGGAAATGTTCCCTCATGGTATGTAAAGTTTCCCCAAAGGAGTAGTCTTCAGGGGAAGATGCTGAGGGAATAGAGTCTTCAGCATCAGAGTCTTCATAAGGTGGAAAAGTTTAATCTTAGCATAAGATTTAATGGTGAGTGTAGTCGGTCTGAAGACACCTTCTGCAACCGAAGGTGTTTCCACTGCACCGGGGTCTACTTCTGCTCCGGTGTCGGAAGATGGCTATGTTAGCCTAGTAGACTCCGCTTGGGAATCCACAGCTGTCTGGGGTTCCAGTTCTGCGGTCGTCAGGGGCTGCGTAGGCGCCTCACTGAAAACCGGAGAACCGGCGACAGGCCCAGCAGAGGCCTCAGAGTCTGGCTTGTTCCTAGGCTGCCTATCCTTATCCTTGCGTTTCTTATGTATGCCGGTCGTCGGCTGCTCCGACGGCATGATATAATTAAATTTCCTACCAAAGTAATGTCGTGCAAAGTCAAAACGGCGTTTGATAGTTCGTTTGTTAAACCTAGCACAAAACTGACAACCTGTGATGTCGTGGTCTGGGCCTAGGCAAGGAATACAATAGGAATGGAAGTCCTTATGAGGTATTTGCTTCCCACAAGAAATGCAATTGTTAACTTTTTCTGGCATCGGACTCAGGCAAGAAAAGGTTCCCCAACGGGGTACTTAGCTTTATTGAAGACTTCGGACTGAAATTCAAATCGAAAATCTCAGGTGTCGGCCGACCGGCACTTGCGAACTGCTTCAGCTTTGGGCGCCGCGCGGCAAGAAAGATTGAAGAAAATGGCGTTGAATGCCTCTTATATACCCCTGGTGCACTGACGTCAGGGAAGAAGCGACAGCAACCGACGCCGGACCAAGACTTTGGAATTTAGGCAGACTGTGGGACTGCCTGACGGCAGGATAACCCAAGTGTGATGATTGCAGCAGGGTAACACAATGAACATCAGTGGAATGGCATATGGGAACATTCCTGTCCAAGGAAAAGAAAACACACCTGTCCTTCAGGTCTCCTTGCCTGGAGTCCTGGAACACATTTTGCCAAATGATTGCTTAGAGAGGAGGCAAAAAGATTCTTGAGGTGTTCCACACAGACAAAACAAATCATGGAAGACTCCCCTGATTCAGTTTCCCATTCATGTGGGTCAGTCATCATCCTACTCACCTTGTTTGCCACACAATTTTGCTCTGACCAGATGTAAGATGCCAGTACACTGAGATTGTAAAGTAATATGTTATCTGAAGCTAACATGGCTACTGGGTAAGATTTGGTTCCTCCTTGCTTATTTATGTACCACATCACTGTGATGTTTGTCTGTAAACATCTGAAGAGGTCCTAGGGATAACAGAGGATTCAGAAAATTGATAACTTTTAAAAGAGCTTATATCTCTTAAGTTGATGTGTTTTGGTCCATGGACTTCCAGAAGGGGAGAATGGTAGATCTGAATTCTGAGAAATTTGGTGTCTCCACCACATAATTTTCCTTTTTACAAATCCCAAAAATGCAATTTAAAATTTCAAAGGGAGGTGATGATGAGACAATTAAGATTTCGTATACCACTGAATCTTTTGTATGTTGACTGACTGCCGGAGCTCTTTCAAAGATGCCGTGAAAGCCAAAATCCTCAGAAATCCACTTGCTGACACTGAAGTTTGAGTGGAAAACCCCAGAAAAACACTTACATACAGATCTATTTTTTTCCTGTGGGAGAAAAGCCCTTTGCACCGTGGTGTCCTGTAGGTACCCTCATAAAAACAATTCTGCAAGTCAGAAGAGACTTCTGAATGTTCCCTTGGAACCCCAGCCTGAGTTGGAGATTCATTATTAAGACACAGAAAGATTTCTGACACTTTGAAAAAGACTCTGCAGAGATAAACTAGTACACATTAAAAGAAAGAGTGAGAAGGTCACACTAAAAAAACAATCGGTAAAAACTAAATGAAAACTCCAGCCAATCTAGAACTTTCAATGAGTGACCTCCCAAACCTCCTGTGACAGAGGCACGTGGGATATATGCAAATGACCCTTATGAACATCAGGTGTTTCAGCTATATGGCGATTCTGATTGCACATGACTTTTACGTTTGACATCGTTTTAATGGACAATTTTAGGCCAATAAAGCCAAACCCCACTAGCTATGGATATGCATATGTTGGCCTTGTTACAACCTCATGGGCAATCAGAATTGCCATATAGCTGAAACACCTGATGTTCATAAGGGTCATTTGCATATATCCCATGTGCCTCTGTCACAGGAGGTTTGGGAGGTCACTCATTGGAAGTTCTAGCTTGGCTGGTGTTTTAATTTAGTTTTTATTGATTGGTTCTTCAATGTGACCTTCTCACTCTGTTTTAATTTGTTAGTTGGGATATTTTGCAGTCACCCTAATTATAATGGACATCAGCTGGGTATAACAAACCTGTGTTTCTTATTTTTAGTCAAACACTCTGCTTGTGCTATGCTGATGAGGTCATAATCCCAGGTTTTTGCCTTGAATACTGGTTGTGGACCAAATAAAAGTTGATCATTGTCTGTCGATGTTATGAAGTAGACCCATGTGTGTGCGTGTTTACATATATATATATATAGACGTATATAGAAAGATACTAACAACAGTATCTAGAGTACAAAAGATGTAGGATAGAAAAAGGGGTCAGAAATGGCAAGAATAAGAAGTATATAAACGTGGGTAAGGGACAGTAATAGATAAGTTTTTAAGTAAGGAATACAAAAAAATAGCACACTTATCTGAAGAACGCTCGAGACAGAGATGGAAGACCGTGTCTTTTACTTGAAGTGGCAAACAAGATCCGAGATAACTGGGGTTGGTGCAATGTGGCTACGGGAGAAGCTCGAGAGTTTTTTTTTTTCAAACACTTTTACTGAATTATCACTTGTGACACAGATACATTTGCATTCATACAAAAGTAATCAAACTATATTAACAAAACAAATACTGTACTTCATATATTACTGTATATCATATAACCTAAACAATATTACACAAACAATTCAATTCTTGCCTTTTTTTAAGCAAGAAATGTATTTATTAAACTACCACTTACTATATAGACAATTATACATTTATATAAATGAAAACAAACCACACAGAGACAATCCTACTTGCAAGCATTTTACATCACAAACCATACTAACACACTCCTAGTTGCAAACATTACACATCACTTACAATCTACCCAATTTTTCCCACTCAAACATTACATAGGTCATTTAAGTCCTGCAGCCTTTTAAACCTCATTCTTCCCTTGTATATACTGTTCCCACAATTCTCATTTTTCCTATGTAGTTTGCTCCTACCCCTTTCTAAAAATCTCAATTCCAGCTGTTTTATCAATGTTACTCTATTCACTACTTCCAGTATAGATGGTTTAGATTTTGATTTCCATTTTCTAGTTATTGCTTTTTTGGCAGCCACCATTATTACACACAGTAAGGTCTTAACATGTCTAGGCAATTCCGATTCTGTGTTGTAGCTCTGAAAAATATATCCCTTGTCAGAACAACCTGCTCACTCAGCATATCAGACAGTGCACCCTGCAGGAAATCCTTAAAGTCCGCCAACTCACCGCATTCCCAGAAAAAAATGTTCCCAGTTACCTCTTTCTTCCCCTTGTTGCATATTTGGGAGACATACATATATCCATCCTCCCATTGTTTTTTTGTGAATTGCTTATCTGATCTCTCTTCCCAATCCTTTATATCCACCTCTGATTGATTCTTATAGTTATCATGCAATATTTTATATGCTCTACTAATTATTCCTTTGTTAATGGCAGCTTCTATTCTAGATTCTATTAAAAACTCTACCAGTGCCCGTCTTTCATGTAGAACCCCCTATTTTTTTCTCTTTGCCTATACTCTGATATCAGTCCCTGATGGGGAAGCCAATCTCCAATCTACAGTCCAAATAATTTCTTGTCCTCTTCCCACTCTATCATCTTTCCCTCTCTAGTTATTTGCTCCCAATACCTTGGTCCCTTTGCCAGTTGCCTCCAATAAATTCCAGCCCCCCCCCTTGCCTAATGTATGTACCCCTAATTGCAGTCATTCCTATCGGCAGAATCTCCTTTCTCCATTCCTGTGTTGGTTTAGTTCTTAGAATACTTTCTGCTACTTTATAGATATAATATTGTATATGATTACGGTTATTCTCCTTAAAAGCCTGCATCCAAAATCCCAGTCTCTCCTTGTTTCCTTGAGCTTTCCGTTTCATCATCCCTTTCCACTTTGACCTATAGTTTTCTGCTTGTACTATGTACAGGTGTATTAAAGTACAGTTTTGTACCTACCATAAATGTAGATGTTCGAGTGCTCATACAGCTGCAGTCATTATAGATGGGTTATCCTGCCGTCAGGCGGGTCCTCGGTCGGCCGAATTCCAAAGTCTAGGTCCGGCGTCGGTTGTCGTCGCTTCTTCCCTGACGTCAGTGTGGCAGAGGTATAAAAGAGACAGCTGATGCCATTTTCTTCAGTTTTTCTTGCCCCAGATGTCAGGTGCCCCCAGAAGGAAGGCAAAACATGATGTTATGCAAACATGCAATATAGATAAATCAAAAAACAGTAGTTGCAAGCAAATACACCATAAAAGAATACCCCAAATAGGTTGAATGATAGAGGTGATTGTCATAAGGCCTGTCCTAAGAGGGGACGGAGGGGGGGGGTAACCTGGACTGCAGCTGTATGAGCACTCGAACATCTACATTTATGGTAGGTACAAAACTGTACTATGTTCATCGTGCATACAGGTGCAGTCATTACAGATGGGTAGAATCCCAAAGCTAAGTAAGGATGGTAGGCACTAAGTGGAACTAGGAGGAGCGAGGATGCCCTGCAGGACTGCTGTGGCAAAGCCCGCTCTAGATTTTGAGTATAGTGGAAGGTGGTAGTGCTTGGAGAAAGTGTGGACTGAGCTCCAAGTAGCTGCTTCCAAAATGTCCTTGGTAGGGACCCCCCTGAGGAAAGCTGCAGAGGTAGCTGTGGCCCTGGTGGAGTGGGATCTGATGTATGCAGGCACAGATTTTCCATGAAATGAATAACAAAAGCGTATGCAGTGGGCTATCCATTTTGAAATTGTCTGTTTGAAAATAGCCTTTCCTTGAGCACCTGTAGCATAGGACACAAAGAGTTGCTCAGATTTCCTGAATGGCTTTGTTCTGTCCAAGTAATAACGAAGTTGTCTATGAATGTCCACGGAATGTAGCAGTCTCTCCCCTTTGTTCTGTGGATTTGGATAAAAGGTAAGTAAGTGGATAGTCTGATTCAAAGCTACACTGGATACTACCTTTGGCATGAAGGTAGGGTTGGTTCGTAAGGAAATTCTGTCCTGATGGAAAATGATGAATGGTTGCACAGCCATGAGGGCCTGCAGTTCCGAAACCCTGCATGCTGAGGTCATAGCCAGAGGGAAGGCTGTTTTCCATGACAAGTATTGTAGCTCTTCTGAAGAAGCCGGCTCAAAGGGAGGCAGGGTCAGCTTTTCCAATACGAAGTTGAGGTCCCAAGCTGGAACTGGTGGTTTCCTTGGGGGGTTTATATTTTTTGCCCCTCTGAGGAACTGCCTTAATAGAGGATGTGAGAATAAAGGAGGGTCTGTGTTGTATTGTGCAGAAATGGCTGAAGCGTGGATCTCGGTGGAGGAGAAGGAAAGGCCACTGTTTAACATCTCAGCTAGGTACTGTAAAATTTGAGGTATATTTATTACCCAAGGATTCTGGCCCTTTTCTTGATTCCAGGAACAAAATCTTTTCCATTTGGCGGAGTAGGCTTTTCTAGTAGAAGGTTTTCTGGCCTCCAAGATGACATCCTGCACCTCCTTGGAGAGGAGAGTCTGTTGGGAAGTTACGGTATTCTCCATGCAGCTAGATTTAGGGTTTTGAGCTGGCTGTGAAGGGTTTTGTAGTTGTGCTGGGACAACAGAAGAGGTACTAGAGGTAGGATCCATGGTGGGGAGTGTGTCAGGCTCTTTAGGAGCGGATACCAGTGTTGTCGTGGCCAGTCTGGAGCAATGAGAATCATTTGTGTCCTCTCTGCTCTGGCCTTTAACAGAACTTTGGGCAGTAGAGGAAGAGGCAGGAAGGCATAAACTGTCAATGTTGTCCAATTGAGTGCATCCACTTTCCAGGCCTGTGGATGATAGGTCCTTGAACAAAATTTTTTCAACTGGTAATTTCTGTGGGTAGCAAATAGATCTATGTCTGGTTGTCCTCATGCTTGAGTTATCTTTGAGAAAACTTGAGGATGCAGCTTCCATTTGTGTGGATCTGTCATATTTCTGCTTAGGTTGTCTGCTAGTGTGTTTTCCTTTCCTGACAGGAATTGTGACTGTAGTTGAATTTGCAATTCCAGTGCTGTGTTCCATAGGGTCATGGCTTGCCTGCACAGAGGATATGAATGAGTTCCCCCTTGTTTGTTTATGTACCACATGACTGTGGTGTTGTCTGTCCTTATCAATAGCTGGCCTGGATCCAGTAGGTCTTTGAAGGTCATAAGAGCATTTTGCACGGCTAGCATCTCCTTTTGGTTGATGTGTAGGTGCCTCCCTTTTTGGGACCATTTTCCCTAAATGCACTGATCTGCCATGTGTGCTCCCCAGGCATATTCTGAGGTGTCCGTTGTGATGATTTGAGTTGCTTGAGGTACACAGAAAGGGAGACCTGTGTTTCTTTGGCATGCTTGAGCCCACCACAAAAATTCCCTTTGAAGGCATGGAATGAGTGGTATAATTGTTTCCAAGCTGTGGCTGTGTTGAGACCATAAGTTTTTTAGGTACCATTGTAGTCTCCTCATATGCAGCTTTGCACATGGGATTAGTAGGATGCAAGATGCCATGAATCCCAGAGCCTGCAGGACTTTCCTTGCAATTAATCTGGTGAAAGTTGCCATTTTGCTGAAGTATTGAGACAGTTGCCCTTGTTTGTCTGGCGTGAGGTAAGCCATCTGGGTGGTTGTATTTAAGCTGGCACCCAGGAAAATTATCTGTTGAGAAGGTATTAGTCTTGATTTCTTTTTGTTCACTGTGTATCCCAGGAAGTTTAACAGCTTTATTACAAACGCCAGATGCTGCAATAGAATGTCCTTGCTGTCCGCTTGGATCAGGCAGTCATCCAGATATGGGTAGATTTGTATTCCTTGTAGTCTGCAGAGGGCAATTACTGATGCCAGGCATTTCGTAAACACTCTGGGTGCAGTAGATAAGCCAAAGGGCAATGCAGAGAATTGGTAATGGGTTGAACCTGCAAGAAATCTGAGGTATCTTCTGCAATCTTGTCTGATAGGGACATGCAGGTATGCCTCCTTGAGGTCCAATGTTACCAGCCAAGACTCCTTGCCCAGCATGGGAAGAAGCTGCTGTAATGTGAGCATCTTGAATTTTGGCACCTGTAGATATGTGTTTAGGTTGGATAGGTCTAAGATAGGTCTCCAATCTTTGTCTTTCCTTGGTACCAGGAATAGTCTGGAATAAAAACCTTGACCTTGTTCTTTTGCAGGTACCTCTTGAATCGCTTTCATATCCATGAGAGCGGAAATTTGTCTTTGTGCCTCTGCCCTTTGATTTTGTGGCAGGTTTGGCATGCTTCTCATTTTTGGAATCCAGAATCCATTTGTCTTTTGTAACAATATGCCAGTTTTTTTGAAAATAATGCCAGTTTTCAGCCCAAAGGTGCTGCCATTAAAGCTTTGCTTGGCAGGCATAGGGGGAAGTCATTGTGTCTGTTTTCTAAATGACTGTGATCTATCTTCTCCACCTCTTGGGGTTGGTGCTTGCCACTGTCTTGCTCGGTAAGATCCTTGAGGTTGTCCTCTACCCCTTGGGCGTCTGTATCTGCCCCTTTGAGGTATGTCCGTGGCTGGAAAGGACCAATTTTTTTGAAGGCCAGTTTCTGCTGAAGCGTGGAGGTTGTACCTGCAGAAAATCTTTCACTGTTTGCATAGATTTTGCTTTTTCCTCCATTTTCTTTAGTACCTCCTCAGCTTTAACACCAAACAATACATCTTTTTGAAGTGGTGCATCTAATAACTTTGCTTTGACATGATCTGGTAAGGTTTGCTCTTTGAGCCAAGCATGTCTACGTATAACAGACCCCGTGACAGCAGCTCTACATGAGGCCTCTAAAGCATCAAAACCACACTGCAAGGTATGTTTACCCACTTGCTCTGTACCATGCAACAAATCCTGCAACTCTTTCAAATCTGGTTGTTCTGTTTGTGTCATTTTGCTTTTCAACTGAGATAACAAAAACTGTTGGTACTTTAACATATGGAATTGACAGTTTAATGCCCTCATGGTTAAAGTGGCAGATGTATACACCTTTTTCCCCCAGCTTTCTAATGCTCTGGAATCTCTCTCTGAAGGTAAAGGGATTTTAGCAGTAGAGGCCTTTATTCCCTTGGGACCCTGTGAAATAGTTTCTGGGTCAGCAGTATGGCTTTTATAAAGGAACTGGTGAGAATCAGGGACCCGGTAATACCCGTCTGGTTTAACAGGGGCTGGAGGTAAAGAATCTGGATTAAGGCTGGCTTGTGTGAACACATCATCCAAAATATCTAAAACATGAGGGATAGCCAGGGGCCTATGCTGGGGGAGCAGTAGAAATTCCCTGAGCCTTTTCTTGGAATCCGAGTAATCTTGGCCTTCCCAGTGAAAGTGTTCCCTCAATGTATGCAGGGTTTCCCCAAAAGAGTAGTCCTCGGGGGGGGGGGGGGACCGAGGGAATAGACTCCTCAGCATCAGAGTCTTCGAAAGGGGAATAGGCAAAATCCTGGTCCTCAGAATGCTCTGAGGTAATAGAAGCCTGGTCTGAGGAAGGGTAGTCTTCCTCCAATCTGGGTCTTTTGTCAGAGGGGGGTTGAGAACCCCTGATGAGAGTTATCAAATCCTCAGCCATTTTTAGCATCTGCTTTTTAGGCATGGGGCCTTGAGAGGAGGTCTGAGGACCCTGTTTTTTAGTTTTCATGGCTGCTTTAGATTTAGTGAAGGATTTAATAGAGAAGGTGGAAGGCCTGATGACGCCTTCAGAAATGGTAGGCTTGACAAAATTTTGAGTTTCCCCGCCATGAGTGGCGTCGGTATCAGCAGTAGTAATGGAGCTTGCGACCTCGGGTACTGAAGTCACCGGTAAACAGTTTCATCGGTATTCAGGGGCTGCATAGGCACCTCGCTGAGAACCAGTAGTCGGCCTAAGCGTGGTCTCCGTAGTCAGTGCGGACCTCAGATGACGGTCCTTATCTTTGCGTCTTTTGCCTAAAACTGGTGTCGGTGTATCCGACAACATGATATAATTAAATTTTTTGCCAAAATAATGATGGGCGAACTCCGCCCGGCGCTTAATAGTGCGCTTGTTGAACTTAGCACAAAAATGGCAGGCCGAGACGTCGTGGTCTGGGCCTAAGCAAGGAATACAGAAAGAGTGGAAATCCTTATGCAGTATTTGCTTCCCACAAGAAATGCAATTATTAACTTTGTCTGACATTGGTCTGAGGCAAAAAAAGTTTCCCCAACGGGGTACTTAGCTTTAAAGAAGACTTCGGCTGAAATACTTTCGTAAATCTCAGGAGCTGGCCAACCGGCACTTGCGAACTGCTTCTGCTTCGGGCACCGCACGGCAAGAAAGACTGAAGAAAATGGCGTCGGCTGCCTCTTTTATACCCCTGCTGCACTGACATCAGGGAAGAAGTGACGACAACCGACGCCGGGCCTAGACTTTGGAATTCGGCCGACCGAGGACCCGCCTGACGGCAGGATAACTCATCTGTAATGACTGCAGCTGTATGCACGATGAACATCTGTGTAGTTCTGAAATACCCCTTCAAATTGGGTAATCCCAATCCGTCCTGTTCTACTCTAAGAATCAGCTTATCCCACTTGACTCTTGCCATTTTTCCCCTCCCAGATGAAGTCCATCAGCTCATTATTAATTGCTACCCACAACATCGCTGGTTGATGAAAATATGTTTGACCTGTGTATAAGACTAAAGAGACTAAAACATTTTAACTGCTTGCATCTTACTATTCATATCCACATAACAAAGCTTCCATTTTCTTAGCTTTTGTATTATCTTATGTTTAGTCTCTTCCCAGACATCTTAGCTGCTACACTAGAATAATTTTTAATCCATACTCGTAATATACTTCATTTTATCATGCCACCAAAAATATGGATATTCCTGAACCAATCCATGTGTGGGTACATAATTTACCGCTATTGCCTTTGTTTTAGCATGATTAATTTTGCATCCCAAGATCATCTGAAACTGTCTCAAAATGTACAACACTGTAATGTCTTTTTTTGTTTTGTCAGGTATAAAAAAATATCATCTGCAATTAATGCCAGCTTTTCTTGACTACTATACCAATTATATCCTTGAACTTCTGAGTCCCTTATTTTCTTTGCCAGTGGTTCCAAATATAATGCAAATAATAAAGGCGAAAGAGGACACCATTGCCTGGGTCCTCTGCTCAAGCAGAAATGATCAGAGAGGACCCCACCCACTTTAATTTCCACTCTGATCCCTCGTATATCCTCCTAATCAACCTTATAATTTTTCCAGGAAAAGAAAATGCTTCCATTACCCTGCTCGTAACGTCCCAGATTACTCTGTCAAATGCCTTCTTTACATCAAGACCCACAACCAACAAAAGTATTTCCTTACATTCTGCTTCCTTCTGGATCATCAATGTTCTGTTAATGTTGTCAAATGTATGCCTCCCCTCCACAAACCCTCAATGATCCATATCTATCAGTTCTGGCATTACTTTTGTCATTCTTTTAGCCATTATGAACATGAACACTTTATAATCACGGTTTAGGATTGAAATGGGTCAGTATGCAGCTGGATCTGATGGATCATTACCCTCTTTAGGTATTACAGCTACCACTGCTTTCTTCCAGGAAGGTGGTACTTCTTCCTCCTATTACGATACTGTTAAACAAAACTTTACAGATCTTTAACAGTTTGTTTTTTCCTCCTAGCTTTTAAACTCCACAGGAGTACCATCTATTCCTGGTGACTTTCCTGTAGATTGGTTATACATCACAATTTTTATCTCATCTCCTCCTATTCTAACCAGTAGTAATTGAGCCTCATCCACCACTAACCTTGGTATATTTAATTCTTCCATAAACATTTCCATTTGTATCTTTTTCTTTATTTTCATATTTCTCTGCTTTACAGAGACTCATAGAATTTCCCAAATATTTCAAATACTTCTACAGGATCTCCTGTTACCTTCTGTCTGGTGACAGCACTTTCTACTTTCTGCAGCCAGAGTTGCTGTGCTAAAAGTTTTTGTACTCTAGTGTTATCAAAAACAGTTGCTTAACAGCAATCTTTCTAAGCTCATGCATATTATCGAGGTAATCCCTTATTTTCTGCCTAGCATTCTGCCGTTGGATCCTCTTCTTGTCCTGTAAGATTTCCCCTATTCTGCAATACTTTAACATTTGTCAGTCCCTCTACATAATTCTTGTTACTTCTTAACCATAGCTCCCTTTCTTTTATTTCCACTGTATTTTTAAATTCCACCTTAATTTTATCCCACTTCCTAGCCACATTTTCAGAAAAAATTTAAGTTGGTGAGTTTTTGGTTGCCACGAGCTTTAGCAACAGCCAAGTCAGATCTGAGGGATCGGATCCGAACCCATCAGTTGAGGACAGAATGAAAACTGCCAGCGTAAGATCAAAATGTTTAGCAGCATCTGGATATACAAAGTCTGCTGGGTCAGGCCTGGGATTAGTATATAAAAACTTAAAAGACAGATGAACTTTATATACAGCAGGCTGTCAAGAATTGTAAGCAAAAACATGTTCAAAAACAGAAATTAAGGAATGGGCTAAGGTTCTAGAAATTCCACTTGTAACAGATTAAGAAGTTATGTACCTACCATAACATTCCATGTTAGTTGTCTTCTTCTCGCCTTCTTTCTTGCTGGATGGGTTCGGAGCCGATCCTCGGCTCCGACTCCGCCTACTACTAAAGCTCAAGAGCTATTTACTGGCACGAGGCCTGCCCATATCCCACAATGCTAGGTGTCAGATACCCAGATCTCGTTTGGCAGAGCTAATACCATGGAAAAAAAATTTTAAGGACACCTGTCCCAAGTACAAGGTTTACCTACAGTACTAAAAACAGAGGAGGACGTAACCTAGATAAAACTCAGCCAGAGGAAGAAGGCCTCAAAAGGGATTCTTCTCGGTCTGTCCAGGCTAGGGGGATGGAGGGTGGGACGCAAGAAAGAAGGCGAGAAGAAGACAACTAACATGGAACGTTATGGTAGGTACATAACTTCTTAATGTTAAGTTGTCTATCTTGCCTTCATTCTTGCTGGATAGGACAGCGTCCCTAGCACCTTAGCCCTGGGTGGCTCATCGGAACAGACTCTTGAGCACAGTGGAACCAAAATCAGCTCGACTCCTGGAGGCCATATCCAACTTATAATGTGAAATGAAAGTATGAGGAGTAGCCCATGTGGCTGCAGCACAAATAGATTCCATTGGTAGTCTTGCTTGAAAAGCTACCGACGTAGCTAACGCTCTGGTGGAATGAGCTTTTGGTTTTGTAGGGAGTTCTTTATGTCTCAATTGACAAATCAAAGTGATAATAGAGGCCGACCACCTGGATAAGGTTACTTTAGAAACTGGCAGGCCCTGCTTGCCCTCAGCATAGGATAGGAAGAGTTGGTCCGATTTTCTTGTTTGTTTAGTCTTATCCAAATAAAAACATAATTGCCTGTGAACGTCCAATTGGTGTAACTTTTGTTCAGCTCTGTCCGAATAGTTAGGGAAAAAGACAGGTAGATCAATAGCCTGATTCAGGTTTGTCTCAGAAGGAATTTTGGGCAGAAAAGAGGGATTAGTCCTGAGTGAAACTCTATCCTTGTGAAACACAAGATAAGGAGGACGAATACAGAGGACTTGAAGTTCCGACACTCTCCTAGCTGAGGTGATGGCTACTAAGAAGAGAGTCTTCCAGGAGAGTAATTTTAAGGAACAGGAGGCCGCAGGTTCAAAGGGAGGGAGAATCAAGGAAGTTAATATCAGGTTAGATCTCTAACCAGGGGCCTAAGTAAAATAGTCCCTTTAAGAAAAGCCTTACAAAGTTTGTGGGGCATGATGCTGGTTTCTGACAGGCCAGTGTGGAAATTAACGATAGCAGCCAATTGGAACCTAATGGTGGCAGACGAGGATCCTGCTCGAAAAAGTTCTGCTAAAAAATGAGAACGTGATGGACTGGGGCTGTAAAGGGGTCTATATTTCTAGCCTCTGCCCAAAAAGAGAAACGTTTTCACTTACTAGCATAAGTCTTCCTGGTAGCAGATTTGTGCGAAGAAAAGATGATTTCACGCACTGGCTGAGAAATATGTGGAAGCCTGGCTAAGGTTGGAAGTGGAGCAACCAAGCTGTGAGGTTGAGAGACTGAAGGGATTGGTGCAGCCCACCCGACTGATGGACCAAGAGGTCTGGCACTGGGTCCAGATTCCAAGGCTGCTCCAGCAGGTGACGATGCAGGAATGGGAACCAAATTTGTCGAGGCCAGTAAGGGGCAATGAGGATCATCCTGTATCCCAATGCGGTTGCTTTCTGAATTAGTTTGGGAATTAAGGGAAAGGGTGGGAATGCATACAGAAAACCCCGGGGCCAATCGTGAACTAGAGCGTCTCTGGGGGAGTGGCCGGGGAGGGGGAAGAGAGTGAAGAAATCTTCGCACTTGCTGTTGAGAGAGGTTGCGAAAAGGTGACAGCAAGGTTGACCCCATCTGCGGAAAATTTTGTCGGCTACTAACTGATTGAGAGACCACTCGTGAGGCATGAGAACAGCTCTGCTTAGCCTGTTGGCTATGACGTTGGACTTCCCAGGGATGTGCGTTGCTATCAGAAACCGTTGAGAGATCATCGCCCACTGCCAGAGTCTGAGTGCTTCTCGACATAAGGGATAGGGACCTGGTTCCGCACTGCTTGTTGATGTACCACACTACAGACATGTTGTCTGTGTGAATTGCAATAGTCCCGGTGGGTAGAGAGTCCTGAAGAGCTTGCAACGCTAAAAGTACCACTTTCATCTCCAAGACATTTATGTGCAGGTGGTACTCTAGAGGTTGCCAAGTGCCCTGGACAGTCCTGCCCTGAAACTGCCCTCCCCCACCCGATCAGGGAGGCATCCGTTGTCACCGTGGCAACAGGAGGAGGAAGAACAAACGGTACTTGAGAGGAGACCATCCACCAAGAAAGGTGGACTTTGCATGACTGGGTGATTATTATGTTGTGAGACATCGGAAGCTGTTGAAACAACCATTGGGTAAAAAGCATCCATTGAAGAATCCGCATGTGAAAACGAACCAGGGGAAGTAATGTGATTGCTGCTGCCATGAGACCCAAAGTTTTCAGTACAAATCTGGCCTGAATTCTCTTGCACTGTAGTAAGGTCTGGACATGTCAGCGAATGTCTGATACTCTTTCTAAGGGAAGCTTTGCCGACAGCTCTTTTGTATTTAATCTTGCGCCTATAAAGGTTATAGATTGACAAGGCGACAATGCAGACTTTTCGAAGTTTATAGAGATACCTAGCTCGGAGCAAGTTTGGATGGTATAATCCCTGGTTCGTAGTAGCTGATGCCTGGTGGAAGCAGTCAGGAGCCAGTCGTCTAGCTATGGAAACACCTGGAATCCTCGCCGTCTCAGGTGAGCCATAACCACTGCCATGCATTTGGTGAACACCCTGGGGGCTGTGCTGAGACCAAAGGGCAGGACTCTGAATTGACAGTGACTGGCTCCTATCCGGAAGCAGAGAAACCTTCTGGAGTGTCTGTCCATTTTGATATGGTAGTACGCATCCTGAAGGTCTGTGGAGCACATCCAATTGTCCTGACCCAAAAAGGGTAGAATGGACTGAAGCGTGACCATCTGGAACTTCGTTCTTTGAACAGATTTGTTTAACCTGCTGAGATCCAAAATGGGTCTCCAGTCCCCTGTCTTTTTTGGTAACAAAAAGAACTTGGAGTAAATCCCGGATCCTTGCTGGTCTGCTGGGACTGGCTGGATGACCCGTTTTCCTAGCAGTTTTGAAATTTCTAGTACTGCTTGTTCCCTTAGACCGGGTGGAACATCTGGAAGGGACCTGTTTGCTTGTACAGGGGTGTGGACAAAGGGGATTTTGTAACCCTCGGATATGATAGACCGTACCCGTTTGTCTTGTGTGAGGAGTTGTCAGGCTTCAGGGTACAGTGATAAACTTCCCCCGACTGCCTCCGAAGGTGGACAGTCGGGCAGCCCCTCAGGTGTGCTGAAAGGGTTTGTCAGAGAAAGATTCTCTGCTACCCTGATTTTGCGGACCCCCTCTGCCCCTCGGGCGGCATCTATTATTGTTCCCTCCTCTACCCCTGGAGGGGAACTCGCCATGTGTCAGGCATGACTCCCTGGGGTTTCCAAAACCACATTTTTCCACTCTTCTGACCTTTAGGGTATGGTCTAGAGGGAGTAGAAAAACGGACTCCCACGGCAGAGAGAGTCTTGCCTTCTTGCTCACACCTGGTAAGGGTACCCTTCACCTGTGCTCCAAACAGAGCCGAACCATCGAAGGGGGTATTGGAGAAGGATGCCTTAAAGTGGTCAGCAAAGTTACATAACCGCATCCAGGCATGTCTTCTCAAAGCCACGCCTGTACCTGCGGCCCTACTCGCCCCATCGGCTGCATAAGAAATGAGCTGCATGGAGGAGTTGACTATAGAGTTAAGGGCCGCCAGCTGGGAGTTAATCTTATCCTGAGACCCCCACAGCTGATGGATCCTGAAGGGTATCACCCAGTTCCTTGAGAAGATCCCTTTGAAGGCGGGTGAAATGGCACAGATAATTCAGCGACTGCATGGAAAAAGTCACTGAAAAAAACATCCGCTTCCCGTACCTGTCCATTGTCCTAGATTCTTTATTAGGTGGATGGACAGGCACCGAAGGGTCAGCCAACTCCTTCTTAGTGGCTGCTGCCACCACCATGGCATCAACAGGGACACCTTTCATCAGAAATTGTTTGCCGGATGGGGCTGTAATAAACTTAGTGGGCCTGCGGGGAGTTGGTTCCACTGTGTCCGGGGCTGTCCATGCCTTTCGAGCCTCCACTTCCATGAGCGGGTCGAAAGGTGGGGACACCCAGGAGGTGGAAGGGTGAGAACCAAACACGTCCAGGTACACCGACTTGTCCTCGTAAGGGTTAAGGACAGTCCAGTTCCCCCTCTGCCTAAGGATCTCTAGGATGTCTGAAAAGGAGACATCCTCAGAGGGGGACCTTGGGGACCCTTCCAGATCCTCCAAGTCGGTATCAGACGTGACTGACTCGGGGGAGTCAACATGTTTCCTCTTACATTTTCTCTTCCACGGGGGTTCCTCTGAATGATCAGGGGAGGCCTCGGAAGAGGAAGATACGCCCAATGGGGTGACCTGGAGCATCTGTTCTCTACACTTGGGGTCAGGAGGGTGGACAGAGACCGATGCAGGCACCATGGGGGGAGGAGCTGAATGGGGCAGATCGTGGAGCCGACACAGGAGTCAGCACACTCCTCATGACCTCGAAGGCACCCCTATCAGGCAGAGAAGAGGGTCCCCACTCCGAAGAGACGTGAACCCCTCCCGGCACTGAGGGACGGCTCCGAGCTCACCTGCGCCGAGGCCCCGAGAGGGAGAACAGGGTCGGGCAAGGGTCCGATGCCACTCGCCCCCTTGGAGCAGACGAGGGAGTCTCGGCGCCTGAATCCCTCCAAGGACGGAACCAATGAAGAGATCGGAGCGGACGAGGGAGCCGAAAGGTGCCGACGAGGGAGCCGAAAGGTGTGGTATCGGCACCGACGTTCCTACAATTCGAGCCCCGACGAGCTCCGGCTCTGAACACAGTGGTAGAGTCAGAGGAGGAACTGCTGAAGACACAGGGATAGCCACAGTCTGTTGAGAAGGGCTGGTCATCATTTTGGCCAGGGCCTGCGATTTTAGGAGCCTACTGACCACCCTCTCCAAGTCATGATCGGATAGCCTGGAGGACCGAGAGAAGTGGGACCTATGGCTTCGCTCCGATTGAAGCAATGGAGACCTCGGAGCCGAACGAACAGAATCTAAAGAGGGGGACCTTGAACGTTTTCAGCTCAGAGAAGGTTCCGACACTAAGGTTGGAGCCGACTGAGGTCTCGAGATGTCAGTTCCAGCTGGAACCGACGAGGAGGCAGGAGCTCCGCTCGGCGACGGCTCCAAACAGGGAGCCGACGGTTTGGCGGGCTTTAAGGATTTTCCCGACGGAGGCTTATCCGGGGATCCTTCTGGCTTAAGTAAGCCTCTCAAAATGAGCTTGTTCCTATGCTCTTGCAGGACTCTCGGGCTGAAGGCGTGGCAGACCGAGCAGGAGTCCTGCAGGTGTAGGGGACCCAAGCAATAAACACAAGAAGTGTGACCGTCTGTCAGAGACATCTTCTGACAGCACGAGTCACACTTCTTGAAACCTGAAACTTTGGTATCTTTAGACATATTGGTGATGGGATACCAAAGGGAAAAAAAAATAACTAGTGCTTGATCAAGGCACACACACGCACTAGATAAAACTAACAGTAATAATAACTACAGAGCTATAACCACACAACTACCTTACTACTAATAAAAATATACAAATATACAAGAAAAAAATACAAGACTAACTAATTGTGGCTAAACAGGGCCTAACACTACCCTAACAAGGGGGAGGGGGAAGGGAAGAAACTCTCTAACAACAAAAAAGAGTTTTTGTTTAAACTAACAGGGAAGGATTATCTAAAAAAAAAGACAATATAAAGGTAATAATATAAGAAAAGATTTATACGACCTGGAGCCAGTAAAATCGCAACCTCGTAGATGAAGCGGAAAACGAGATCTGGGTATCTGACGCCTAGCATTGTGGGATATGGGCAGGCCTCGAGCCAGTAAACAGCTCTCGAACTTTAGTAGTAGGCCGAGTTGGAGGCGAGGATCTGCTATGAACCCATCCAGCAATAAAGGAAGGCGAGATAGACAACTTAACATCATAACATTTTCTGAAGGACTGAAAAACATCACTGTTTTTCTACTAAAAATTATTCATCCTGGATAGTTTCAGAGAAAGAATCCTTCACAGGAAACATCAAATTTCACATTATCTTCAGAATCTGAATCAGAAATCAGTGGCTCCCGAATTTCTTTGGGATACTGAAGCCTCACAAAAATTTCCAGGACTCTCCTTACAGGCCAATTACCGCCAGTGGTGGAAGTATTACAGAGACAATCTCCATCTACTTAGAAGTACTAATCAAACAACTGGCAGACAGTAACCCTCGTTCTTGCTCGACACACGTGACCTCTTCAGAAAAATCAGAAACAACAAGGTCAAGAAAGAATCCATTTTAGTCCCAATCGACCTGGAGGCTCTCTACACAGTACTACCCCACGAGTACTGTATAGGGGCCGTTACTGAAGCTCTGGAAGCAACTGGTACGACGCATAGATATGAAACAGAAACAATGAACAGGCTACTGTGAATTCTTTTATGCAATAACTATTTTCAATTCAATAGAAAATACTTCAGACAAAAAAAAAAGAATGCCATGGGTGCAGCCATGGCACCCAGCCTGGCAAACATGGCCCTGGGAAAATGGGAGACTGACCATATCTACAACTCCCCCTACTACAGAGATGGGCTATTACTACATATATATTGATGATATATTTATAATTCAGGACAGCATGCAAGAGACACTACTACTCATTGACTACATTGGAAAATCTACAGGCTTACTCAATTTCACCAACAGTTACAACAAATGCAAAGGCACTTTTCTGGACTTAACCATATCCAAAGCAGTAGAAATGGATGAACTCACAAACAACCTCTTTCAAAAACCCATGAGGGCCAATCCTTTGCTTCATAGGTCCAGCATTCACCCCTTTCTTACAAAAAAATAATGTCATCAAAACCAGGGCATATGACTGGCCAGAGTTTCCAATGAGCTCAGAGAATTCATGGTCAACATCATCAATCTTGTAAAAGATTGCTTAGAAAGAGGATACAGCAAAAAATTAATCAAGGACATCATGGACCCCATAATTAAAAGCAAGCACTCCGACCCCGAATTCCCTGGCTTGGGACAGCCAAGAAGGAGAACGCAGAAAGATACCCTTGAGGAACCCAGTATGACCTTGACCTTTTCCACTGACTTCTACACCTCAAAGAACATCAGTAAGGAAAACTGGACTATTATCAGCAACAATCCATCAGCAGTTTTTTTGCTGGATATGCCAAAGTTCAGTTATCAAGAGAAACTGAAATCTAAAATAAATTTTTGAGAATGGAAGCAAAGATTATGACCCTCTCCCAAAGAATTGACCAGGAACATTCCCATGCAACAAAAGTGTGGCTACTGTAAACACCTAAGTAACAATGACCAGTTCACCTACCCAAATACAAAGAAAACCTTCCACAGTAAGTTCTATGGGAATTGCCAGACAGAATGCATATTGTACAGAGCTCAATGCACCAATTGAGCAGCATTCTATGTTGGAAAAACACTGAACAAATTAAAAAACAGAACGGCCCAACACCTGCATGACATCAAATATCAAAATCCAAACACCACTTAAGTTAAGCACCTCAGGGAATCCCATGGACACAATAAGTTTCTCTTTCATATCCTGGACAGGATAGAAAAAGAGAAATTCCAAGGACCAACAAATGATTACTTGGGGAAGCGAAAACTCGAATGGCAGATTAGGCTCAATGCCAACATAGCCCCTGGACTGAACTCTCACATATCCATAACCAGTGTGTTAAACCTAAGGAAGCTTCAACATCATGTCTATTACTGAGAGTAAAAGGGACTGTTTTACCTGATTATTCATTGAAATCTTGTTTATCACTTCTAAAAGACAGTCACTTAATGTCTTACTGTAGTTAGAAGTTAGGTTTCACAAAGCGATCTGCGATTGAAGAATGCTCATCTTTATTTCTTTATTTTTATTTACTTTTATTTAATACAAATATGAATCTTCTGACCATGATCTCCAGTTCAAACGTTTATACTCTTGGGGGTCTAATAACAGGGTAGTGTATGCAAGACCCACATATCTTAAACACAGAATGTCCTCAGTGTGTTCATTTACATATATCCCATGAGGTTCTAGCACACAAGTTTTTAAGGAACCACACAGCAAAAACCCTAGCCTGGCCAGATTTTTCTTGTAGTTTTTACAGATTTGTTTCATCTATGTGACTTGTTTTAGCTTGTTGGGAGGTATTTTTATAGACTGTCTTATGGTAATGGCCATCAGCTGGGTTAATGTAAGCTTGTAAAGTTAATTCTTCAGTGTAACTAGTATGCTCACCTAACTTCTGAAAGATTGCACAATAAAGGAGAATCTAATTTAAAGAAGAATCGAGTCACTTTGTCTTTTTTTCATTGTACAGGAGAATCTTCTACAGCATTTTGAGAAATAAAAATCTCTTAAGATCTACGTTAAGCTCGAAGCTCGACCTGTTGGTTCGATTAGCTCAAAGCTATTCGGACACGTGTCTAAGTTGGTTTAGTCGTATCAGTACAAGATACACTCAAGGGAAAGCCTTGGCGTACTGCTCTGATCATAGGAGCTTCCAGGTGTTAGGACAAAAAAGAATGCTAAACCAGTGAATAAAAATGTTAAGACTGAGTACTGCCATCTTATTTCTCCTAGAGGAGGACTATCTCTGCTAAGTCATCCTGCAGATAACAGCCAGGAGCACAGATCTCGAGGCTGTAAAGTTCATTTTCATATTAAATTTTATTATTCCTAATCCTAACGCAATGTGAGCTTCATGTTGGCATGCTGGAGAACAGGGACTGCTTCATACACTATGTGCAACTTGGGATATAAAAATTCTAAACCAAAGAATTTAAAAAATTTGGGATCTAAATTATGTTTCCCTTAGAAGCAAGTGACAACAGTACTAGGAGGCACAGATTTTTGACCTTTGTAGACTATAGTTGCCATTAATTTCCAAGAAAATTCAGATTCCAAACTTCTAAAATTCTTTACAATATTTACAATTTTACATTATGAATTAAAATAGGAAGCCTCCTAGTTCCTAAGAAAAATAAGAAGCATGGTTCATTTTTAGGTTTGGAAGATTAGGTCCCAGGAGCATGAACAATGGACCGTCTTCAAATATTTACTGCCCTCATAATTATTTGCTAACTAGCTTAAACAATTTTGAATCTACCTCACTGTCTTTATTACATCATTTACCTTTAAAAATATTGAAACAATATGCAATACAATTGTCCAGCAACTTAAAGCTTTCTATTCAATTTCTAGACCCCAAGCTGCCACTGTCATAGCTAAGAATGTTCTCATACCTAAACTAGAACATGTTCTTCCCCTGTCTTCAACTCCACTAAGCACACCCACCCTACAAACTGCAGTCAGTGCCATGTGCAGATTCAAGTCACCCCTCACCAAGAACTGAACCACTTTCCTATAAAAGCCAATTGGCTCGTAGTCCCTGCTCAAGAAATCCTTCCTTCTTCCTTAACCTTCAAACTACTCAGTAACAACTACTGCTCTAGTTCTAAAACAGTTTAACTCTCAGATCATCCCCATATATAAATTCTGCAGCAAACAAATCTGAAGTGAAATCCAGTTAAGTTGAGTTAGGAAAAAAAAAACGTTCAGAGCAATTCAAAAGAAGCCTACTGCTGTACATGCTTTACTGACAAAGACTAAACATTGTAATCCACCTCAATCTTCCTGTTCTGGTCTTGCTAAATGAATATGGTCACATGTTCAAACTACTTTCAGCAAAATCCATGTCAGCTCAGTTCTACTTACAAAAATTTAGAATTGTCGCCTCACAGTAAGACGCTGTCCGGTTCGATTCCCAGCTAGAGCGTCTTCTGCATGGAGATATGTGTGAATGGGCGTACTTCGTTGAAGGTTGTGCGTCAGAGCTGGTAACTCGGCACATAAAAATCAACTACCAATCATTAGCGGACCGGAGTTCCGCTGTGGCGACCCCTAACAGGGAAAAGCCGATAGACACAACAACAACATGGTGATGTATCTTTAACTGCACAATGAAATGTGTTTGTTGAGGACACAGTGAAAAGCACCTGCTGCTTGCTCTTTAATCCCAGCTTTAGTTGGGCACTGAAATTCAACTGCCTGCCTTGTACATTAAAAACTTCTACCGTTATGTATAATAATGCAATTCAATCTTGTTATATTTATTTATTAGTGCATTATTTATTGTCATTTGATTACCGGGAAAGTCCAACCGGGTAGGAGCCCATTTTCAGCTGAGGCCTGGGGAGAAAAGCTTCCAAGTATTGCAAAACATTTTAAGAAAAATAATTGACAATCTTTAGAGATAAAACAAAAAACAAATACAGTTTAAATAATTATACCAAACTGAACATAGTATGAAAACATTGGTTAAAAATAGACAAGTTATATGACAATGATTCAACAGTTAGAGAAACTTTAGTTTATAAAGAAATCAAAGGTAAGTTAGCATAACATAAACAGGAATTGCAATATGAAGCTTATGGTATAATTAGAGAGAAAGCCAGGGTAGAGAAATCGATAGAAGTAAGGAAGTAAGTGAAGAAGGGATTATAAGGAGATGCAAGGCATGAACAGGTACTTGTACACATTTAGGGCTATAGTTTATTCTGGTGTAGAGCAAGAACAAAACCAGCTTTTGGCAAAGAGGTCTTTCAAAATAGTCTTGAAGTATGACATGGAAGGTCTTGACCTGAAGGATAGAGATAAGGAGTTCCAGGCTTAGCAATATGGTAAGAGTACAGACAATGCCCAGCAGATTTGATAGGTTTGTGGACAGACAGGAGTTTTTGGTCATTGGATCACAATGACTGACTGGGAACATAGTTGTGTAGAATGTCATTTAGTGCTGGACAAGCAGATGGATTCTGTATAATTTTATAGGTGGCAAGAAAAAACTGTGCATATTATTTATTTATTTTATTTGACATTTGTTTACCGGGATGGTCTGAATGGGTCAGAAAGAACCCATTTTCAGTACAGGCCCAGGGAGAAAACCTCCAATTACAGAGATATACAAACTTTGTACAAATAACAAAAACTATACAGAAACATGGTAATTACATCAGTTCCAAGAAGTAGATAGGTAGTTACAAATAACAAAAATTATACAGAAACTTACTAATTACAAGAGTTCCAAGAAGTTAGCACATTTCTGTGAGGTATCTGATAACCATTCATTGTATTTCAATACATGCAAGTAAAAGATACAGTTTAATGAAGTACAGAAGGAGAGAGACATTCAGTGTGGTTTGAACTGGAGAAGAAGTCATGAGGTAGTTCCAACTAATTTGAGCTTTTTAGTGCTATACAGTGGTGGGTTCTGAAAGGGGCATTTGCTGCAAATTTATCAAATTTGCTATTGCATTGCTCAGGTTTTAATTTTTGTGATGACTGAGGTTTAGTAAAGAAGTGTGGGGAGGAGATAAGCAACGGCAAATGTAGCTTTAGTTTAGCCAGTGAAAAAGTGTTTGGCTCTATAAAAGCCTCCCTAGTTTTTGATGAGTTTTTCTTATGCAATTTTGTATATGTAAGTTGCTATGAGAGGTGATTTCAATAGTTGTATTATCAAGACAGAGAACTTTAAATTTTGTTTTTTTCATGGGAAAGAGGTAGTAGTTTGTCTTTTTTAGGGATGAGCATGACCATACCTCTCCTGGAAACATCAAAAATCTGGACAAGGCCCATGAAAAATAGGTATAAATCTGTATGCTGTTTAACATAAAATTTGCACACATAATTATGTAACTCCGCCCATTCCAATGGAATTGTGGGATACCAACTTTCAAACGCAAACTGAAGAACAGACCACCAAAATATGGCACCAGAGTTCCCCTGCAGCCATTTCAATGTCCCATTACCTGGCTATTTTGCTCCATTTGCCATAAATACTAAATGTTGGCATACTGATTTACTTCTACAATGATTATATGGATTTTATTTTTCCACTTTACAGACAATGCACAAACAATAATAGACATCTGCTAAACAAGTCAATACTGTCTCACAATGAAAATAGAGTTAGCATTAAAACTTCTCTGTCCTTGAAACTAACATTCATTAAAACAGCAATGAAACCCACACCACATCCAAAGAAAATGCATCTGGCCAGTGGTATATAAAGATTATCTTTGGGCTGTTTTCAAATCATTGGCCCCTTGCACACAAAACAAGAAACATATACGTGTTCATTGATACAACTTCCTGACTTTATTAAATTATATTCCTTGTATAATACAGCAGACTTGTTAGAGCGCATTTTAAATTTATTGTTTGAACATTTTTCCAGTAGGCAAAGAAGCAAAATGCATGAACCAATAAAAAACTGCCCAATTCAGAACATTTCCATCATAAAAGTCTACTTCCACACACACAATATTTACATATAAAAATAGAATGATAGTAGTGTAAGCCATAGACATCTTGCACAGCTTCTTGCACTTATTTTCAATTTAATTTTTTTTTGGAAAGGGACAAAAGGCCAAAAAACAGGGACACATTTTAAACATTGCTTGTATAATTTTGCAAAGTTGCTGGAATAAAATGTGTTACCACCATGCTTTTCACTGGCAGGTCTTGAACCTGATCCCTGTGCACTACAGTCAGAGCAACATACCACTATGCCAAATCAGCAGTTTGTTTCCTGAAAGATAGGAAGACTGAAACTTAAATGGCTGTCATTTAGTGAATTAAGTTCTCACTTCTCACCATAGTTCTCAATCTTCTTAGCAAAAAAACCTGGACAAAGCCAATAATGGGGGAATACAGAATTCAGTTCTCACGTCTCACCCTAGCTATCAACTCTTAGCACAAAAAAACCTGGACAAAGCCAATAATGGGGGAATACAGCCCCAAAATAGGGACAAATTTCAAATACTGATCTTATAAACTTAGAAAATTGCTAAAATAAAAGGTTTTGCTACCATTTATTTTCTGAAGAATATGAAGCCTGAAATTCAAATGCCTGTCATTATTCAACCTTCAGTCATTTGTCACAAAAGTCCTGAAAATCACAGATTTTATGAGGAACAGATCAAAATATGGCAGAAATAAACAAGTGGTGATGGCTAGGGACATTAGACTCTTTTTACCCTATATCCAAGGTACAGGGTTTGAGCCCGAGTACCTCTAGCCACCAGGTGCATTACAATGGGGGCATTCTCCACAGACAGAGACACACACACACACACACACACACACACACACACACACACACACACACACACACACACACACACACACACACACACACACGTTCTTCGTTCAGCTATGATATTCAAAACTTTCTACCAGTATAGTTCTTCGTCGTTCAGCCAGCCATGAATCACAATGCCGTTACCGGATCAGACGATAACCGTTTCCGCTTGCAGCATTTGAATAGCCCTTGAGCGGCCAACCGGAAATGCGTACATGTCAGCCTTTGAGCTTAATTCCGATAGGCTGGTAGTACAGACAGCTCTGACATCGCGCACATGATTAAATCAGGTGAACCAGTGTGAAAATGTGAACAAAGTGGAAAAAAAATCAGAAATGAAGGGGTGCCACTTGGGAATCGTGGCACCCCATTATTTGGAGCCCAAAACTCAGTAAAAAAACAAGTAATTTGGGACGGTTGGGAGGTATGAGCATGACTTGCGAGTTACAAAGCCAGGTTTCAGTTACTGTTAGAGCCAAGTAATTTTTTGGAGGTGTGCCATGTTGTCAGATGTGCAAATGAGTGTGGAGTCATTTGCATAGTGTATTAGGGAGGCCTGCTGTGTGGATGTATGGAGGGTGTTGGTGAGAATGTTAAAGAAGAGGGGACCAAGGACAAAGCCTTGTGGTACACTGGTGGTAATTTGGAGGTATGGCCAGAGGATGCAGTGCCATTTTACTGACTAATACCTATTGGATAAGCAGCTTCCGCAACACAGAAGGGTGGGCTGAGAGAGACCTAATGAGGACATTTGAAGTAGAAGTTTGCTGTGACTACGTCAAAGCCTCTAGGCTTTATTGACAGTATCTATATAGATTAGAAGTGCAGTGTTAGCACTATGTAAAGGACGGAAGCCATGTTGAGTGGAGGATAGGAGCTCTTCCTGCAGGAGACAGTTTAGTAATTAATTGTTATTAAATATAATTTAAGTATTTTATACATAATACAATGCAAAAAAAGTTATGTACTCAACATAATGTTTCATCGGAGTTGTTGCCTCTCGTTTGTTCTTCAACCTGTGGATTCAGATCAGAGGAATGGATCTGACTCACCTGAATACTAAAGCTATAGGATGTGAAATCTGAGCTCTTCCCCTACCCATGATGCTCCCCCCTCATCCCTCAGATCGAGTTTGCTGCACCAATATGCATCATCTCATCATACAACAGTGTGTGTGTATACATGGCTTATTCTGTCTCTGTGTGACATATATATATCTATATATATATATATATATATATATATATATATATATGTGTGTGTGTGTGTATATATATATATATATATATATATATATATATATATATATATATATATATATATATGTGTGTGTGTGTGTGTGTGTGTATATATATATATATATATATATATATATATATATATATATGTGTGTGTGTGTGTGTGTGTATAAATATATATATATATATATATATATATATATATATATATATATATATATATATATATATATATATATATATATATATATATATGTGTGTGTGTGTGTGCATATACATATATATATATATACATATATATATATATATATATATATATATATATATATATATATATATCTCACACAAAGAGACAGAATAAGCCAGAAAGGAGCTCAAACTACAAAAGACAAGGACGCATATACATTTCTACTAGGTCCTACAAAAAGGTAGGGGGGTGGAGGGAAGGAAGGTTGAAGAACAAATGAGAGGCAGCAACTCAGATGGAATGTTATGGAGAGTACATGACTTATTTATCTGAAGTTGTTGCCCTCATTTGTTCTTCAACCTGTGGGACAGAGTCCCCAGCTACAGAAAAACATGGGAGGTCCTCATGGTAGGATAATCCGGAGCACAGCAGAACCAAAAGAAGCCCTGTTCCTGGAAAAAATGTCCAACTTGTAATGAGATGTATGGGGTTTTGACCAGGTAGCTGCTGCGCAGATCTCATCAATGGGAAGTTTAGATCAGAAAGATGAAGATGTGGAATAGACCTGGTGAAATGGGCATTACTCCAACCAGGCAAAGGAGTGCACTTTGTAGAATAAGCAAGTGCAATGCAACTAGTAATCCAGTTTGCCAGGGTCACCTTTGAAAATGGTTTTCCTAGCTTGGTCTTTGAAAATAAAACAGAAAGCTTGTCAGATTTTCTGAAAAGTTTAGTCCTGTCCAAGTAAAGGTGAAGTTGGTCTATGCACTTCCAGCATATGAAGTTGGTACTCTCCTTTGTTTTGGAAATTAGGAAAAAAATCACAGGGAGATTAATAACCTGGTTTATGTTAGCCTCAGACGCTACCTTGGGCAGAAAGGAAGGCTTAAGTATGCAAAGTAACTCTGTCTTTGTGAAAAATTAAATATGGAGGCTTTCAAGATGACGTCTGTAATTCAGACGCACTCTTAAATGAAGTGATTGCACTAAAAAGATGGTCTTCCAGGTCAAAAACTTTAAATCAACCTTAGCAGAAGGCTCAAAGGGAGGCGAAACTAGAACTTGCAAGACGACAGTAAGGTCCCATGGTAGAGCAGGATCCTTAATAGGAGGGTGAAGAAGAAAGGTACCTTTTAGAAAGGCCTTACACAAACTTGATGTCAAAGAAAATGAATTTTCCCCAATGTGAAAACTGGAAATGGCCGCTAATTGCACCGTCACCATAGAAAAACTAGCTCCATTATGAAAAATGGATGCCAGAAAATCTAAGACAGCAGAAACATCAGAGGATGCAAAATCCTCCACTTGTCTTGGTCTTTTATCAGGAGGGGGATGGGGACCCCTGTTAAGGGTAATCAAATCTTCAGCCATCTTAAGCATCTGTTTCTTAGGCATGGGGACTTGAACTGCAGACTGATGTACAGTTTTCTTGGGTTTTAAAGGAGTTTTAAGCTTAGCGCAAGATTTAATGGTGAGTGTAGTCGGTTTGAAGACACCTTCTGCAACCGAAGGTGTTTCCACTGCACCGGTGTCTAGTTCTGCTCCAGTGTCGGTAGATGGCTGCGTCGGCCTAGTAGACTCGGCTTGGGAATCCGCAGCTGTTTGGGGTTCCAGTTCTGCAGTCGTCAGGCGCTGCGCAGGCGCCTCACTGAAGATCCGAGAACCGGCGGCAGGCCCAGCTGAAGCCTCGGGGTCTGGCTTATTCCTAGGCTGCCTGTCCTTATCCTTGCGTTTTTTATGAATGGCGGTAGTCGGCTGCTCCGACGGCATGATATAATTAAATTTCCTACCAAAGTAATGCTGTGCGAAGTCAAAACGGCGTTTGATAGTTCGTTTATTAAACCTAGCGCAAAACCAACAACCTGTGACGTTGTGGTCTGGGCCTAGGCAAGGAATACAAAAGGAGTGGAAGTCCTTATGAGGTATTTGCTTCCCACAAGAAATGCAATTGTTAACTTTTTCTGACATCGGACTGAGGCAAGAAAATGTTCCCCAACGGGGTACTTAGCTTTATTAAAGACTTCGGTCTGAAATTCAAAACAAAAATCTCAGGTGTCGGCCAACCGGCACTTGTGAACTGCTTCTGCTTTGGGCACCGCGCGGCAAGAAAGACTGAAGAAAATGGCGTCGGATGCCACTTGTATACCCCTGGCACACTGACATCAGGGAAGAAGTGACAGCAACCGACGCTGGACCAAGACTTTGGAATTCGGGCAGAGTGCGGGACCACCTGACAGCAGGATAACCCAAGTGTGATGACTGCAGCAGGGTAACACGATGAACATCAGGAGCTGTAAAGGGGTCTAGATTGTTCTGATGATCCCAAATGGAGAACCTCTTCCACTTGCTAATTTATACTTTTGCCATGCTTGGTTTTGTGCCCTGTGATCAAAATTTTTCTAACTGGTGATGAAAGCCCAGGAGTTCTAGCCATTATTGGAAATGGAATAACCAAGCGATTAATTTCAGGTTCGGGACATCAGGATGGGGATGTACTGAAGGATGGGACAAAAGATCTGCAGAGGGATCCTGAGTCCAAGATGGGTAAACCAGGAGAGACCAAAGGAAATGAAAAGTACAGCTGTGTACACTTATGATAAATGTAGATGTTCAAGTGTATTCACTGTTGCAGTCATTACATTTGGGTTATCTGCCTGCAGGTAGCCCTCAGCCGGCCTGAATACCAGAGTCTTGGATTTCTGTGTCGGATGCTGTCTCTTCTTCCATGATGTCAGGGGTATAAAACATGCAGCTGACGCCATTACATCAGTTTTTCTTGCCCCAAATGTCAGGTGCCCCCATAATGGGAAGCAATTAAGTTATGTTACACCTCCAACAAAAAGCAAATACACCAGAAAGCTCAAATACATCAAACAAGAAGGAAAGGTAGAGCCAAGGGAAGTCAAGGGGCTGGAGGGAGGGGTAACCAGGATGGCAACAGTGAATACACTTGAGCATCTACATTTATGATAAGTGCACACAACTGTGCTATGTTCTTCATGTTTCACTGTTGCAGTCATTACATTTGGGTAGATTCCCAAAGCTAAGGAATAGAGAAGGAAGTTAGAGAGCATTAGGACCAGCTGTTAAGCCCTGCAACACTGCAGTGGCAAAACCAGCTCTGGATTTAGAAAAAATAGGCATGTGGTAATGCTTGGTGAAGGTATGAACAGAGCTCCAGGTAGCAGCTTCTAGGATGTCCCTGTTAGGGACCCCTCTGAGAAAGGCTGTAGAGGTAGATGCAGCCCTGGTGGAATGTGATCTTCTCCACTGTGGGGTAGGTTTTCCATGGTGCTTATAGCAGAAATGAATGCAATGGGCTATCCATTTAGAAATTGTTTGCTTTGAAATGGCCTTCCCCTCTGCCCATGCAGCAAAGCCAACTAGCAGCTGTTCAGATTTTCTGAGAGGCTTAGTCCTGTCCAAATAAAATCTAAGTTGTCTGTGCACGTCCAAAGAGTGCAGAATTCGTTCTCCTTTGTTTTGTGGATTAGGGGAAAAGGTAGGCAAATGGATGGACTGATTAAGGGCCACACTAGACACCACCTTGGGCATAAAAGAAGGACTGGTCCTGAAGGAAACCCTGTCTGCATGGAAGATAATGAAGGGCTCCACTGCGATGAGGACCTGTAATTCAGACACTCTTCTTGCTGAGGTGATGGCTAGAAGGAAGGCTGTTTTCCAAGAAAGGAATTTCAACTCTGCATTTGCAGCTGGCTCAAATGGAGGGAGAGTGAGCTTTTCCAATACAAAGTTAAGATCCCAGGCTGGAGTGGGGGCTCGCCTGGAAGGGGGGGGGGTCTTAAATTTTTAGTCCCTCTGAGGAATTGCTTTAACAGGTGGTGAGAGAAGAAGGGAGGTTCAGTATTATAATGTGCTGAAATTGCAGAGGCATGAATTTTAATTGACGAGAAGGATAGGCCCTTGTGGAGCATTTCTGTTAAGTACTGAAGAATATGGGGTAAACTGGGCACCGTAGTGCCCACACCCTGGGTCTGGCTCCAGGAACAGTATCTTTTCCACTTTTCAGCATAGGATTTTCTAGTACTGGGTCTTCTTGCTTCCAGAATGACATCTAGCACCTGCTTACTGAGGGATGCTATTGGAGAACTCAAGGAATTAGCCAGGCTTCAAGGTTCAGGGTTGGAAGCTGAGGGTGCAGAATCTGGCCCGCCTGCTGGGACAGCAGGGAAGGTGTCTGAGGTAGGTGCCATGGATCCAGCAGTATTATGCTCCGGAAGAGGAGGTACCAGTGCTGGTGAGGCCAGTCTGGTGCAACAATTGTCCTTGGTTTGTCCTGTTTGATCTTTATCAGAACCTTCGAGAGGAGAGGCAGAGGGGGAAAGGCAAAAACCGAGAGGCTTTCACAGGTAAAGGACAGGGCATCCACTTTCCAAGCTTGAATGTGGGGAGTCCTTGTGCAGAATTTGTCCAATTGGTAGTTCTGGGGGAGGCAAACAGATCTATCTCCAGAGGCTCCCATTTGTTCCTCAAGAGGTTGAATATTTTTGGTTCCAGTTTCCATTCGTGTGGGTCCATGAGATTTCTGCTTAGGTTGTCTGCCAGTGAATTTAGCTTGCCTGGCAGGAATTGAGCTTGTAGGTGCACTTGGTAGCTCAAGGCTGTGTTCCACAGAGCCATGGCTAGTCTGCAGAGAGGGTACGAGTGGGATCCCCCCTGCTTGTTTATGTACCACATAACTGTGGTGTTGTCTGTCTTTACCAATAAATGTCCTGGAAGGATGTGGTCCTTGAAGGCTGTCAGGGAATTCTGTACAGCTAACATTACTTTTTGGTTGATATGCAGGTGCAGCTGACTCGGGTTCCATTTGCCCTGAATGCACCACCCTGCTAAGTGAGACCCCCCCATACATAGTCTGATGCATCTGTAGACAGGGTTTGGGTGGCAGGGGGCAGATTGAAAGGGAGCAACTTGTTGAGGTGGCAGGCCTCTGCCCACCAAAGGAACTCTGACTTTATAGAAGGAATGACTGGAATCATTGATTACAGGTCCTGAGAATGTTGACACCATAGGCTTTTTAGATACCATTGTAGTTTCCTCATATGCAGTCTTGCATATGGAATTAGTAGAATGCAAGAGGCCATGAACCCCATGGCTTGCAGGAATTTACATGCAGATAGCTGGGTCTTTGTGGCCAGTAGTTTGAAGTACGCTGTCAAATAAACGTGTTTCTCTTGCATGAGGTACGCCATCTGGGAAGCTGTGTTCAAGCTTGCTCCCAGGAATACAATCTGTTGGCAGGGTATTAGATGAGATTTATTTTCATTCATGGTGTACCCCAGCGAGGTTAGGAGTTTCTTTATAAATGCCAGATGTTTTAATAGCATGTCCTGGCTTTCTGCCTGAATCAGACAATTGTCCAGGTATGGGTATATCTGAATATTTCTCTGCCTGCAAAATGCAATGGCTGGAGCTAGACACTTTGTGAATTCCCTGGGCGCAGTAGACAAGCCAAAGGGAAGTGCAGAGAACTGATAGTGTATGGAGCCTGCTCTGAAGCGCAAGGCATTTCCTGCAAGATTTCCTTATTGGAATGTGCAGGTAAGTTTCCTTTAAGTCTAAGGTTGCCAACCAGGCATCATTGTCTAGCATGGGAAGCAGCTGTTGAAGTGTTAGTATTTTGAATTTTGGGATTACCAAAAAGGTGTTTAGAATAGAGAGGTCCATGACAAGACGCCAGGAGCTGTCTTTTCTGGGTAACAGGAAAAGCCTTGAGTAAAAACCTTGTCCCCTTTCTTCTGCTGGGACAAGTTGAATAGCCCTGATACTTACAAGAGAGAGAACCTGCTGTTGAGTCTCTGCGTACTGATTTGGGGGTAGGTCTGGCTAACTGTTTGGGGTTGGTAAGGTGTGGAAGAAGAATCTGTATCCTTGGAAAACTATATTTAAAACCCATTTGTCCTGGGTAATGAGTTCCCATTTTTTTTCACATGCAGGGCAAGCTTTCCTCCTAAGGGAGCAGGCAGTTGAGCAGGGCTTGGAAGGGTTAAGTCATTGTGACATTTTTCCATAGGGGGGTGTCTTATTACTTCCAGCTTTGGAAGTGGGGGCCCCCCACTGCTTAGGCCTGTATGTAGCCTGAGACTGTAGCCTAGGTAGTCTGCTGTTCTTGGGTTTGGACTGAGAAGGCCTGGAAGAGACTGGAAAGGACCAATTCTAAGAAGGCAAATGCCTACTAAATCTGGGAGGCTGTACTTGCAGGAAATCTTTAACAGTTTGCAAAGATTTAGCTTTTTCCTCCATCTTTTTAAGGACGACTTCTGCTTTGTTGCCAAACAGGCGGTCTTGGTTTAAGGAAGCATCTAGTAATTTAGCTTTAACATGATCTGGCATGTTTTGCTCCTTAAGCCAAGCATGCTTTCTAAGTACAGACCCAGTGACAGCAGCCCTGCAAAATGCTTCTAAAGAGTCAAAACCACATTGCAAAGTATGTCTACCAACTTGTTCAGCAGAATGCCTTAAATCCTGTCATTCTTTATGTCCAGAACAGTCAAGAATCAACATCATTTTCTGTTTTAGTAGTCCCATAATATGCTGCTGATACTTTAACATATGAAACTGGCAATTTAAGGCCCTAATGGCCAAATTAGCAGAAATGTATACCTTCTTACGCCATGTGTCTAAGGCCCTGGAATCTCTATCAGAGGGGGTAGGGTTTTGGCAGCAGTAGCCTTAATGCCTTTTGGTCCTTAGGAAATGGTCGCTGGATCCACAGTAGGATTCTTGAAGAGGAACTTGTGATAGTTAGATACTCTGTAATACCTGTCGAAGGTAAAGTGTCTGGGGCCAGGCTAGATTCCAAGAAGGCATCATCTACAATGTCTAGAACAGGAGGGATAGCTAAAGGCCAGTGTTGAGGGAGGAGTAAGAATTCCCTAAGCCTCTTTTTGGAGTCAGAGTAATCCTGGCTTTCCCAGCAGAAATGCTCCCTAACAGTGTGCAAGGTTTCACCAAAAGAAAAATCTTCTGGAGGGGAAGCAGAGGGAATGGAAACCTCTGCATCAGAATCCTCATAGGTAGATAAGGGCAAATCCTGGTAATCAGAAGAAACAGAAATTTCAGAATCCTGATCAGAAGAATCAGAAGGAAAATCAGTTCTAGGTCTCTTAGAGGGGGAAGGCTGGCTTCCCTTAATTAAAGTAATAAGGTCTTCAGCCATTCTAAGCATTTGTTTTTTAGGCATATAGGCCTGACCATGCAGTTTGGACATCGGTTTTCTAGGCATGGGTCGAGTTTTAGGCCTTGATGAAGAAGATGGCATCGGTTTGAAATGCAAATCTGTAGGCCTGAATACACCCTCAGAAGCCGGTGCCTGCACAATGGCTCCGGACCCATCCAAGGTAGAGACATCCGCAAGTTCATAGTCGAAGCATCTCACGGCATACCGGACTCCAAATAGGTCTCAGTAGAGGCCTGCGAATTTGAAGTAGTGGGTATCAGGGGCTGCAAAAGCACATCACTGAGGACCGGCAAAAGTACAGTTGAGTACACTTACCATAAATGTAGATGTTCGAGTATATTCACTGTTGCAGTCATTATATTTGGGTAATCTGTTGGCAAGTTGGCCTGAATTCCAAAGTCTTAGGTCCTGCATCGGTTGCTGTCTCCTCTTCCATGACGTCAGGTCGTCAGGGGTATAAAACATGCAGCTGATGCAATTTTCTTTAGTTTTTCTTGCCCCCGATGTCAGGTGCCCCCAAAAAGGTAGCAAAAAAAAATATATATATATATATATATATATATATATATATATATATATAAAAATATATATACATGCATTAATATAAACTTTACCTTCATCTACAAGCAAATACACCACATAGGTTGTAGAAGATAGAAAAGGAAAGATAAACTCCAGAATGACAGGGGGGTGGCGGGAGGGTAACCTGGACTGCAACAGTGAATACACTCGAACATCTACTTTTATGGTAAGTGTACACAACTGTACTATGTTCGTCATGTTTCACTGCTGCAGTCATTACATTTGGGTAGAATCCCAAAGCTATGATTGGGAGGCTGGAGCTAAGCAGCATAAGGAGCGGCTATAAGGCCCTGCAGAACTGCAGTGGCAAAGTCTGCCCTGGATTTAGAGTAGAGAGGCAAATGATAATGCTTTGTAAAGGTGTGAAGAGAACTCCAAGTAGCAGCCTCTAGAATGTCTTTAGTTGGTACTCCCCTGAGAAAGGCTGCTGAAGTAGCTGCAGCTCTGGTGGAATGAAACCTAATGCCCTTGGGCACAAGTTTACCATGGTGTAAGTAGCAGAAACGGATGCAGTGGCTTATCCACTTTGAAAAAGTCTGCTTTGAAATAGCCTTGCCTTCTGATCCTGCAGCATATGTCACTAGTAATTGCTAAGTTTTTCTTAGAGCTTTAGTCCTGCTCAAGTAGAATCTTAGCTGTCTGTGTACATCCAAGGAATGGAGAATTCTCTCTCCCTTGTTCTGCAGATTTGGATAAAAGCTTGGCAGATGAATTGCTTGGTTGAGAGCCACACTGGAAACCACCATAGGCATAAAAGTAGGATTTGTCCTCAGAGATACCCTGTCTGGGTAAAATATAATGAAAGGCTCTACAGCCATGAGGGCCTGTAGCTCTGAAACTCTTCTTGCTGAAGTAATTGCTAGTAGCAGAGCTGTTTTCCATGATAAGTACTTTATATCAGCCGTAGCAGCTGGTTCAAATGGAGGCAGGGTGAGCTTTTCCAACACATAATTGAGGTCCCATGCAGGCAATGGTGATCTTCTAGGCCTTAAATTTTTTGCTCCTCTAAGATACTGTTTTAGTAAAGGATGAGAAAAGATTGGTGGCTCTGTATTGTAATGAGCCAAAATAGCAGAGGCATGGATTTTAATTGATGAGAAAGATAAGCCTTTGTCAAGCATCTCAGTTAAGTATTGTAATATATGAGGAATATGTGGTTCTACTGTATCAGTTCCTTGTGCTTGATTCCAAGCACAGAATCTCTTCTATTTGTCAGCATAAGATTTTCTAGTACTAGGTCTTCTGACTTCCAAAATGATATCCATCACAGCTTTAGTGAGAGGTGTTGTTTGTATGACTACATGATCAGCCATGCTGCCAGGTTCAGAGTCTGTAGTTGATTGTGCAGGATCTGATTTGTTTTGCTGGTACAGTAGTTGTGGTCTTTGAGGCAAGGTCCAAGCTGGGTATTGAGACAAGTTCCTTAGGATTGGTTACCAGTATTGGCAGGGCCAGTCCGGGGCAATTAGTATCATCTTTGGTTTCTCTTGTCTGACTTTTAGGAGGACCTTGGGGAGAAGAGGCAGAGGAGGAAAGGCGTAAACTGATAGGTTTTTCCAACTGAAGGATAGGGCGTCCACTTTCCATGCTTGTCTGTGATAAGTCCTTGTGCAGAATCTTTTCAATTGATAATTTTGAGGAGAGGCAAATAGATCTATGTCTGGGCTCCCCCATTTCTCTGTGATCATGCTGAAGACTTGTGGATTTAGTTTCCACTCATGAGGATCCATAAGGTTTCTGCTTAAATCGTCTGCCAGAGTATTTTGTTTTCCTGGCAGGAAGTGAGCTTGAAGATGTATTTGGAAGGCCAATGCTGTGTTCCACAGTGCCATGGCTAATCTGCAAAGGGGGTATGAGTGTGTGCCCCCTTGCTTGTTTATATAGCACATGACTGTGGTGTTGTCCGTCTTTATCAGTAGTTGTCCTGGATGAAGTAAGTCCTTGAATTCTGTTAGAGCATTTTGAACTGCTAGCATCTCTTTCTGGTTGATATGTAGATGCATTTGTTTTGGTGTCCATATGCCCTGAATGCATCTTCCTGCCATGTGGGCCCCCCAGGCATAATCTGATGCGTCTGTTGTTAAGGTTTGGCTAGCAGGGGGTAGAGTCAATGGCCATCCCATGTTTTGGTGACATGCCTTTGCCCACCATAGAAACTCCTGTTGCAGGCAGGGAATGAGAGGAATCATTGTTTCCAGACTGTGAGAATGTTGACTCCATAAACTCTTTAGGTACCACTGAAGCTTCCTCATAGGCAGTCTTGCATATGGAATCAGTAGGATGCAGGATGCCATGAAGCCCAGAGCCTGCAGAATTTGTCTTGCAGAAAACTGGGTTTTTGTTGCCATCAGTTTGAAGTAAATAGTCAGTTGTCTGGCGTGAGGTAAGCCATCTGGGCAGTTGTATTCAAGCTTGCACCCAGGGATGTTATCTTTTGAGAGGGTACCAATTGTGATTTCTTTTCGTTTATTGTGTACCCTAGGCATGTTAGAAGCCTTTTCACAAACGCCAGGTGTCGAAGAAGAGTATCCTAGTTCTCTGCTTGAATGAGACAGTCGTCCAAGTAAAGATATATACGTATACATCTTTGTCTGCAAAATGCAATTACTGGTGCCAGGCACTTTGCAAAGACCCTGGGCGCAGTAGATAAGCCAAAGGGCAGTGCAGAGAATTGGTAATGCATTAAGCCAGCCTTAAATCTGAGGTATCTTCTGCACAATTGTCTTATTTGGACATGCAGGTATGCCTCTTTTAGGTCTAAAGTCAAGAGCCAAGCATTCTTGCCCAGCATGGGCAGAAGCTGCTGCAAAGTCAGCATTTTGAATTTTGGAATGTCCAGGTATGTGTTCAAAATTGATAAATCCAGTAGTGGCCGCCAGGCCTTGTCCTTTCTATACCAAGAACAGTCTTGAGCAAAAACCTTGTCCTTTTTCCTGTTCTGGTACTGTCTGAATGGCCCCCATATCCATGAAGGATGTAACATGTTTCTGTGCCTCTGCCCATTGATTTTTTGGCAGATCTGGCCAACCATTTGCCATTGGCAGAGTGTGGAAATAGAATCTGTATCCCTGTGATACGATGTTTAATACCAACTTGTCCTGGGTTATTAACTGCCAATTTTGAGCAAAACATGCTAATTTTCCCCCTATGGGTGCTGACAAAAGATAAGTGCTTGTTACAGGCAGAGGGAAGTCATTGGGATTACTTTCTGTAGGTTTGCGCTTTATCTCCTCCAGATTTGGAGGTGGAAGCGCCCCTTTGCTTTGACCTGTATGAATCTTGCACCTGGTATGTGGAACCCTTAGGGTGTCTGGATTTGCCCCTTTGAGCTCTGTCTGACACAGGAAAGGACCAATTTTTTGTAGGCCAGTGTCTACTGAATCTTGGTGGCTGCACTTGTAAGAAAGTACAGTTTTGTACCTACCATAAATGTAGATGTCCGATAGGTATGCATCTGCAGTCATAACATATGGGTTGTCCTGCCTCAGGCAGCCCTTCGATCGGCCGGATTCCAAAGTCTGGGTCTGGCCTCGGCTGATGTCACACTTCACCCGACGTCATAGCTCCTGGGGTATAAAAGCATCAGCCAACGCCATTTTCCTCAGTGTTTCTTGCCCCAGATGCCTGGTGCCCTCTAGGAAGGCTAAATTTGGATAAAAGTAGTAAATTCCAAACAGTAGAAAGCAAAAAGTATATATACATATATACATACAAACAAATACACCATAATAGATTCCCCCAGCTAGCTAAGAGAGGGGTAAGTACCCTAGGAATACCACAGAGGGGAAGGCGGGTGGGTAATCCTGACTGCAGATGCATACCTATCGGACATCTACATTTATGGTAGGTACAAAACTGTACTATGTCCTTCAAGGATGCATCTGCAGTCATAACATATGGGTAGAATACCATAGCCAAACTGGGGGAGGAGGCACTAAGATAATGATGGTGTAGTTAATATCCCTTGTAAAACTGCTGTTGCAAAACCTGCTCGGGATCTGGAGTATAAAGGAAGATTGTAATGCTTGGCAAATGTATGCACGGAGCTCCAAGTAGCAGCTTCTAAAATGTCTTTGGTAGCCACTCCTCGTAGGAAAGCTGTAGTGGTGGCTGTGGCTCTTGTGGAGTGAGGCCTGATATTTTCAGGAGTTGTCTTTCTATGAAAAGAGTAGCAGAATCGAATGCAATTTCCTATCCATTTTGAAATTGTCTGTTTGGAAATTGCTTTTCCTTGCACTCCTGTTGCATATGCTACCAGAAGCTGGTCAGTTTTTCTGCTGGTTTTAGTTCTGTCCAGATAGTAGCGCAGTTGTCTGTGTACATCCAAGGTGTGCAGTAGTTTTTCCCCCCTGTTCTTTGGGTTAGGGAAGAACGTAGGTAAATGAATAGCTTGGTTCAAGGATACCCTGGATACCACCTTTGGCATGAAAGTAGGATTGGTTCTCAGAGACACTCTATCCTGGTGAAAGATAAGGAAAGGCTGCACTGCCATTAATGCCTGTAACTCGGATACCCTTCTTGCTGAAGTGATTGCTAGAAGGAAAGCAGTTTTCAAGATAAGAACTGTAAGTCTGCTGATGCTGCTGGTTCAAAAGGGAAGTGTTAATTTTTCCAGCACAAAATTGAGATCCCATGCAGGCAGAGGTGGTTTCCTTGGAGGTTTTACATTTTTGATCCCTCTTAAAAATTGTCTGAGGAGAGGGTGAGAGAAGATAGGAGGATCCATGTTGTACTCTGCTGAAATTGCTGAAGCATGAATCTTAATGGAAGAATAGGACAGGCCATTGTGGAACAGTTCTGCTAAGTATTCTAGGATGTGTGCTAGGTTTGCCAGTGTGACATTTGTTCCCTTTGATGCACACCAAATGAGGAATCTCTTCTATTTGGCTGAGTATGTTTTTCTTGTGGAGGGTCTGCGAGCCTCCAGGATAATGTCCTTGACCCTCTGAGATAAAACAGATTGGTTTTGTTTTATGCAATTTTCCAGGCAGTTAGGTGCAGCGTTTTCAAGTTTGGATGCAGGGTCTTGTAGTTGTTCTGCATTAGAAGTAAAGGCCATAGAGGTAGAGGCCATGAGTTCGCCCGAGACATGCTTCTCAGTAGCAGGTACCAATGCTGCCTTGGCCAGTCTGGAGCTATCAGAATCACCTTTGGCTGTTCCTCCCTGATCTTCAGTAGAACTTTGTACATCAATGGGAGAGGTGGAAAGGCATAAACTGTCAGGGCCTTCCAGTTGAAAGAAAGGGAGTCCACCCTCCAGGCTTGTGGGTGGTATTCTCTTGAGCAGAATTTCTTCAGTTGGTGGTTGAGTGGGGAGGCGAACAGGTCTATCTCTGGAATTCCCCATTTTTTTGTTATGTTTTTGAAGATGTCTGGATGCAGCATCCATTTGTGAGCATCAGTGGTAGTTCTGCTTAAGCTGTCTGCTAGTGAATTCTCTTTTCCTGGTACGAATCTGGCCTGCAGTTGAATGTTGAGATTCAGGCCTAGGTTCCACAGGTCCATTGCCATCCGGCAAAGAGGGTAGGAATGTGTGCCTCCCTGTTTGTTGATGTACCACATGACTGTGGTATTGTCCGTCCTTATCAGCAGGTGTCCTTGCTGGAGGAATGATTTGAATGCCTCGATTGCATGCTTCACTGCCAGCATCTCCTTTAGATTTATGTGTAGATTCAGCTGGTCTTGAGACCATAGGCCTTGGATACACTTGTCTTCCATGTGTGCCCCCCAGCCTAGGTCTGAGGCGTCCGTGGTGATGGTCTGCCTTGGTTGTGGTTTGTGGAAAGGCAACCCTCTGTTGGTCTGGCAGGCCTGAGCCCACCACAGGAATTCTTTTTTCAGGCATGGAATGATTGGTATCATGGTTTCTAGACTGTGTCTGTGTTGAGACCATACATTCCTTAGGTACCATTGTAATTTTCTCATATGGGATCAAGATTATGCAAGATGCCATGTAACCCAGGGCCTGCAGGACTTTCCTTGCAGTAAGCTGAGTTTGTCTTGTCAATGCCATGAAGTAGACTGGTAGTTGCTTTTGTTTTTCTTCTGTGAGAAAAGCCATCTGTGTTATTGTGTCCAGTTCTGCACCCAAAAATGTTATTCTTTGGGATGGCACTAGTCTCGACTTCTGTATGTTGACTGTGTATCCCAAGGCTTGCAACAGTTGTATGACATAGGCCAAATCCTTTATTATTTTTGTCTTGTTGTCCGCTTGTATTAGGCAGTCGTCCAGGTATGGATAAATCTGAATTCCCTGAAGCCTGCAATGTGCAATTCCTGATGCCAGGCATTTCGTGAATACTCTGGGTGCAGTAGACAAGCCAAAGGGCAATGCTGAGAATTGATAATGCTCTGATCCTGCAAGAAATCTGAGGTGTCTTCTGCAATCTGGTCGTATAGGGACGTGCAGGTATGCCTCCTTGAGATCTAGAGTCATCAGCCAAGACTCCTTGCCCAACATGGGAAGAAGTTGCTGTAGGGTCAGCATCTTGAATTTTGGTACAATGAGATATGTGTTCAGTGCGGACAAGTCGAGAATAGGCCTCCATTGAGCTTCTTTTCTTGGTAGAAGGAATAGTCTGGAGTAAAATCCTTGGCCTTGTTCCATAGATGGTACCCTTTATATTGCTCTCATTCTTAGTAAGTTGATGATTTGTTTTAGAGCGTCTGACTTCTGGCTTAGTGGAAGGTTTGGCATTCCTCTCTTTTTTGGTAAAGTGTGGAAGTGAAACCTGTAGCCTTTGTCTATTGTTTGCAATGTCCATTTGTCTCCTGTAATGCAATGCCAGTTTTTTGAAAATAAAGCTAACTTTCCACCCAAGGGTGCTTCCAGTTGTTCCCTGGTAGGCGGAATCAGAGCCAAGTCATTGTGTCTGTCCTGTGGGAGTGGTTGTAGTCGCAGCTGTGGCAGTACTCCTCTGGTTGGCAGGTTGCCACTGACGACCCCTGTAGGCACCCCTTGATTGACCTCTGCCTCTTGGGCATCTATTTCTGCCTCTGTGCTCTGGAGGTGTCTGGAAAGGACCAATTCTTTGAAGGCTAATTTCTGCTGAACCTCGGAGGTTGGACCTGCAGAAAATCCTTGACTGTTTGCACAGATTTTGCTTTATCTTCCACTTTCTTTAGAACCTCCTGTGCAGGGGAGCCAAATAAACTTTGTTTCTCCATAGGGGCATCTAGGAGTTTAGACTTAACATGGTCTGGCAAGGATTGCTCTTTTAGCCAGGCATGCCTTCGAATCACTGCTCCAGTCATAGCTGATCTAAAAGAAGCCTCCAGTGCATCAAAGCCACATTTTAAGAAATGATTACTGACCTGCTGAGAGTTGTGTACCAAATCCTGAAGGGACTTGCGGTCTAAAGGTTCAGGAGAGGAAAGCTTTTTATTCAGCTGATCTAACAAAAATTCCTGGTACTGTATCATGTGAAATTGACAGTTTAAAGCCCTGGCAGAAAGAGTAGCAGATGTATAAACCTTTTTACCCCATCTCTAATGCTCTTGATTCTCTTTCAGAGGGTAGGGGGTTTTTGGCAGTGGCAGCTGCAACACCCTTAGGGCCCTGAGAAATAGTTTCTGGGTCTGCAGCATGGGCCTTATACAAGTGGAAGTGAGAATCCGGGACCCTGTAATATCTGTCAGGTTTGGCAGGGGCCGGGGGAAGAGAATCAGGGGCAGAACTGGCATCATTGTATGCATCAACAACTGATAGTACAGGTGGTATGGCTAAAGGCCTATGCTGTGGCAAGTGTAAAAAAGTCCTTAGCCTTTTCCTAGAATCAGAAAAATCCTGACCCTGCCATTGGAAGTGTTCCCTCATTGAGTGTAGAGTTTCCCCAAATGAAAATTCTTCTGGGGGGGAGGCAGAAGGAATTGAGTCTTCTGCATCCGAATCCTCATAAGGTGAGTATGGTCCTTCCTGATGGTCTGATAAATCTGATCCATCCGAGGAATAGTCAGAGGAGAGAGGTTCAGGGGGTTCAGTCCTAGGCCTTTTTTCAGGAGGAGGTTGTGAGGCCCTGTCTGGGTGAGGTTGGGATCCCCTGATCAGAAATATGAGGTCCTCAGCAAAGCTGAGAATCTGAGAACTTGAGGAAGGTCTGTGAGAGGAAGCTTTTGTTGGTAAGGCCTTGGAAAGTTTAGCTGCTTTAGCCCTGGAGAAGGCCTTAATAGACATAGAAGCAGGGGGTCTAGCTGCCCCACGTGCAGGAGTAGAGATGTCCAACAGAATGGTGTCGGACAATTCTTGTGCGCCTGCTTCTTCGGTAGGAATTTCTGTAGCCGACTCAGCTGGGGCCTCTGTGGCCTCGGTTGTCGGAGGCATGCTTTCGGCAGAAGGAAGAACAGAGGACTCTGTTTCGGCCGAAACAGAGACACTCGCAGAAGGCCTAACTGTGGTTTCAGCCGAAACCGCGGGCCGCGAGTGTCGGTCCTTTTCCTTGCGTTTTTTGGCTAAATGTGTAGTCGGAGTCTCCGACGGCATTTTACATGCAAAAGCGGGACCAAAAAACTCTTCTGCAAACTCCGACCGACGTCTAAGTGTCCGTCGGTTGAAGGAAGCACAGGCTAAACAAGCTGATACGTCGTGGTCTGGGTCTAAGCAAGGAAGGCTGTAAGAGTGGAAATCCTTATGAGGTATTTGTTTCCCACAAGTTAAACAATTATTTACTTTGTCTGACATCGGCTGAGGCAAGAAAGAGTCCCCAACAGGGTACTTAGCTTTTTTAGAAGTCTTCAGTAGCTGAAATCTCTGGATCTGACCGACCGGCACTTGTGAACAGCTTCTGCTTCGGGCACCACGCGGCAAGAAAGACTGAGGAAAATGGCGTCGGCTGATGCCTTTATACCCCAGGAGCTATGACGTCGGGTGAAGTGCGACATCAGCCGAGGCCAGACCCAGACTTTGGAATCCGGCCGACCGAAGGGCTGCCTGAGGCAGGACAACCCATATGTTATGACTGCAGATGCATCCTTGAAGGACATCTCTTTTACAGTCTGCATAGACTTAGCTTAGTCTTCCATTTTCTTTAAACCTCTTCTGCCTTAATACCAAACAGAGAATCATGCTGTAAATGTGCATCTAGCAATTTAGCTTTAACATGATCAGGTAAGTTTTGTTCCTTTAACCAGGCATGCCTCCTAATCACAGATCCAGTAACTGCGGCCCTGCAGGAGGCCTCTAAAGAATTAAAACCACATTGCAAAGTATGCTTTCCAACATGTTCAGCTGCATGCAATAATTCCTGCAATTCTTTATTTTCTGCAGATTCTGCAATCAACATAATTTTCTGTTACAGCAATCCCATAACATGTTGTTGGTACTTAAGCATATGAAATTGACAGTTTAATGCCCTGATTGCCAAGGTTGCAGATGTATAAACCTTTTTCCCCATCTATCCAGTGCCCTAGAATCTCTTTCAGAGGGGGTAGGATTTTTTGCTGTTGAGGTCTTAACTCCCTTTGGACCCTGTGAAATAGTTTCAGGGTCAGCAGCAGGGTTTTCTAAATAAAAATGTATGTGAGTCAGGGACCCTGTAGTATCTGTCAGGCTTACTGGGAGCTGGAGGTAAGGAGTCAGGGATTAAGCTAGACTGAGAAAACACATCATCCACAATGTCTAAAACAGAGGGAATGGCTAAAGGCCTGTGCTGAGGAAGAAGAAGGAAATCCCTGAACCTCTTTTTTGATTCTGAGAAGTCTTGACTCTCCCAGTGAAAATGCTCCCTCAAAGTATGCAAGGTTTCTCCAAATGAATAATCCTCAGGAGGAGATGCAGATGGAATAGACTCCTCAGCATCAGAATCCTCATAGGGAGGTATAGATAATTCCTGATCAGAAGAGGAATCGGAAGAAATAGAAACCTGATCTGAAGATTCATAGTAAGTGTCTTGCCTAGGCCTCTTATCTGGAGGGGGATGGGTACCTCTGATCAAGGTAATAAGGTCTTCAGCCATTTTGATCATCTGTTTTTTAGGCATAGAGGCCTGTGCACGTGGCTCATACGTCAGTTTTTTAGTTTTAGAAGTTGCTTTTGTCTTTGGTCTTGCAGCTGTCGTCGGTTTGATATACAAATGTTGAGGTCTGAATACACACTCAGAAGCCAGTGCCTGCTCAGCGGCTCCGGACCCATCTGAGGGAGATACATCCATCTGTCCAATACCTCGAGTATCTTGCGGCATGCCGGACTCCACAAGGGTGTCGGTAGAGGCCTGCGACTCGAAGGAAGCAGGTATCAGGGTCTGCGAAAGCGCCTCACTGAGTACCGGCGAACCGGCGACTGGCTTAGGAGAAGCTTCGTCAGTTTTGGATCTAGACTGCCTTTCTCTGTCCTTTTCTTTGCGTTTTTTATGTACTCCAGTAGTCGGAATGCTATCCGACGACATTTCTGGGTAGTTAAATCTGTTTCCAAAATTCTTTGATGCAAAAATATACCAACGCTTAATAGTGCATTGGTTAAATCTAGCACAAAACCAACAGCCAGGCACGTTGTGATCAGGGCCTAAGCAAGGAATACAGTATAAATGGAAATCCTTATGAGGTATTTGCTTCCCACAAGTAATACAATTATCAACTTTTTCTGACATTGGTTAAAAGCAAGAAAAAAGTTTCCCCAACGGGGTACTTAGCTTTAGTGAAGACTTCGGTTCTGAAACTTAAACTCGAATATTTCAGTAGTCGGCCGACCGGCACTTGTGAAATGCTTCTGCTTCGGGCACCGTGCGGCAAGAAAGACTAAAGAAAATGGCATCGGCTGCATGTTTTATACCCCTGATGACCTGGCGTCATGGAAGAGGAGACAGCAACCGATGCAGGACCCAAGAATTTGGAATTCAGGCCGACTGAGAGCAACCTATCAGCAGATTACCCAAATGTAATGACTGCAACAGTGAAACACAAAGAACATCTGGCAACTAGCTTAACGGAAGCGTCATCGGCAGTTTTGGACCTATGCGGTCTGTCTCTGTCTTTATCTTTATTTTTTTGGAATAATCGGCAGTCAGATGGCTTACCGAAGCCATTTCTGGATAGTTAAACTGAGAACCAAAATTTGCTACGAAAATAGACCGACGACGAATAGTTTGGGGTTTGAATAACGCACAAATCCGACAGTGAGGGACATCGTGGTCTGGGCCTAAGTAAGAAATGCAGTACGAATGAAAATCTTTATGAGGTATTTGCTTTCCACAGGTAAGACAATTGTTAACTTTTAGTGACATCGGTTAAGAGGAAGAAAAATTATCCCCAACGGGGTACTTAGCTTTTTTCGAAGACTTCAGTTCTGAAACTCGAAAATGAAAATTTCAGGAGTCAGCCGACTGGCACTTGCGAACTGCTTCTGCTTTGGGCACAGTGCGGCAAGAAAGACTGATGTAATGGCGTTGTCTGCATGTTTTATACCCCTGACGACCTGACGTCATGGAAGAAGAGACAGCATCCGACACAGGAATCCAAGACTCTAGTATTCAGACCGGCTGAGGGCTACCTGCAGGCAGATAACCCAAATGTAATGACTGCAACAGTGAAACACGAAGAACATCCATATTTGTCAAGGTCAAAAGGGAGCAATGAGAATTACTTTGCATTTCAACCTCTGAGCTTTTTTTTTGCAGAAACTTCAGAATGAGAGGATGAGGAGGACAGGCATAAAGAAGACTGGGGAGGCGAAGCATGGACTAGAGTGTCACTTGGTGACTGTCCCTGAGGAAGGATGAGGGCAAAAAGCTTGTTGCGTTTGGTGTTGGAAAGAGATGAGAAAAGATTGTAACAAGGCTGACTATTTCTGGAAGGTCATATATGCCACTTAAGCATTTCGAGACCACTCGTGAGGCATCAGAATGTTCCTGCTGAGCCTGTCCGCCAGGATGTGTGACTGCCCTGGAACGTGCACTGCTATGAGAAAGCAGCTGGAAGAGATCGTCCACTGCACCAGCCTCATGGCTTCTTGACACAAGGGGTAAGACTTGGTTCCTCCTTGTTTGTTGATGTACCAGATTACTGACATTGTCCGTCTGAACTGCAATAGTTCCCGTGAGGAGAGAGGATTGAAGGGCTTGTAATGCAAGCACCACCGCTCTCCTCCAGGACGTTTATATGCAAATTGGTCTCCAGAGGGGTCCACGTACCTTGGACAGTTTGTTCCATATAATGCCCCCCACCCGAACTGGGACATGTCCATGGTCACTGTGGTCTTGGGAGGATGAATGGTCGGCCTTGTCAGAGGTCCTGCGAAAGGAACCACCACATATGAGATTGTCTGCATGCTCGGGAGATTCTGATGGGATGACTCATCAGATCCAAACAGCCAGATAACCTGCACGGATGGCAAGTGCAAGGCTCCAATCCAAAAGGCAAAGTCCAAACCAAAAATGAGCCAGCACATGTACAGTGGGTCACAAACTATTTTAATAAATATTTTAATTCCATTCACATGAATCGAACCGGTTTCAGCGGATGCCTTCTTCAGTGATATAAACAAAGACTTCCAGCTCAGCAAATGCGATCTGAGGGATGAGGGGGCGCAATGCATCATGGTTAGGGGGGAGCTCAGATTTTGGATCCTACAGCTTTAGTATGTGGGCGAATCAGATCCGAACCCACAGGTTGAAGAACAAATGAAGGCAACAACTTCAGGTCTTAAAATTATTGGTGTCTCCACTCCAACTATTAATGTAGTGTTCACTCAAGCTGTATTGCATCGTTCTGAACAATTTTGTACAGTCATATAGTTTAGCTAATGTTTTGTATTCTCTCAATGTCACTCTGCTTGTGTCACTACTACAAAGGGGTCTAAGACCAGTACACTTCACTGGTTAGCAAAAAATAAATAAACAAATAAATAATAAAACTGATTAATCAATTAATCAACAGAGCTGACTTGGCTCACTAATTAAGCTTACCTACAAATAAGAAATTTAGTGACTGGTCTCAGTACAACTAAAAGCCTGGGTGCAAATGCACCAGAGACCATTTTTTTTAAGTTTGGCATTTTCTAGTACATTTTAAGTTAATGTGTAATAAAGCTCTAGGTTTTTAAACTGTCAATTTGTATGTTAGCTTACATATACCTTTTGTGACAGTCAGTGCTACTAAACTGCCTACTGGCAAAATCTATGACTCTGTTTACTGATTTATTATCATGCAATTATTAAAATAAACTGTGCCTCCTAAACCCACGGGAATGATGAAATGTGAATTTGTGATCCTTAGGATTTTGTCTGAAAAACCATCCTTAAGACTGTTCTAAAAATAAGCCACCGTTAAGGATACCAATTTTTAAAATTCATCTCTGAAAAGCCTCAAGTTGCTTTATGACTTTTTTCTTTATTCTTTTCACAGTTTGAATCTATCTGCCCATCACAGTCAACTCACAGGCCAGCTTGCTCAAGTATTTTTAATGTTGTATAAATACACATGGGACTTCCAAGATGGCTGTATACTTAAAACAGCTTAACTTTAACTCTACCAGTGTGACAAAAGAAACTGAGAAAAAAGGAGTGCCATTGAAACTGATTTTTTTTTTTGGGGGGGGGGGGGGTAAAATTCAGTTACAGGCTAGTAAGTACACTGACTGTATACCTGCAAAGAAGACATTAAAATCAATAAAAAAGGTGAAAAGAAAACACCGTCTTGGAAGGATTCAGCAGCTTTTTAGCAATAAGCAATATACACCAGAAAAGCTGTTACTTGACTTACGGCTCACAACAAAGTGAACCGCTGTCTCCTAAAGGTAAAGTTATTGAGCAGTATTGGCACTTGCTACTATAAGCAGTAAACAGTACAGGCTTTTGTTGTGAATGTGTTTTCAAAGCAACCAAAACAAGGCAAACCCAAACATTAGATAAAGACAAGGGGAACCCAGAGAGGGTGGATACAGTAAGGAAAATTATAACTTTCACTGCAACAATCTCTACACAAAGTTGCAATATTCCTATTGCACTATAAGACAACAGCATGCTAATTACAATATAAGGAGGTATGTTCTTGCTTTCACATGCGTAAGTTGAAGCTGTTTGTTTAAAAATAACCTCCAGTTGAACAATGAAACTCTTCAGTTAGCATCCAATTACTATCATTTCAAGTATGTGCTATGAACAGTATAATTAAGTGTGTGCATATGTGAGATGACAAAATCCTCCTCTTTTCCAAACACACAAAGCATGCTGTGGTTAAAGGTTCATCCTGAATAGTGAAATCCAGGTCACAGATGTCACGGACTTCGTTACATTAACATCAAAGTAATCTTTAAATCAGTTCATAAACTTAAATAGTGGAGAGGAAAGCCTTTACTTATGCATTAAGACTAGAGTTGTGTGTCTGGATGCAGTGCAGAACGGCATGTACAGGGAAGACTCATATTAAAACAAACTATTAAGGCTTCATAACATTGATAACTGAAGTATTCTGTTTCTCTTAAGATAAACTATGGAAAAGTTTTCCAGTCCAGATTCAATTCTGATATCTTAGGATGCTTACTTATGGACGACTTATTTAACGTAATCTACTTTGGTAAGATAACACACAGAGTTTGATTCTCTGATGTGGTTTCCAGTTAGGGTATTATTCATCAGGAGTCTGCATGTCCTCACTGTGTCTATAAGAGTACTTGCTAGGATTGCCAATTTCCTACCAGCGACTAAAATGGAACTGTCAATATCAGTGTGTGTGTGTGCACGTGCATGTGTGTTTGTGAGTGCACATGCGTGTTTGTGAGTGTGTATGTGTTTGTGTGTGCGTGTGTGCGTGTGTGTATATAGAGACATAGGTCATAATCCAGGAGTGGTTGTCTACCTTATGCCCACAGTTTGTTAGGATAGGACTCCCCTGAGAAATGCTGTAGAGGTAGATGTAGCCCTAGTGTAATGTGTTCTAACCCTCTCAGGGGTTGGGTTTCCACGGTGCGTGTAGCAGAAATGGATCCAGTGTGCTATCCATTTGGAAATGGTTTGTTTTGAAATGGCCTTGCCCTCTGCCCCTGTTGCCAAGCTGATTAGCAACTGGTCAGATTTTCTGAAAGGCTTAGTCCTATCAAGGTAGATTCTGAGCTGTCTGTGCACATCCAAAGAGTGCAGGATCCTTTTCCCCTTTATTTTGAAGATTAGGGAAGAAGGTTGGCAAATGGATGGATTAGTTGAGAGCCACACTGGACACCACTTTAGGCATAAAGGAAAGGCTAGTCCTAAGGGAAACCCTGTCAGCATGGAAAATTATGAAGGGTTCCACAGCCTTCAGTGCCTGTAACTCGGACACTCTTCTAGCTGAAGTGATGGCTAGAAGCAAGGCTGTTTTCAAAGAGAGGAATTTTAACTCTGCTGAAGCAGCAGGTTCAAAAGAGGGAAGCGTGAGCTTTTCCAGTACAAAGTTAAGGTCCCAAGCAGTGGTGGGTGCTCTCCTTGGTGGCCTTAAGTTGTCTGCCCCTCTCAGGAACTGTTTGATGAGAGGGTGAGGGAAGACAGGTGGCTCAGTATTGTAATGAGAAGAGATGGCAGAGGCATGGATCTTAATGGAGAAGGATAGGCCTCTGTGGAGTAGTTCTACTAGGTAATTCAGGATTAGAGGTAAGGAGGGCAGTGCTATGTCCTTTCCTTTAGACTGAATCCAAAAACAATACCTCTTACACTTATCAGCATAGAATTTCCTTGTACTGGGCCTTCTGGCTTCAAGGATGACATCCAGCACCTGTTTGCTTAAGGTTGCTGGTGGAGTAGTCAAGGAATAAGCCAGGCTGCAAGATTTAGGGTTTGCAATTGTGGATGCAAAATCTATCCCTCCTACTGAGAGAGCAGGGTTGGGGGTCTGGTGCAGGTGCCAGTATGGCACCACTGTCAGGCTGCACAGGAGGGGGTACCAGTGCTGGCGTGGCCAGTCCGGGGCAATCAGAATTGTCCTTTGCCTGTCTTGTTTGATCTGGAGTAATAGAGGCAGAGGGGAAAGGCATAGATTGAGAGGTTTTCCCCACTGAAAGGATAGGACATCCACTTTCCAGGCCCTGCTGTGAGGGTTCCTGGTGCAGAATTTGCTTAGCTGGTGGTTGTAGGGAGAGGCAAAGAGGACCACCTCTGGGGTCTCCCATTTCTGAATCAGAAGGTTGAAGGTGTTGGGCTCCAGTTTCCACTCATGTGGGTCTGGGAGATTTCTGCTCAAGTCATCTGCCAGTGAGTTTTGTTTGCCTGATAAGAATTGAGCTTGTAGATGGACTTAGCTGTCCAAGGCCTAGTTCCACAGGGTCATGGCTAACCTGCAGAATGGGTAAGAATGGGTTCCCCCCTGCTTGTTGATGTACCACATAACTGTGGTGATGTCTGTTTTTATCAGCAGTTGTCCTGGAAAGAGTAGGGATCTGAAAGCAGTCAGGGCATTCTGTACAGCTAGCATCTCATTTTGGTTGATATGCGGATGGATTTGACTTGGGCTTCAGTGGCCCTGAACACTTATGCCAGCCATGTGAGCCCCCCATGTATAGTGTGATGCATCTGTGGTCAGGGTCTGGGCGGCATGGGATTGAGTAAAAGAGAGTTCCTTGCTGTGGTTGCATGCTTCTGCCCACCAAAGGAACTCTGTCCTTAGACAAGGTATGATAGGAATGACTGTTTCCAGGTCCGGAGAATGTTGGCACCAAAGACTTTTTAAGTATCATTGGAAGCTTCCTCATATGCAGCCTTGCATATGGAATTAGCAGTATACATGAGGCCATAAACCCTACGGCATGCAGTATTTTTCTTGCAGATAGCTGGTTTCTGGTGGCCATTTGGGTGAAGCAGTCTGTCATATAGACCTGTTTTTTTCTGAAGTGAGGCATGCCATCTAGGAAGTTGTGTCCAAGCTTCTCCCAGGAATACAATCTTTTGACTGGGTACCAGTTGTTATTTCTTTTCGTTGATGGTATACCCCAATGAAGTGAGAAGGCTTTTTACAAATGCCAGGTGCTGAAGCAGCAATTCCTGACTGTCCGCCTGAATCAGGCAGCCGTCCAAGTACGGGCAAATTTCTTTGCCTGCAGTATGCAATGGCTGGAGCCAGGCATTTAGTGAATACCCTGGGCACAATAGATAAGCCAAAGGGAAGTGCAGAGAATTGATAATGCATAGACTCTGTCCTGAAATGTAGATACCTCCTGCATCACTCCCTTATGGGGATGTGCAGATAGCCTTCTTTTAAGTCTAGGGTGACTAACCAGGCATCCTTGGCTAACACAGGGAGAAGCTGCTGCAGGGTAAGCCATCTTGAATTTTGGTACCACCAGGAAGGTGTTGAGAATTGAAAGATCCAGGATTGGGCGCCAACAGCCCTCTTTCCTTGGTACCAGGAAGAGTCTGGAGTAGAATCCTTGACCCCTCTCTGTTCTACTAGAACAGGCTGAATAGCTCTGATATTCTGATATTGAGCAGGGAAAGTACTTGGCTTTGAGCCTCTGCCCACTGGTTTGAAGGAAGGTCTTGAAACCCGCTTGGAGTTGGCAGTGAATGGAAATAAAATTTGCACCCCTGGGATACAATGTTAAGGACCCATCGGTCCTGAGTGATGGACATCCAGTTTTTTTGCATGAAGGGCAGGATTTTCTCCTAGGGGCACAAGCAATTGGGCAGGGCTGGGAAGTAGAGTGAAGAAGTCATTTTGAGCTTTTTCCATAAGGAGGTGGCTTACCACTCCCTGCTTTAGGGGTGGGGGCACTCCATTGCTTAGATCTCTGCATACCCTGAGATTGTAGTCTGGGTGGTCTGTTTCCCCTGGGTCTTGTTTGGGAAGGCCTGGAGGGGGCTAGAAAGGACCAGTGTTTTGAAGGACAATGCCTACTGAATCTAGGGGGCTGCACTTGTAGGAATCCTTTAACAGTCTGAATAGATTTAGCTTTTTCTTCCATTTTTTAAGAACCTCTTCTGCTTTGCTGCCAAACAAACAGTTCTTATTCAAAGGAGCATCTAGTGATTTAGATTTTACATGATCTGGCAAGGTCTGCTCCTTCAGCCAAGCATGTATTCAAAATACAGAGGCAGTGACTGCTACCCTGCAAGATGCTTCTAGGGCATCAAAGCCACACTGCAAAGTATGCTTACTGACTCCTGCAATTCTTTATTTTCTGCACAATCTGGAAAGGTTACCACTTTTTGTTTAATAAGTTCCATAATAAGTTGCTAGTATTTCAGCATGTGAAACTGGCAATTCAATGCCCTGATAGCAAGAGTTGCAGAGATATATACCTTCTTACCCCATCTGTTCAAAGCTCTGGAATCCCTGTCCGAAGGGGTGGGATTCTTGGCTGTAGTAGCCTTAATATTTTTAGGCCTCTTGGAAATGATCTCGGTGTCAGCAGTACGATTCTTGAAAAGAAACTTGTGAGTATCAGGTACTCTGTAGTACCTGTCTGGTATCCTAGGGGCAGGAGGTAAAGTATCAGGAGTAAGGTTGGATTCCATGAAAACATCATCCACAACATCCAGGACAGGGGATATAGCTAAAGGCCTGTGCTGAGACAACTCTAAAAATTCTCTGAGTCTCTTTTTGGACTCAGGGTAGTCTTGGCATTCCCAGTGGAAATGCACTCAAAGTATGCAAAGTTTCACCAAAAGAAAAGTCCTCTGGAGGGGAGGCAGAGGGAATGGATTCCTCAGCATCAGAATCCTCACAGGCTGATAAGGGCATGTCTTCATAATCAGAAAGGTCAGAGTCATCAGACTCCTGGTCTGTAGAACCTTAAGGGGACTGGATTCTTTGTCTCTTTCCAGGGAAAGGTTGACTTCCCCTAATCAGTGTAATAAGGTCTTCAGCCATTCTAAACATTTGTTTTTGTGGCATGGGTGCCTGAGCATGCACTTTGGTCATTGGTTTTCTAGGTGTAGTGTATACTCTGGGCCTAAGAAACTTGGTAGTTTTGGTTAGAAATGAAGTCATTGGTTTGTTTTGAACATCGGTAAAGTGAAAAACTGCCTCAAAAGCCAGTGCCTGCACAGCGGCTCCGGACCCACAAGGTACAGACATCCGCTGGTTCCATAGACAAAGAAGCATTTCTCGGCATACCGGACTCTGAATGGGTCTCAGCAGAGGCTTGCAAATCCACTGAAGTGAGCATCAGGGGCTGCAAAGGCACCTCACTGAGTACCAGCGGACTGGCGACTAGCTTAACGGAAGCGTCATCGGCAGTCTTGGACCTATGCGGTCTGTCTCTGTCTTTATCCTTATGTTTTTTTCAGAAAATCGGTAGTCAGATGGCTTACCAAAGCCATTTCAGAATACATTGATCAAGAGTGAAAGAATTTAGTGACAAAGAGAGCCTGACGACAAATGGTTCGGGCATTAAAGCACAAAACTGACAGCGAGAGACATCGTGGTCTGGGCCTAAACAAGTGACGCAGTAAGAATGAAAATCTCTGTGAGGTATTTGTTTTCAACAGGTAAGACAATTGTTAACTTTTTCTGACATCGGTTAGAGCAAGAAAAAAGGATCTCCAACGGGGTACTTAGCTTTAGAAGACTTCAGGATTATTCAACTCAAACGAAAATTCAGATAGTAGCCTTCCAGCACTTGCGAACCGTTTCTGCTTTGGGATCCTCCTCGGCAAGAAAGACTGATGTAATGGCGTCGGCTGCCTGTTTTTATACCCCTGACGTCAGGGAAGAAGCGACAGCATCCGATGCAGAAATATTAAGTCTCTGGTGTTCGGGCCGACTGAGGGCTACCTGCAGGCAGATAACCCAAGTGTGATGACTGCAACAGTGAAACACGAAGAACATCTAAATATTTCCTCTTACAAAACCTCTTCCGAGAGACCTCCTCAGAGGGGTACTTTGGAGAGGTTTCAGAAGAGTGGGGGGTACCCTGTGGGGCATCCCGAGGCCTAGGATCTCTGCGTCCCTGTGGAAGCAAGGATAAAGAGGCAGACAACGGTGATTTAGGGGGATGAACATCCAGAGATGACGATGGAATTGTTTATGGAGACAGTACTCTCCTCATTAACTCAAAGGCCCCATGCACCTGATCCGAGGAAATCCCTGGAGCCGAAGATGCCAAGGGAATTCCCAAAACTAAGGACGATGGACTGGAGGTTGAGGTAGGAGCCAAGCTCAATCGAGCTGATGCCCTGAGAGGCAAGATCGGATCAGACAACTGTCTGATCTGACTCGCCGCCCCAAACCCAACTGGAGATCGTTGGCACCCAGAGTCCGTGTTCTGCTGGAGCCGAGGATGTCAGAGCAATGGTCGGGACCAAAGATGGGGATATAGGTCTCTGCTCCAAAATTTCCACCGGTAACAGCTCCAGACATTCCGACTCCAAAGTCTGAGAATGGATTGGAGGAGGAACAGGAGCAGAAGGGGAGGACCCAGTCGGATCGCCTTTGTGCCACTCGATTCACATCACATTGGAGAAGCTCCTGGAAGACCGAGTCAAGGGAGCTGGAGATTTAGGAGGCAGGTGAATGGGTGACCTGAGGGTTGGAGAGAAGGGCTCCAGGACTGGGGACCAGCTCCGAATTTCAATGCCGACACCGATGATGTCAGGGCCAACGACTTTTCAGATCTGGAGATTTTTGAGTCTGGAGAGGACATCTGTGCCATTTTTTTAGATGGCTCTGATGGAGTGCTGGAAGATCTCCTCTGTTTTGCCAGATTTTGAGGAAGGAGACTTTTGTGATTTAGAAGAACCCAGACCTTCCAGAATAGCCTCTGAGAAGGGGGTCTTTAACAATCCTCTCAATATAAGCTCGTTTTTCCTCTCCAGGAGAGCTCTATGGTTAAAAGAATGGCAAAAAGAGCAAGACTCCTGGAGTCAGACAGCTCCCAGACAATACACACACATTGCGTGTTCTTGTCCATGATCCTCACATTTCTTAAAACCAGACTGTTTTGAATTCTTGGAAGAAGGAAAAAACAATGTATATAATTAAAAAGGCCTAAGGGAGAGACAGCCCTCTAATTTAAACGAACTGTCTGTCAGAAAAACAACAGGATTTTAAATACAGAGATAGAGCCCTCTAACTTAAACAGGCTATAGAAGTTTACAAAAAACAGGAGAAGGAAAATAAGGTAAAACGAAAGACTACAACCAACCAACAGAAAAAAAAAAGAGGCGAGTATACTATTTAGCCAACAAACTACAACTATGTAACCTTAGTATAACAAATACAGCGATATTTAAACACTGAGAAGTAAATAAAGATTATACTTAGCCAGAGCTAGCAGAACGAGCACCCAATCTTGTTTAGTGGCAAACGAGATCTGGGAGACTTCCTGGGGCATGCTGGGATAGAGTTTAGCCACGAGCTAGTGGAAGACCTTGAGCTTGCATATAAAGCCGAGTCGGATCCAAGGATCAGATCCAAACCAATCCTGGTAACAATGAAGGCGAGATCGGACAAAAAAACAATATATATGCTGCTATTATAGAAGCAAAATGAGATGTCTTACCAATAAATTGGTGCTGCTAAACAAACAGCCAAAAAACGCAAAGAACAGCTGCACCAAAGCCATGAATTAATAAAAACAACTCCTTTAATGGTAGCTAGTACACCAAATAACAGTACTTTCACGGATTTAAATCCTCGGGCTTCAACATACAGCTTTGAGTCACATCTTTTATATAATAATCCATTATCAAAATAATTAATGTCTTAAATGTAACTAGCATTATGTTTAGAGCTACAATTACCACTAGCTTGTAAATAAAATTCTGTATTCCTAATAGGATCAATAAAACTTGGATCAGTATATATGTATTTATATAAAGAGCAATGATTACATTTTTAGTGCCCTTATTAATGTGAAATATATTCAACTTTTGTTGTTCTCTATAACACAGTTATATCTATTTAATCTAATCTATTTCACTTCCTGATTCACTATCCCCACATCATCCAACCTTCTCTCTCTCGCTCATTCTCTTCATTCATCAGCCCCTCAAAGTACTCTTTCCATCTGCTCAACACACTTTCCTCGCTTGTGCATACGTTTCCCTCACTGTCCTTTATCACCCTTACCTGCTACACATCTTTCCCAGCTCAGTCCCTCTGTCTAGCCAGTCGGTACAGGTCCTTTTCTCCCTCTTTAGTGTCCAACCTTTCATACAACTCTCCATATGCCTTATCCTTAGCCTTCGCCACCTCTCTCTTTGCCATGCTCATCTCCTTATACTCCTGTCTACTTTCTTCACCTCTCTGACAATCTCACTTCTTTGCCAGCCTCTTCCTCTGTATACTCTCCTGTACTACCTCATTCCACCACCAGGTCTCCTTGTCCTCCTTTCTCTGTCCAGATGTCACACCAAGCACCTTTCTAGCTGTCTCCCTTACCATCTCTGCTGTAGTTACCCAGCTATTTGGTAACTCTTCACTATCCCCCCCCCCCAGTGCCTGTTTTAACTCTTCCCTGAACACCACCTCACACTCACCCTTTTTCAACTTCCACCACTTGATCCTTGGCACTGCGCTCACACTTGTTGTTAGAAAAATATATAGTAATGTGCATGCTTAGTGCATTAAGCATTCAAAGTTTAAAAAGGGTTAATACATTTATTCTGTTCACACTGCATAAATCTGCACAGCTATTAGAAAATAATAATAAGCATTTCATTTCTGCTAATGTCATAAGACTTAACAAAGAAGTATTTCATTTCTGCTTATGCTATGAAAACATGCAGTTGTTAGAAACTGTGATAAAGAGAACAATAGACGCTTGAAAGTATAAACCACAGTCAGCATTACTTGTAGCGAAGCTAGAAAAGTGCCTTGAAACTAGACAAAATGTAGCACATGTATTAGAACTGTATAATTGAAGAATTGAAATGTTAAGGTGGGCTAAAAATAAGCCCAAGGCCAGGTTGTTTTTCAAAATGTTTTTGTAGAAAGACAAAGAAGCTGACTATGTAAGCAAAAAATCTGGTAACATTTTCTGTGAAACATACAGAAAGCTGTGTCCAATTACGTCAGAAATAGAATGGCAACATTTTCTGTGTGACAAGAAGGGAGCTGTATAAGAATAACATACTGATTACCAGAAAGTTAGACAAATCCTGTACCTACATGCTTTGTCTCCTTGCTGTAAGTAATAAAGGATGCCTTGCTTGAACCTAATGTGCATTGGTCTTTGAAGTTTTTTCCTTTTACACTTGTCCTCCTCTTCTTGATCACCAACATCATCATACAGACCACCATTCTATGCTGCCTAACTACAATTTCCTCTGTCACCACTTTACAGCTCCAATCTCCTTCAGACTGGCCCTCCTGCATAGGATATAATCCACCTTTGTGCATCTTTCTCCACTCTTGTACGTCACCCTATGCTCCTCCCTCTTCTTAAAATATGTATTCACCACAGCCATCTTCATCCTTTTCGCAAAATCCACTACCATCTGCATTCCTCTCCTTAACACCATACCTGCCTATCACTTCCTCATCCTCTCTGTTCCCTTCACCAATATGCTCATTGAAATCCGCTCCGGTCATCAGTCTCTCACCCTTCGGTAGACAAGATAATATTGTTTTTAATCTATCCAGTTATCAACTGAATGACATTGAGCTAAGTGTTTTAAATAAAGGCTTAAATTTTATACCAGCATCATTGGTTGGCATTTCAAAAACTATTACTGATTTTAAACTTTTTGTTCGCAAATTAAATTTAAAGATTTTTAACAAGAGGCTGAAAATACTCTGCATACAAGGAAACAGTATACATGTAGTATGTTTATACCACCTTCTAATTCAGTTATTATTTTTGAAAAACTTGTTGAACAAGATTTATATGAATTATATTTGTCTAAACGTAAAAAAGCATTCTATAACCTTAACAAGGAGGAAATGTCTGCTTTGACATCGCTATGTAATGATAATTTAGTGATAAAACCAGCAGATAAAGGGGATGGCGTTGTCATTCTAGATGAGGCTCAGTATGTTACATCTGTGCTGACATTATTAGATGTAGCTGACTATGTATTAATATTAATGTGGTAAATAATATCATTCAGCAAGTTCAAATGTGTTTGCTTGAAATGTTACAACATCGTGTATTAAACAAGGAGGTGTATGATTATTTGAAAGTAAATTTCCCTGTGATTCCTATGATATGCAGAATCCCAAAAATACATAAGTCAGTCAGTTACAGAATCACCATTACAACCAATTGTATCAGCTGATGGATGAATTACTGAGCCTATATCCATGTACCTAGAGAAGGAGTTGAAACAGGTTTTACAAACATCAAGTACTATTGTTAAAGACACAACAGAATTTCTAGAACAGCTGTTTAATTGGTCAGCTAACAATTCAGTATTAACATGTTGTCTTGTCACTCTTGATGTGGAGTCCTTGTTTACTTGTATTCCAAATGCTGAAGGTATTGAAATGATTAAACAATATGTGGCTAGTCAACCCCAACTTGGACATATGAATATTAGTTTAATCTGCAAATTGTTGTATATAGTTTTAGAGAATAATGTGTTTACATTCCTTGATAAATATTATAAGCAGCAAACGGGTTGCGATGGGCGCCCGTGTAGCAAACACCTGTGCTAATATAGTATTAAATTAATTGGGAGATGAAGGCAATATTTAATACTCAAGAAAATAACTAAGGATAAAGTAGTTTTTTACAAGCGATTTGTGGACGATCTTTTTTTCATTTGGGATGATTCAATGATCGCATTGCATGAATTTATAGAGCATCTACACACTACTACTAAATTTTTGAAATTTAAGAAAAATATTCAATATCATAGAATTGATTTTCTAGACATCACCCTAATAAAAACTTTAACAGGGAAAATGGATACTATGCTTTACAAGAAACCTGTTAAAAAATGTACTTATTTATCAAGAGATAGCATGCACCCTTATATGTTTGACAATATTATGCTTAATCAGATGACATGGTTGAGTAAATTAAATACACAAAATGATCAGTTATATCAACAGTTGGAACATCTGACTAATGACTTTGAAAAAAGAGGTCATTGTAGAGAAAGGGCAGAAATTTTAAAGGAACAAGTACTGACTGATAGAGATTTTAAATATGCCCCTATTTATCCACATAAGCATAGATATCAACAACAAAAAAAACTCAGTATCTTCTCAAAATGTTCATCAAGGTTGTAGTTATATTCTAACTTATGATCAGAACACACCAGCCATAAAGCAAATTATTCAAAAACATTGGCCTACATTCTCTCAAGTTCCAGAATTGAGAGATATTGGTGTGAACAGACCTTCTTACATTCATAGAAGTGTAAATCTAAAGAACAAACTGTGTTATAGAGAACAAAAGTTGAAAATATTTCACGTTAATAAGGGCACTAAAAATGTAATTATTGCTCTTTATGTAAATACATATATACTGATCTAAGTTTTATCGATCCTATTAGGAATACAGAATTTGATTTACAAGCTAGTGGTAATTGTAGCTCTAAACATCATGTATATATGGCTATGTGCACTCAATGCACATCTTTCTATACCGGAAAGACAAATCAAATGTTAGAAAATAAGATTAGTAGTCACATGTCAGAAATTAGAAGACCGGTTCTAACAAATTCACTATATAAACATATACAAGAAAATGGTGTCATGCACTCTTTTAAGTTTTGTATCTTAGAGCAAGGTTATAATTCTGGTAGGGCTGGTCATATTTTAAATAAAACAGAGCGATGTGAAAATAAATGGATTTTATTTTTTTGGGCTTACACAGCTCTCAGTTTAAATGAAGTATTTTCTTTAAAACCAGAGCTCACATACCTGCATAACTGTATTAAATGACCTAGTTACCTTTAAGACATTGTTTTGATAATATATTATTATATAAAAAGGTGTGACTCAAAGCTGCATGTTGAAGCCTGAGGAAGTGGATTTAAATCTGTGAAAGTACTGTTATTTGGTGTACTAGTTACCATTAAAGGAGTTGTTTTTATTAATTCATGGTTTTAGTGCAGCTTTTCTTTGTGTTTTTTTGGCTATTATAGAAGATGAACAGATGTCAAACTCCACACAGAGATATCAAGATGGGTCACGAACGTTGTGTTGGCTAAGTCTGGTCAGAAGCCGTGCTACTCTATACAAAAGTGAGAATTCTTTGTATTAAAATATTTCCTCATTCTGAGTAATAAATGAGCTCTCTGCAATCCACTCTATAACTGTTCAAAGCAAGTCATTAATTTGAGTGAGATGACATGATTTCTAAAGGTTATAATAGAAAGGTGGATAAATAATGCTAAAGAGCAGAACTTGGGCTTTAAATTATAGGACACTGTTAAGAAATGTGAACTTACAGAAAAGGAAATGGAGGTCATATCAATTTTGCAACACAGGACTAAACAGCAACAACAAAAAGCAAATAAGACATCATCCTCTACTGTAGTAAGGACCTTAACTGAGAGTGAAGAAAGGCTAAGACAGAACTGACAGAATCAAGAGCAAACTTGGTACAGATGGTTTCTAAAAATGAAAATAAAATGACAGTGAGTTTTACAAAGGTGATGGCTGAACCTGACCAGCAAAGATGTCAACATAAAATGAAGAAATTATTGCTTTATAAAAGAGACTCGTACAATCTACAACAATGAAACATAATGGTATTTACTTCTTTGTTAACTTTGCTGACAAGGTTGGTAATCTGGGCTTCAGAACATTTTCATCTACAACTGATAGCAGTTGTTAGGCAGTTGCAAATCTGCAATACTCATTTGCAGAAATAAGAAATACTAGACATTAGAGACAGCACAGACAGTTACAGTTCTGTGGCACTGTACAATTCAAACAGTGCAGCATTCACTTTGCAGAAACAAGAAATATTGACATTCAATATGGCAACACACTGAGTAGAAGGTTGATAAGAGTTCTCCCATATGAAACTGAGAAAAATATTTTAAAAAGGCAGTAAAAGTTATCCACTTTGATACAATTCATATACTGGCTAGTAATTATCTGAATTCTAGCAAACAAGTAATTTGGAAAAAATAATCAAAAATTGACCAAAGAGAAGAAAAAGCTCTCACTCAGAAGAACAACGCACCTGTTTAGCAAATATAGTTTACATTTAAGCTTAAGTACAGCAGATGTCTTCCAGTAATGTAGAGGAAGAAATAATTGAAATGTCGTCAAAGGTATTTAAAATAAATGAAACACTGAAAGAATATCAAAAAAGGGCTGCAAAGAAGAGAAGAAACTTTAAGAAGATATGCAGATGAGCTGATAACACTGCAGACATCTGCTGCTGAAATTAGGGAAAAACTGGCTGAACATTCTAAAATAGTAGTTAGAAGACAAAGCCCTCAGGGAAAAAAAATGTTATACCAGAGAACTTGAAAGGAATACACTGCATTAGGTTTATGAAAGTACAGATAAGCAAACAGACTGGTATTTCACAGGATTACTTGTTAAATGACAACAAACATTGTGAGCATTCTCTAAATCTGGCCATGAGAAAGCAGGCAAGACCTACATTAACAAAGATTTAATCATACCAGTAAAAAGAGATGCTCTTAACAAAACAGTAGCAAAATAAAAAGTACATAACTCGTCAGTCATCACTCATCAGGCCCATAATTGAATACAATGCCCCATTTGGGATGTACCTTACCCGACACCTGCAGCAACTGGAAAGACCCCAAAAGTACCTCACCAAGAGGATCAAGGGACTCAAATAGCTGCCCTACGCAGTTAGGCTAAATAAACTCCAGCTCTACTCAGTTGCTTACCACCTACTCAGAGGTGATCTGTGCCTGACGTATAAAGCCATGTCCAAACCAGAATTAATGGACATGCTCCATCTCAGGAAATCCAAATCCCTTAGAGCTACAAGCTCCAGGAACTTAAACCTCAGCACAGAAATAAATAGGATATGCTGGAGGGAGAGATTCATATCCCAGAGGCTCCCCTCACTCTGGAACAAAATCCCAACCCATGTTAGGCAGAGCCCCTCAATGACCCTCTTCAAGAGAAATCTTGACAAGTGAAAGGGAGATCATAGGTTTACCCCCTGGGATCTCTTCTGTGTCCCTACTAGACAGAGGCACAGTAAACTAACCTTAAAAAGAGCCATCTTCTGTGACCTATTATACAGAGGCACAGTCAACTAATCTAAAAGAGTGGCGAAAGCCAAACACACTCTGGCTAGGCTTATAAATGCCCTAGGGCAGATAGCCTAGTATTAACCTATGAACCTATGAACCTATAAAAATTGGGGACACCAGAATGACTGCAGAAAATGTTATTTACTGTACATAAGGCAGAAGAGAAGCTATTTTATCTTTACTAAGAGGGGATGTTCAGAGGAAAGTGTGTCACGCAAGCTGCTACATCCTCTTCTCTACAGACTTTAAAAAAAATCTGGATGCTTAAAGACATTTCTGGAGGCAGAACAGTTTAAGAAGGAAATAAAAACATTTAGCCAATTGTATGATTCACCAGTCTGAAGGAGACCCTACTTCTCAAACCTTCTGACAGAAAGCCCACAGCCACATTTTGCCAGTGAAACCTTTTCCATTTTTCCAAAGGAAAATGCCTGAGGGAAAAAAAAAGCCCCGTACCAGACTATATAAAGCAGGATTATTCAAGATAATCAGGAAGAAGACCAGCAACAATATTAAATTAGTGAATAAATGAGAAAACTGTAAAGCATCAATCCCATTAGATGTACAGGAAGAAAAAATGGAAGTTTGCTGACTGTGCTGGTGGGAGAACTTGAAAGTATAACTCGCCTTTTATGCCACTAAAGTTTTGGAGGATGCTGAAGGGACTGAAGAAATATTATAAGTAAACAGTTTTATTCTTATCAATATTTGTGTAAATATTTTATTATGTAAATTGCATTTTACAGTATGCAAAGTACTGCAGTGGTGGTGCTGCTGTAGCGTTGTCACCTCACAGTAAGACGTTGTCCTGTTCGATTCTCAGCTGAAGTGTCTTCTGTGTGGAGACATGCGAGAATGGGCGTACCTTCGTTGAAGGTTGTGCGTCAGAGCTGGCAACTCGGTACGTAAAAATCTACTGCCAATCATTAGTGGACCGGAGTTCCGCTGTGGCAACCCCTAACCGGGAAGATGTGGTGAAGAACTAACTGGAATCATATGAAGGTAATGACAGTGTTACTCTCAAGAACAATAAGAGAGCTGCAGAGTGCTAAAGGCAAAATAAGGAAGTATTTGGATAAAACATGCATAGAAAAGCTTGCTGTTGAACATCTGTGTTTCGACAATTCTAAAGTACAAAAACTTTTGGCACAACAACTTAGGCAACAGAAGGTATGAGTTGTAGCCAGATATGGGAAGGCTATGACAAGAGAAATAACCAGAGATCTTACACAGGTATCGGTAATATTTTGGAAATTTTATGAAAATTTGAGTAATGGAAAAGAGAATTGGGAACTCAAAGTGCAAATAGAAAAAGTTATGGTATGTGGTTTGAAAGATGCATTATTTCAGTCACTATTAACTAATGCTCCTATTCCTTCTTGTATACAACTAAAAAATATTCATTATGAACATTATTAGCAATAAAGAAAAATAATTACATTGACTTAGAAAAATGAAGCACCTGATTTCAAAGAATTCAGTAATTTAACCACAGCGTTTTGTTCTAGAGAAATTGCAATTAACTTTCTAAGATCAAATGAGAGAATATTAATAAAGATTCAACAAAGCTGAAACAGCTATTTGGCCATTATTAAATTATTTGTGTTGTATAAAGACAATATTAAGTATATATTAGAGAAGTAAAAATGCATTTTTTTTTCAAATGATTATTGCAAATAGTTCAATAGTTCTGTTGTTTCTTACTGCTGATTGTTACAGTTTCTTTTCTTTTCTACTGATGAATGTAAACCAATGTTGCAGCTTAAAATGTGAATATTTAATAGATATTAAAAAAAAAGAAACATTTCAGATGAGAGAGTTGAAACTAAGCAATCGTTACCCATCATCAGCAATCAGACATATGAATAAATTAAGCATTATCCAAGTAAATAGGCTGATACAAGGTGGTCAGTGTAAGTCTGAAATAGTTGCTTCATGCTATATTTAGCCACTGTGAAGGAATACTTGTATTAATTAAGGAGTTGATTTTTTCTTGAATATAGATGTAATGTGAAAGTAAAATTTAAAGTGTTAAATCAAGTAACATCATAAGAAAACAGTCAAAAATACGAGAAAATTATGTGGCATTTTAATTAGTGGAAAAAAAAAAAAAAAATAGTTTCAGACCCAAGCTGACAATACATGTTTACAGGATGAGAGGAAAGAAGTGAGGCAGGAGCTGCAAGTGTGGTTAATGACAGTCTGAGCTAAGAGCGAAGTATTAGGATGTGAGAATATGTAAGCCAACAATGAATTACTAAAGGCACAACTTCAGCAGGCTAAGAACAAAGTCAAGATTTGTACACGAATGAGAAGTTATGTACCTACCATAACGTTCCATGTTAGTTGTCTTCTCTCGCCTTCTTTCTTGCTTGATGGGTTCAGAGCCGATCCTCGGCTCTACTTTGCTAAGCTCGAGAGTCACTTTTACCTGCTCGAGGCAGCCCCATATCCCATGATGCAAGGCAGTAAGTACCCAGATCTCGTTTGATGACTATAGGCAATAACACCTAGCATAAATACTTCCAAAAAGGAAGAAAGAAGGAGAGAAAAAAAATCCTGAAGGATGGTAGGAGGACCAGCACTGTATGGTCTTCAGAAGCATACTTCCTTGTTGAGAGAAAGGTCTGTCCAGGCCAGGGGGAAGGAGGGAGGGTCGCAAGAAAGAAGGCGAGAGAAGACAACTAACATGGAACGTTATGGTAGGTACATAACATCTCAATGTTAAGTTGTCAATCTCGCCTTCATTCTTGCTTGATGGGACCGCGTCCCTAGCACCTCTATCCTGGGTGGCTCAATGGAACAGACTCTGGAGAACTGTAGAGCCAAAACTGGCTCTGTCCCTGGAGGCCAAATCCAATTTGTAATGGGAAACAAAGGTATGAGGAGTGGCCCAAGTGGCTGCTGCACAAATAGTGTCTAGTGGAAGTCTAGCTTGAAAAGCTGTGGAAGTGGCTAAGCTTCTGGTTGAATTAGGTTAGGTTTCGAGCACAGCTGTTTTCCCCTGAGCTGATAAATTTCAGAGATGACAGAAGAAAGCCATCTAGATAAGGTCACTTTTGAGACGGGAAGGCCTTTCTTGTTATCAGCATAAGAAACAAAGAGCTGATCGGATTTCCTGAATTGTTTTGTTCTATCCAAATAATATCTGAGTTGGCGGTGAACATCAAGATAATGTAATTTTTGTTCCGATCTGTTTGAGTAGTTTGGGAAAAATACAGGAAGATCAATAGTCTGATTCAAATTAGTCTTTGAGGCGACCTTAGGCAAAAAGGTCGGATTAGTTCTCAATGATACTCCGTCTTTGTGGAAGACTAAATAGGGGGGGGCGAACCGATAGAGCATGAAGTTCAGACACCCTCCTAGCCGATGTAATAGCAACCAGGAATAAAGTTTTCCATGAAAGAAATTTCAGAGAACATGAAATAGCTGGCTCGAAGGGAGGAAGAATCAAGGATGTCAGCACCAAATTTAGGTCCCTTGGGGAGGAGGACTCCTGATTGGAGGTTTCAGGAGAAAAATTCCTTTTAAGAAGGCTCTACAAAGCCTGTGGGACATAATGTTGTGATCTGCGAACCCAACATGAAAGTTCGAGATAGCAGCCAACTGAACTTTGACCGTGGAAGAAGAGGAGCCCGCGTGAAAGATTTCCGCTAAGAAATCCAAGACTGCTTGTACTGGAGCAGTAAAGGGATCAATATTTTTAGCTTTTGCCCAACAAGAAAAGCGTTTCCATTTGCTAGTATAAATCCTCCTAGTGGAGGATTTCAGGGAAGCTACTATGATGTCTCTAACAGGATTAGAGATCATAGGAAGCCTGGCTAAGGAAGGAAGTGGAGCAACCATGCTGTGAGGTTGAGAGAAGGGATAGACCGGTGCAGCTGACCCGATTGGTGAATCAGAAGGTCTGGCACTGGGTCCAGATGCCACAGCTGCACCAAAAGGTGACGATGGAGGAACGGAAACCAAATTTGTCGAGGCCAATAAGGAGCAATGAGAATCATTTTGGCTCTCAAAACGGTGGCTTTCTGGATTACTTGAGGAATAAGCGGAAAGGGAGGAAAGGCATAAAGAAGTCCCTGGGGCCAATCCTGGGTCAGAGCGTCTCTGGGGGGATGGCCTGGCAGTGGGAAGAGAGAGAAGAAGTCTGGGCATTTGCTGTTTTGGGGAGTAGCAAAAAGATCGCAACATGGGCGGCCCCATTCTAGAAAAATCTCCTCCACTATAGATTGTTTGAGAGACCACTCGTGAGGCATGAGAATAGCTCTGCTCAATCTGTCCGCTAAAATGTTGGTTTTCCCAGGGATATGCGTTGCTACCAGAAACCGATGAGAGGAGATCGCCCATTGCCAAAGTCTGAGCGCTTCTCGACACAAGGGGTAGGACTTGGTTCCGCCCTGTTTGTTGATATACCATACAACAGACATGTTGTCTGTGTGGACTGCAATTGTCCCCAAGGGAAGAAAGTCGTTGAGGGCTTGCAACGTTAAAAGCACTGCTCTCATCTCTTGGACATTTATGTCCAGGTGGTATTCGAACGGTTGCCACGTCCCATGAACCATCCTGCCCTGATAATGCCCCCCCCACCCGATCAGGGAGGCGTCCGTAGTGACAGTGGCTACCGGGGCTGGGGGTACAAAGGGTCTGCCTTGGTGAATCTGGGGAGAAGTAATCCACCAAGAAAGATGATTCCTGCAAATCTGTGTCACCAGAATTTGGTGACGCATGGGAAGTTGTTGGTAAGACCACTGAGTGAACAACATCCACTGAAGAAGGCGCATATAGAAGCGGGCCAGGGGAAGAAGGGTAATGGCCGCAGCCATGAGGCCCAACACCTTTAGAACCATTCTGGCTTGTACTTTCTTGCTGGCTAGGATGATTCTCACGTGACTTTGTATATCTGAGATTCTTTGGTCTGTGAGGGTAGCTGACATCCGAACAGTGTTTAAGTTTGTGCCTATGAAAGTAATAGACTGGCAGGGCAATAAGGAGCATTTTGCGTAGTTGATCGAGATGCCCAATTGAGTGCAAAGATTTATTGTATAATCCCTGGCTTGAAGAAGCTGATGCCTGGTGGTGGCTGAAAGGAGCCAGTCGTCGAGATACGGAAACACCTGGAATCCTTGACGTCTCAGGTGAGCCGTGACCACTGCCATACATTTGGTGAATACTCTGGGGGCTGTAGTGAGACCAAAGGGCAGGGCTCTGAATTGGAAATGACTCGACCCCAGCCGAAAGCGGAGAAACCTTCTGGAGCGTCTGTGAATTTTTATGTGATAGTACGCATCCTGAAGATCTATTGAGCACATCCAGTTGTCCTTCTGTAAGAAGGGCAGAATTGACTGAAGTGTGACCATTCGGAATCTTGTCTTTCTCACAGACTTGTTGAGTCTGCTGAGATCCAATATTAGTCTCCAGTCTCCCGTCTTTTTGGGGACCAAAAAGAACCTTGAGTAGATTCCGAGCTCTGAATGGTCTGTTGTAACTGGCTGAATGGCTCTTTTTTGTAGAAGTTTTAATACTTCTAACTCTGCAATTTCCCTTAGACCGGGTGGTACATCTGGAAGGGAATTTGAGTGAGAGAAAGGAGTTTCCTCGAAGGGAATTTTGTAACCCTCGGATATGATCGACTGTACCCATCTGTCTTGAGTGAGGGAAAGCCAGGCTTCTGGGTACAGCGATAGTCTTCCCCCGACTGCCTCCAAGGATGGACAGTCGGGCAACATCTCAGGGATGCTGAAAGGGCTTGTCAGAGAGAGTCTCTCTGCTTCCCTGGTTTTGTGGACCCCCTCTGCCTCTAGAGCGGCGTCTGTTATTGTTACCCCCTCTGCCTCTAGGGGTAAACTGACCACGTGTATCCGGCGTGACTCCTTGGGATTTGCGGAACCACATTTTGCCACCTTTCTGTCCTTTAGGGTAAGGTCTAGAAGGGGTGGAAAAACGGACCCCTACGGCAGAAAGAGTCTTGCCGTCCTGCTCACACCTGGTCAATGTTTCCTTCACTTGAGGGCCAAACAAAGCTGACCCATCAAACGGAGAGTTTGTGAAGGACGCCTTAAAGGGATCTGCAAAATTACAGAGCCGCATCCAGGCTTGGCGTCTAAGAGCCACACCTGTACCTGCGGCTCTACTCGCTCCATCTGCTGCATATGATATCAGTCGCATGGAGGAGTTAGCAATAGAATTAAGGGTTCCTAGCTGCGAAGCAATTTTTTCCTGAGCCCCTGCAGCTGTGGGATCCTGTACTACTTCACCTAGCTCCTTAAGAATGTCCCTTTGGAGTCTGGTGAAGTGACATAAATAGTTCAGCGAGCGCATAGTAAAGGTCGCTGAAGAGAACATCCGCTTACCATACCTATCCATGGTCCTAGAGTCCTTATTAGGAGGATGAACAGGTACGGAAGGATCTGCAAGTTCCTTCTTAGTGGCAGCAGCCACCACCATGGCATCAGCAGGGACACCTTTAGTAAGGAATTGCTTGTCTGAAGGGGCAGTAATAAATTTAGATGGCCTCCTAGGAACTGGCTCTATAGAGTCAGGAGCAGCCCAAGCCTTTCGAGCAATAACCTGCATAAGGGGGTCGAAAGGCGGAGACACCCAGAAAGTGGAGGGCCGAGATCCAAACGCCTCCAGGTATACCGACTCATCCTCAGAGGGATTATTGGAGGGCCAGTTTCCCCTCTGTCTAAGGAGTTCTAGGATGTCTGAAAAGGAGACATCCTCAGAGGGGGATCTTGGGGATCCCTACGACTCATCTAAGTCGGTATCTGAAGTGATAGACTCGGGGGAGTCTACGTGTTTCCTCTTACAAGTCCTCTTGCGCGGAGGATCCCCTGACTGATCAGGAGAATCCTCGGAAAAGGGGGTTCTTCCCAGTGGGGAAACCTGAGGCGGAGGATCTCTGGGTCCGGGAGCAAGAGAGATGGCAGAGATGTCGACAGGCACCGTAGAGGGAGGAGCTAAGGGAACAGACTGCTGGCTGAGTCCAGTGGCCAGCACACTCTTCATCACCTCGAAGGCTCCCCTCCCAGGGAGGTCCGAGAGAACCCGTTCCGAAGAAACAGGAACTCCAGGGCCCACTGAAAGGGAAGGCTCCGAGGCAGATGTCGGAGCCGAGCTCACCAAGGCCGAGGCTCCAAGGGGAAGAGCGGGGTCGGACAAGGGTCCGATGCCACTCACCCCCTCGGAGGAGACCAGGGAAGCCCGACCACCGAATCCCTCTAAGGAAGGTCTCGAAGAGGAGATAAGAGTAGAGGCTGAGGGAGCAGAAGGGGGGGTATCTGTCCCTCAGCCATAGCAGAAACTATTCCCGAAGACTCCAGCTCCAAACTCTGTGGTAGAGTCGAAGGAGGAACTGCAAGGGGGTGTGGACTAATAGTCGTCTGTTGAGACGGACTATGTAACATCTGGGCCAGTGCCTGTGATTTTAATAATCTACTGACCACCCTCTCTAAATCATGGTCCGAAAGCCTGGATGACCTAAAAGATCGGCTCCGTTCCGAGAGGAGAGGAGAGGAGAGGCCGGAGCCGAGAGTATCGGTTCCAAGGAAGGGGACCTGGACCTCTTCCTCGAAGGAACCATCGGAGCCGACGAAACCATGGATGCCGTCGGAGCCGATAACTTTTCGGCACTGACAGAAGGTCTCGATGTATCGGCTCCGGCCGGAGTCGATACAGACATAAAGGTAAGGGTGTCGGAGCCGGTTGGCGCCGACACCGAAGCCTGAGCCACATGGTGGTCGGAACCAATCGGAGCCGACACTGATGTGACCGAACCAGTATCGGCACCGATAGCCATCGGTGCCGAAGGTTTGTGCAAACCAGGATCGGCTCCAGCCGGAGCCGATCTCGACTCTGAAAGAGTCGGAACCGAGGCTGCAGGCTTGGACACAGAAGCCTGGGCCTTGGAAGACTTGGGAGTCTTACTCGGAGCCGACTTAGCCGGAGAGCCCTCCGGTTTAAGTAGGCCCCTCAAAATCAATTTGTTTCTCCTTTCCTGCAGGACTCTCTGGCTAAAGGAATGACAAATCGCACAGGAGTCCTGCAGGTGGAGAGGTCCCAGGCAGTATAAGCAAGAAGTGTGACCGTCTGTCAGAGACATCTTCTGACAGCACGAGTCACACTTCTTAAAGCCTGAGACCCTTTCCTTGGACATGGTTGCAAAAAACACACACACAACACAGTCCCAAGAAACAGTTATCCCAAATTTAAAGAAATAACCAACCTTTCACATACACACACACACCCTAACAAGGGGGGGATGGGAAGGGAGAAGGCCTGACTAAAAAAGTTAAGGAGTGAGGGATATTCTAGTCAGAAAGGGACTAAATCTAAACTAAAAATGTTAAATATAAAGTTTTAAGTTGAAAAAGGGGCAAAAACAGTAATATATAAATCACTTACCAGGAGCTGGTAAAAGGAGGACCTCATCAGCGAAGCGGCAAACGAGATCTGGGTACTTACCGCCTTGCATCATGGGATATGGGGCTGCCTCGAGCTGGTAAAAGTGACTCTCGAGCTTAGCAAAGTGCCGAGTCGGAGCCGAGGATCGGCTCCGAACCCATCAAGCAAGAATGAAGGCGAGATTGACAACTTAACATCTCTTATTCACAGCAATGTAGTCGCTAGGCTTACACAATAAAAAAAAAAAAAAAAAAATCTGAAAGTCTAAATGAAAGTGAACATCACTGACCAACAAGAAGTCAAAAAGGCTGTGCATACATACATAAATACACACACACAGATATATATATATATATATATATATATATATATATATATATAAATATACACACACACATACATACAAAAATAGAGAGCTGCATCAACAATGACTTCAATGCACTTAATCAAACATCCATGAGCTAGAACAAAAACGCAACATAAGTGAAAGCCTTGTTACCATGCTACAAGAAGAAGACAGAAAGTTGTATGCAAGATGGATGAAGAGTAGGATGCTATTTGCAAACTAAATACAAAGTGTAAAACTATGAAGGCTGACAAAAAATCCAAGGCAAATGTTTGAAAGACGCAAACAGTAAACCAAAACAAAGTTTGTCAACCCTTGCTTCTTATGTTAAGCTGATACAAGATGATCATACTGCTGCAAGAGACCTGCAAAAGAAAAAAACATCCTTCATACAGGAAGAGGCCACTCACACTAACCATCTGAAGCAGAGAGACGTACAGTTGTGAACGACCTTACCATAACAGTAGAGATCCTACTTCTCACTGTTACAGTATTCTTTCCTCCTGGGGATATCCTGCAGCCAAATGTCCACCAACATACCAAAGTCTTTACATCTTCTAGGCATCATTTACATCTTCTAGGCATCATACACATCAGGCATATGTCTTATGTGCAAGGTAGAAGGTGCATATGTAAATTAAGTATGCCTAATGCTCAGAACTGAAGTGCCACAGAAGAACCAGAGAAGACACGAACATGCACATCCAGGAAGGGAATAAGAAGGAGAAAACTTTGAAACAACAAAAAAAAAAAACACATGGCCAAAGAACAACAACATAAAGTAATAGGGGGTAGGAGGGAGGTTAAAACACCTAAACAGTGAGAAGTAGGACATCTACTGTTATGGTAAGATGTAACAGCTGTATTATGTCCATCCTTATCACTACTGCAGTATTCTTAATTCTTGGGGAATAAAAAAGCCACTGGAAAGTACGGGAGGAGAAGGAAGTCAGACAAGATCACACCACAAAGGATGGTCCTGGCTAATCCTGTCCTGGGTAAGTGTAAACAGAAGAACAGCTTCCAAGATATATCTAGTATCCAGACCCTTAAAAAAAAAAAAAGAGGTCACTGCCCTGGTAGAATGAGCACAAATAGAAGAAACCAGCTATTTGCCATGAAAAGAACAGCAAAAATAAAATGCTTTAGAAATCCAGGAGGGGATGGTTTGTTTAGGCATCTCCAAACCCAGTTTCCTGGCATGAAAGGAAAAAAAAGTTACTCAGATTTTCTAACATGTTTTGTCTTATCCAAATACCCGATCTGTCTATGTAAATCCAAGATGTGTAGAACCCTCTCACTAGAAGTCTGTGGAGAAGGAAAAAGGAAGGAAAATAAATTGACCGATTCAAGGACAAATCAATAACCACTCTGGGCGTAAAAGTAGAACTGGTACAAAAAGATACCTTGTCTTTAAGAAAAATAAAGTAGGAACCACCATAGTTCAGATAGTCTCTTGGCAAAGGAACCACCAATAAATGCAGTCTTTCAAGTACAATATTGCAAGAAAGAAGAAAAAGCAGGCTCAAAGGGGAACTGAGTCAATTTTTCAAGAAGAAAATTAAGGTCTAAAGGAGGAGGAATAGGCTTTCTTGGTGGCCTGACATGAAGGACGTCTTTTAGAAACTGTTTCACTTCAAAACTAGAAGCCAAAGGAGGATTTCAGAGGCAGACAGGCAGAAACAGCTAGCACATGAACTCCAACAGAAGAATATGCCAAAACAGAATTGAGCAACTGATACAAATAAGAAAGGACCATCAAGACCTCCTCAGAAAAAGGGTAGAGGTCATGCTTGAGACCATTTGGTAGGGAGAGGAATCTGTTTCCAAATAATTTTCTTGATTTCAATGTATTTACAATATATACATATACAATAGGAAGAAAAGATTTAAACATTTTCACATTTAACAGCAGATATCTTTCAATTAATTTATATACAAACCTTTATAATTGTTTTTCATCGCATTTCACTAGTAACATCTCCAATTTTTCCAACAATAAGGTTTTACAATGTTATTTTCAGATCTTAATTTCTTTTTCTTTCTCATTACTGTCCAAACCAGTGGCCAAATCCAAAAAATCTTTGAATGATGGAATTATATCAGGTTTTCAATTTCTAGCAATTATTCTTCTGGCAACAGCTAGAAGCCTCCGAGACATGCAGTACTGATCGCTACTTATAACATACAGTACTGGAGCATTTATTAATATTGTTGCTTTAGTAAGTTCACATTTTTTCTGTCCATAATGACTTAAAAAATTTACATCTTTCCAATACTTACCATTTTTTTTCACAATCCTTAAAAATGTGAATCCAATCAGCTTCAACAACTTTACCACATCTCCAACATTCAGATTTATCAGATTTACAAAACTTAGATAAGTTTGAAGGGTGTCATAAAACTTTTATGAATACATTTCCAAGTGAAAAATTTCCAATACTTGTAGAGAAGCTAACAGATGTTAATATAAAACTTTTTTTTCTTAAATTAGTTCATTTCCTTCTAGTAATTCAATAAATTTCCAAAATTTGCTATCAGAGTTATTTTATTATCAATTAATTTATACATTTCCAAAATTTGCTGTCAAAATTATTTTTATTGTCAATTACTATTACATGGACTGGGAGAGGAACCTTAAAGGGCAGACCTGGATTTAGGGAAATCTGATGAATCCACCAGCAGAACTCAAGCTTGAAACAAAGTAAGGAGAGTGACTGGATACTCCAGAGGGTGGCAGAGATGGAGACAAGTCATGAGATACCATTAAAACATCCTCATGTAGAGTTTGCAAAAGGAACTATGGGAATAATGGATGTGATGCATCCCGGGGCTCAGAGAAATTCCCTTGCAGGAAGGACTGGAAGAGGAAGAAGCAACTTCAAATAAGCAGTCAAAGAGAGGACCTTGGGAGACAGGAGACAAGCCATCATTGGGATGGTCTAAATCCTGCAACTCAAAAACTGAAAGGGAATCAACCCAGATTATTTGAAAGTGAGGGTGAACCCCACATTGCAGAGGAAGCATAGTGAAGTGTAGATTTTGAAGCAGAAGCTATTGAGAGATCAGGCTTGAATAAGAAGATAATCTAAATAAGGTAATATCTGAACTCCCTGAAGTCTGCAGAAGTCTACCACATGGGCCAGACATTGGGTAAATACCCTTGCAGCTGTAAGAAGACCAAAAGGCAAATCACAGAACTGATAATGATAGGAAGAAACAGAGAAATGCAAAAAAATCCTAAAGAGAGTGTGAACAGGAATATGGTGGTAAGTGCCCTTCAACTTTAGACAGACCAGAAAAGCTTCAGAAAGCAAAAGAGGTAAAAGTCTTTGAACAGACGACATCTTGAAGGAAGGAACCTTGAAAAAAGGGTCGAGGAAGGTTAGGCCTAGGATGGGCCTCCATTACCCCTCCTTCCTGGAAACCCAAAACATTCTGGAATAAAAACCAGCTCCCCGCTGAGACAAGGGGACAAATGGATGGTTCCCTGTTCCGCCAGATCCTGCAGAATCAAAGGAAAATGAGGAAGCTGGCAAAGGAGGCTGAGGAATACTGGAAAATGGAAGAAGGGACTTCTAAGCCATAAAATAACCATTTTGGATAATGGAGACAACCCAGGCATCTATGATTACAGGCTGCCAAATAAAAAAGCAAAGGATTAGCCTGAGGAAGAGAGGAATCTGGCTGATAGGAAGGGAATGCGGGATGTCAAACACAGGCAGACCTGTCAGCAAAAAGAAGGTTTTTGACCTCTAGAGTTCTGGGTGGGTTTGTCTGGGAAAATCCACTTAGTAACCATCTTGCTCCGAGGAGGTTGTCTAGGCTGCCTGCAAATAAAGGAAGATTTTAATGGACATTTCCTTCAGAACTTTGGAACAAGGGAAACAAAAATTTGCTTCAAGTCTTTTATACCTCTGCCACTCTCCTGAAGATATTTAAACAATTCTGCAGCAGCACAGCCAAAAAGATTCTGGCTGTCTAAGGGGAAGTCTAAATGTTTGGCCTTAATGTCTTCAGGTAAGGCCTGAAGATGCAACCAATATTAACTCCTCATGACAGACCCAGACACAGTTGCCCTAAAAGAGGGATCAGCTGCATTTAATAGAATGGTGAGGTGCTTGATAAGCAGAACTCTGAAGAGAAAGACACATCAGTCAACCCGCCCCTCAAGCTGGAAGAGAAGCTCTGGGAAATATTTAGTCATGTTGATCTGATAATTAATGGCCCTAAAAGCCAAAGATGCACTTTTCGTCATATCTCCATAGCACAGCTGTCCTTGTCAGAAGGCATAAGCTTGGAAGAGAATAGCAGTTTCGATGGCTTATCTGTGGACATAGAAACAGCAGCAGGATCAGAAGGAGGACTTTTATACAAGTGTTTATGATTCCCAGGGACTTTATAAAATCTGTCTGGTTTCTCATGGGCCAGAAGTCGACAGTCAGGACCCAGAGAAGCTGCTGTAAATGCATCCACAAAGGCATCTAAAACAGGAGGGACTGCAGAAGGTGTGGTTGAGTCCATTTGTAAGAGTTCAGAGTATCTCTTTTGAACCTCAGAAACCTAGAACAGTCCTAGAGTGTTCCATCATACGGACCACTACATCCCCAAAAGATAATTCTTCAAAAGGAGAGTCAGGGGACAAAGAATCTTCTTCAACAGACCAAGGGCCAGAGGAGAGTGAATCTGGAAGGAATATGCTAAGGATTCTTCACCAGAATCCAAATGTTCATCAGAAGAATCAGAATCCCTAGGTCTTTTAAAAGGTGCGGAAAACCTGGGAGCAGCAGCAGGGACAGACAATCCTTGTGGGGTCTTCAGGATCATAAGAGCATTAAACAGTCCCTGAGTAAAGTCCTGCCAGTCTCTGTGAAGATCTTTAGCCACAGTAGCCACCTGTTTGATTTTTGGTTTATTTTTTAAAGGAACATCTGCTTTAACAAATGTAGGAGGTTTAGACCCCTGCCTAGATTCAATGACGCTATCAGACACTTCTTCTCCAACTAAACTATGGGCCGCCCCAACCTTTCAGATATAATAAGCTGTAGTCCCCCCCCCCCTCTACATCTGTGCCATATGTATGCACTGGTGGTTATGCGAGTAAACATCTCCATGTTGGTCTCCAACTGGGTTATGGCACAGGGAACTGGTGTCAGGACTGTACGACCCTCTGGCTCTACATCCATTCTAATCAAGATGTTTGGTAGAGTCTGGACAGCAGCAGGTTCTGTATGTGCTATTTTAGGCGGAACTTCTGGGTTGTCAGAATTGACAATGGTACCCTGACTTAAAAGCTTTGCACGTTGGTTTTCCAAATAAATAGAAAGGGATGACAGACTGCTGCAGAGCATCTTGTGGACAAACGTCTGACAAATATCACACTGAGTATGGTCGTGCATAGCACCCAAACAAAAAAGGCATTTCATGTCGATCTTTTTGAGGAATCTGCCTCCCAGACTCACATTATTCGTTCCTGGATGATGTAAAAACAAACTACAAGGTGGAAAAAAGAAAGGAAGAAACCTCAATGGGGCACTTGTCTTTAGAAAGTTTAGTAGATGAACCAACTCAGTGAATGGCGAACAAACTGAATTCAGACTTGGGGTTTGAACTGGTAATAAAGAAGTTCTGAGGATTACACATAGGACATAATCTGATGTACACTACCTAGAAGGTGTAAAGGCTTTGGTATTCTGACCAGATGTTTGGCAGGATATCCCAAGAGTAAAGGATACTGCAACAGTGATTAAGAAAGACATCAGCAGACACATTCATTGTGTGTAAAACACAGAAACAAAAAAGGCTAAACTAGTGTGGCAGGTATAATAAGTTAAAGAACCCAAAGTTAGAGAGACAAACTTAAGTCAGATTGGGAGAGTAAAGAACCATCATCAACGCCTTTTTCCTCTCCATTTTATGGGGTTGGGGTATCGTGTCAACTATTGCCATCTCTCTCTATTCAGTGCCACTTTCCTACCTTCTTCAATACTCATGCCAGACTGCCACAAGTTCCCTAACTCAGTCCATCCATCCATCTCTTTGCTGGACACCCTTGTTTCCTCTTGCCTTCTTCCTGTCTCTCCCAATTCTTCTTCAACAGGTTGTCTTCTGCTTTTCTGTACATGTGCCTGAACCATCATAATCTGTTCTCTTTGACCTTTTCTGCAATTGGAGCTACTCTGGCTTTTGCACTTGTGTCTTCATTTCTATACATGTCCCTCAGTGTGCTTCCTACTACCCATCTCTAGCACTTCATCTCTATCACCTATAGCTTTCTCAACTGCTCTGCCTTTACTACTCAAGATTCTGTACTATACAGTAGTGTGGGTCGTACCACTGTTTTGTACATCTTACTTTACAGCTTCTTTGGCATTCTTCTGTCATACTCTACACCTGACGCACTGTGCCAGTTGGTTGCAGCCCCGCTGATATATTTACGTACACACATACAGATAAGAAGGGCCACAAAGCCACAGGTGCTGAAACACACGCCAGGGAAGAAGCTAATAAAGGGGATGCAGGTCCAGCCCTATTCACCTTTGTAACCAAAAGGGATGGAAGGACTCCCATCTTGAACAGTGTCTTGAAAAAGGCCCCTATCATGAGATCCAAATCTGCCTGGTCCCAGAACTGCAGCTGATGATGTCTGCTGATGATTGTAAATGGAGTATTATTATCCGCTTATACATAGATACTAAATAGTTCCAGCAAGGACTGGAATATGCATATACCTGGTGTACTGAAAATGGTCTCAGGTTAAATGCAAAAATGTACAGTGTAGCAGTATATGGCAAAAAAGCTTCTCCAGCCTTATACATGCTATGCCAGAAATTCAGAATGAGACAGCCATAAAAGACCTGGGTACTTTTGTGGATAACTCTCTCTCTCATTAGATCATCGTATGTACTCTTCCCTTTATAAGGCCCATCACTGAATACAATGCTGCCTTTGATATGTACAAGCATATGCTTCAGCTGCAAAAGCTCCAAAGACTTCCAGCGAAGAAAATTAAAGCTTTAAATCCTTCAACTACCCCGACAGATTTGCATGACTAGATTTAAACTTAGTAGCCTACTGGCTTGCTCCAAGGTGAGTCCTGTCTTACTGTTCGAGAAGTGAGAGAGACTCATTAATTCTTTAAAAAAACAGTGAACCTACAAATTCCCAGAAGAGGAACCTAAATCTTCTCCAGCAAATAAACAAGGCTTACTGAAAAGAGAGGATTCTAACTCAGAGATTTCCTAGCCTATATACGTTGCCACCACAGTTCAAGCAGAGTATTACTTCAGCTACTTTTAAAGCTAGCCTTGATGACTGGATGTGTAGTCAAAATTTATTATGTATAGCACTTTTCGATTTGGGAGGTGAACACTATTAAGAGCTTGAAATGGGTAGCAAGAACTTGTGTGTGTGTCTGCTTTTCATATGGCTAGGCATCTTATGGTCCCTGAATTGCATACATAGTGTTCTTCCAATGTTCCTGTGCTGTAACACCTTGATCTCCGAATGGTGCTTCACTGACAAAACAGTCTATATGACTTGGAGAACAAGGCTACAAAAGTAAGCAAGCTCATCTTGCTTTACTGTCCCCATCTTCAAGTACATGACCTGAAAAGGAAGTCAAACTCCTGCCAGCATCTTCTATACTATAACCCTTACAATGCACTTGCCATTTTTTAGGATGACTGCTTATACACTTGCCATTTTTTAGGATGACTCCTTATCTTCTTCATTTTGTATCTACAAATATCTGTAGCTAGGTATTAACAAGACAGCATCTCATATCTCAGTCACAAATTCATTCTGGGTCTGCTCTTACCTGACATTTTTTAACATGTACAGAACTTCAGATGGCAGGTGAGAGTTCTTCACGTCAAATTCAGTGAGATCTGCTTCCAGTAGTGAGGGGGGTGGCTCTTTGGGTTGTAGTGTGGGGTACTCCTTCTTAATGCGTAAAAATCTGTCAGAAAATGAGGAAAATTACTTGTTTCTGTATGGATACAGATCAGTAAAAAGACCACAGAATGTAAAGACTTGTACTCATGATTAAGTCTTTTTTTCTTTAGTAGTTTCTCTTACAAAATTCAAAACAATTTAGTTTTCATTTTACATCCATTAGGATCACAGGTTTATAGATTCGTATTAGGCTAACGGCCCTTGTGGACTATTTTAAGCCTAGCCAATTATCCCATGTGAGAATCAAACCCTGCATTTTGTGTCTGTAAGGTAAACACCTTAACCATTGTGCCAATCTCCCACCATTTGATCTAAAATTCCAATTAAGGAACAGCCTCATTAAAAAAAAATAAATAATGATCCTAAAATTGTACTTCTCAACAAAGGTTTCACTTGTAAGTATTTTAAGTTTGTAAAACTACTTCAGGTATTTACGGACTCTGGTGCTTCAGCGTTAACTTCTGTACTTCAAGTAATCCATACATTTGTACAGTATCCTCAGCTATCAGACCACATACTGTCAATTAAAACAGCGCAACATGCAGTCTGTAGAGCGAATCAACAACCAAAAAAATCCAAAGATCAAGCCCATGATCCAGTAAAAACACAACCAAGAGAAGGAAAACTGAAACTAGGCTGGAACAAAGGCACACTGTTTTTTATTGGTCGGAGTTTATATTTAAACTCAGATGTTTAATTGAACTGTATTCTGAAGAAGTCTTCGGACAAAAGTGTGGATTAAAGTGTTGTTCCGCTAATGCTTGATTTTGTGTGCCTTTGTTCCGGCCTAGTTCCAGTTTTCCTCCCAATGCAGTCTGTAGACTCCAGGCATCTTATAAAACATCACATCTAGAAAATAAAACTTACTGAGTAAGCACACTACTGCAAATGTAAATACACATTAAAAAGTAATTATCTTGATAACAACCCCCAACACCCTACCTAAAACAAAAATTCCAACTCTGATATTGCACAGCCTTGATACAAGAGAAGATAAAAATTATGGGTACAGGTACTTCCACATGTAAGAAGGTCCATTTCTTTTTTATTTACCTGTGTGGATGGGTGCATATTTATTTTGGTTTCTGCTAATCAGGAATGATTTTCTAAGATACAGATTTCCACTTCCTAATTTATACATGCATTTCATAACTGGGAAAGAGGACTGATCTCAGTGGACCATCTTCAACCTCAGCCTGGGAGAGAATAAATTGCCAAAAACATGATACATGGTGAGAAAGAGTATAAAAACACTAGTAATAATAACATTTAATAAGGGCAAACAACATACATAATATATGAAACTAACAGATGAACACAATGCAATATGTTATAGTACCAGACATGAATAATATTTGTATAGCTTAGATAACACATTATATACAAACTGGCAGAGTGCACATGGCAGTAGAATGCCTTTGAGTGGTTAATTTGTAATCAAGAATGAGACCTTTTGGGTGTATGGGTGTTAACAGAACTAGGTTAGTTAGATCTAGGTGTCATTGCCTTTATTACAGCATTTCCACTCAGCTTGGTTGAAGTGACGAGTTTTTAATTACTTCTGAAACATATGAAAAAAGTTTGTTAGTCATGTGCTTTGAGATGGAGTCCCACAATTTGGGGGCCATGACTGAGAAGCAGAGTTCAGTTTGTCTTAGTTTAGTTCATAGTTGTTTACTTGGCTAATGATCATAAGGGCCTTTTTAAGCCTAGCCATGCATCCCAAATCTCTGACAAGTTCAGATACCCTTAATAAATGTAAGCAGGGGCTTGGGAGATGAACCATTTACAGGCAGAGTCCTGGGAGATGAACCATTTACAGGCAGGGTCCTGGGAGATGAACCATTTACAGGTTGCCTGTGTCCATTAGAGACATAGGTGCCAAACCAGGGATGAATGTCCTGTTCCCCATCCAACTGTCCAAGTTGCACTTGAATTGGGTTAGGAAGGAACTCTGCTTCACACGGATGGGGAGCCTGTTCCACAGACAGAGTAGTCCCTGGGATACATACCGATCTCTCCAGCAAGTCCTTTTTATATCACAGGCAGGTTTAAGTCCTTAGAATAGTCAATTCTGGGGCTGTTTCTTTTGTGGATATGCAAGAGTTCCATCAGAGTGGGGTCTGACAATGCCCTGTATGCCAGGCATAGATCTCCCCTCAAAAGCCTGTAGGAGACAGAATACAGGGATAGGGCCTTGAGGCGGTCTGCATAATACATTTTACTTGCGACCTGTATTCTTTTAGTAAGGAACCTCTGTGGACATTCCAATTGTTGCATATACCTGATTAGGTACATACCAAAGGGAGCATTGTACTTTGAATACAGTGGAACAATGACTTCCTTGAACTTGCATGCCATACCTCTGTTTACATGTTGCTCAGCACAGAATGATTTCTTCACTACTGTAGACACATGATGGACAAAGGCTAGAGTACTATCTGTGTGTGTCCATAAGTCCTGATTACTGGGTCAAGTCTAAGGGATGTGTTATCAATATAATAGTTACCAGGGGTGGATGGCTTCCCAAAGGATACTATTATGCATTTCTTGGCATTTAGTTTTAGTCCATGCCTCTGACATCAGTTGTCTGTGTCAGCCCCACCTGGAGAACATTTGTTTAAGTGTGGGATTCAATGACAGCTCCTAATTTGCAATCATCTGCAAATTTAATCAGCCAGAGACCACTGACATTGGCCTTGACTTCAGAGAAGTAAATGCCAAAAGGAGCGGACCAAGGACTGATCTCTGAGGAACTCCACTTGTGACTGGCCTCTTTGTAGAGGTGGACTCTCCAATTCTAACTGGGTCTTGTCTGTGAGCCACCTGGCTATCCACTGGGTGACATACAAGTTTGTACCTAACCTCTTGAGTTTGTCAACAATGCCCGAGTTGGGTATTGTGTCAAATGCCTTGGCCAGATTAAGGTAGGCAGTGTGAACCACCAGGTTGAGTAGGCATGATCTGCCCTTTCTGTTTACAAACTGGGTTTGGTCCAGTGTCTGGAGGTTTACTATATCTCTACTGATGATTTCCATGATAATTCTTTCCATGGCTTTACATACAAGACTAGTGAGACTTATGGGTCTATAGTTTCCAGGCTCTGTAGATGGCTCACCTTTGTGGAGAAGAATGACAGTTGCTGTGCTCCATTCATGAGGCACAAAGCCTATTTGGAGGCTACAGTTAAACAGTAATTCCAGAGGCCCTGACAGGTTATGTTTCATGCTATTTAGAAGGCATCCTGGGATATTGTCTGGGCCCACTGATGCAGGGTTCTTGGTCTTAGAGACAGCATTAATGACCTGCTCCCTCGTGATAGTAGGGGGAGTTATATTTGATGGTACTTCCTGAGGGAAGGCTGAGGGAGAGAGAGGGGTAAAGCTAGAGCTGAATTCATTAACCAGTAGGTTTACTATATCTTCTGGCTCATTATAGGTGGCTCCATTTACAATGAGCTCTGCAAATAACTGTATCTTGCCTTTGAGGTTACGGACATAGCTAAAGAATGCTTTGTGATTGTCCTTGGCCTAGGAGGCAAAATTTAACTTAAATTTGGCTTTGGTAGACTATTTGTCCACTGAGTTATTTGTTTAGTGTGATGAGAGCGCTTTTATCCTGCTGGGTGCTGCACCTCCTAATTTTTGCCATGATTTTCTTCCTCCTGTTATACAGCCTATTGATTTTGCGATTCCACCAGGGTGGCTTTTTTTTTTTAGTTAATTTTGTACTTCTTCCTGGTGGGTACAGCTGCCTCAATGCATCTAGTAACATGCTTGTACAGGGTTTCTGTTAACAGTTCTGCATAGGCAGCAGTGTTCTCAGCGTTTACTGGGGCTTGAAATTTTGCTAGGTTATCACTTAATAGCAGGAGGTTAGCCTTAGAGTAGTTTCTGAATATTCCAGGTTTAGCTGGGGTCCAGCTTTTATTTTTACTTCAAAGGAGACCATTCTGTGGTCTGACCTTACCAGGGAAGACATTACAAAAGGGGGTGTGCAGCACTCTCCCATATTAGTGAGGACCAGATCTAGTACGGCTGCACCCCGATTGGTGGTACTGACTATCTGGTCCAGGAATCTCAGTGCCTGTACGTTTGGTGTCATATAGGATTCCCAGTTAATAGTGGGGTAATTAAAGTCACCCATGAATATGGTATTGGGTTGGATGGTTAGTGTTTCTAATAAGTATAAGTGAATGGGCTAAGTAACGTTAAGGGTGGAGGTAGACAGAGATCAAATTATTTATTTATCTTACATTTGTTGACCGGGATAGTTATACAACTTGCAAATCCTTGGAAACACTTTTGTTACAATTACTTAGCCATCTAAGAGAAGCTGGCGTGTTCTGATGAAGAACATTTACAATGGAACAGATTAAAGTATGGTAAAAGGGGAAATTCAGTGAGGTCTCAGACACTTCATCTCATCTCATTCTCTGAGAGTAATTGAGCAAATACAAAACTAAACCACACTAGTCTACTATCTCAGTTCTCCAACAACCTTGTCAAGAAATTTGACAGCGGCTGTAGCACCAGTTTCTGCTCACATCCTGCTTTGCTGGCAACTGGAAAACTGCAAAGGTATGTCACTGGTCTTTCTTTTTTTTTATTTTATATTACTATACTCACACTGGGATATCCAGATTGTCAATAAATAATTGGTATTCCATATGCAATGAAATGGTGCTTTCTCAAAAGCTTTCACCTCCAATTACTGCCACCATTGAACTTTCTGGAGATATACAATCTATCCACTCTTGGTCCAAGTACAAATACTGCATATCTAGAATCTAACCATTCTTTGATCAAGTGCAAATACCTTAATATTAATCTTCAAAAAACAAAAAGAGTGCTACGTGAGAGTACACCCAAGTTATGCTTCCTTCTCATGAACCTGGTATATACATCCAAACTACAGCAGTGGATATCAGTTTATGGTCTACGATTCACTGATGTAATGTGGTTGTAGGTACGTGGGTCTACTCTGCCTCTTATACAAAGAAATATCCCTCTACAAAGTGGAGGTATTCCAAACTTGAAACCTGAACTAGTAAATGAACAGGTAAATGTCTATCTGTATGAACGCAGTAAAGACGCACATTCTGTCACCATTTTATACCCCTTCTGAGTCATGAAATACCACACACAACTTTTTTTCCTGGGATTCTACCTTTTATCAACACAGATATACATTTCTAAGACAGAAACCACCTTAAAAGTGACAATTTCTCCGACAGCCACACCACAACTAATTGTACTCTACATTTGCTCTCTTCCCATGGCCTCAAGTCATGGGTGAAAATGGCTCACTGAACCAGATAAATTATCTGGAAATAAAATGAATAAATAAAATCAAAAACTGTTAAGTAGAAGGATAGTTTAACTGTCAGAGGAATTCACATAATACGAACTGATTAAGTATAGGGATCAGTACTGCAGTCATATTTCAAATAATGGAAATTAGACATACTTGGACATCTGTGTTATGTCCAGAACTCCAAAGCAGTATTTATGTCCCCTCTTCCAGTATGTCTCCTACAGCCAGGTATGCTTTGCAGTGGAAAGGCATAAAAACTTTAAGACCCAGATGACTAGAGTTCCATTTACCAGCTGTGGAAGGAGGTAACAGTGAGTGGTGGATGTGAGTATCCCCATTCCAAGGGAAGGTGGCCTCTAGTTGTCTTGTGCTCCACTGTAAACAGAGGCTTGCATAAGAGGCCAATGACCAAAGACTGCAGGTTTGATATACCAAACCAGGAATAGTAGCATCCAGGAGGTGTGTATGTGTGTTGGGGGGGGGGGTGCACATTTCTTGAGGAGGATGCTGGCTGCACGATGATGATGCGATACCCAAATTCAGCCACTGGCGAATGGGTTTAGGGGCTATAAGAAACGCCCTAGCCATCCATATTAATGATGGCTTTGCAAAGGGTTCAGCAGCAGACAAGGGTTTAGCAGTGGCATGGGACTGGCAAGCCATTCACGAGACAATTCACCCATAAGGGAGATCTGAGGGTGATACTGGGTCCTCCCATAGGCAGATATACAGCTTGCCCAGATGGTTTGAAGGGTGGGACTGGCATGGCCTGATGGTCTGCAAACGGCAAGGGACAAAGCACACTCATGACTGCCTGGATGATGGCCATTCCTGATGGCTCCACCTCATGATGAGTACAACCAGTACAAGAGAATGAATATTCATAAGTCTAATTTGGGTTAGCTTGATACCTGGTAGGCATGAAGCAAAAAGGATCTTAAAAAAACTCCTACAACACAGATCTAAAGATAACTTATGCCATCTTTGGTTTGTTTATTTATTTATCTGTAGCTTGGAAATTACTAACAATATTCTGAGACCCCCAAAACTGCAGAAAAAAAAAGAAACAATAAACATTTAGGAACTTCCTCCATCACCAGGAAAAGGCCCCTAAATAAAACTCCTCATTCTATCATATCCTACAGAAGACTTGGAGGAGAAGAGTCTTGCCAGGTTGTGGCAAATATGCATAAACTATATACAAAATGGATCATCTTCCTATCCAGAGCCCATTACTGACAGCAAAGACCCATTTCTTTATCTTTTTTTCTGCAAAAGCAATTCAGAAGGAGAACAACAATAAAGGGAGAAACTAGCGAGACTTCAGACAGTAGCATGACACGTGTAACTCATGGATTTAATGAGGTCCATCTGCTCTGTTTGCATATTGAAAATGTTAAAATCAATGGAGTTTGTTTATAAATAATGCAGTTTTGAGCCGATACTGTTTATTTCTGTAGTCATTAGATGACTATAAAAAAGAAAGGCAAAGTTTTGCCAGTCAAAGATTCGACGGCGTCAGCCACAAGGTGCTACTGGCTTAGTAACATTAAAAGAAAGGAATAGTCTGGAGAAAATGGACAAAGAAATAAAAGCCTCACTTGAGAGGTTGCAAGACTCCAAATTTCAACAAAAGGACAAATTTACAAAAAAGAATAGCTCGATCTCATCTTAAATAGAAAAAAGTAGACATCAAAAATAAAGATCTGGAGCAGGTATTACCCAGTCACTCAGTTCACTTAACTGAAGTGGACACAGAGGTAAAAACAGGCTAGTCATAGGCTTATACCAGCCAAAATAAGGACTGGAGTGTTGTACGGTCATATTGTAGACATAAAAGACAGGAGACAAAAGGAAAGAAAGAATAGTTGTGTACAAACTTGCCAGAATTATAGATGTCTTTCTCTTCTCTGCTGCAGTATTCTTTACATGAGGGAGTTGCATGCCCGGGTGTCCCAACGTCAGCCAGTATACCAAAGTCTTTTACTATTGTAAGGTATCTGGCAGATACTGGACGTAGATCTTAAAAATGATGTACATGTGCACCATCCTCAGAACTGAAGCACCAGAAGGAGAGACAGTCCAAGGAATACAGAGTCAGTACATCCAAGAATCATGAGAGTGGGGAAAGAGGATGGGACAGAATACTGTAATAGAGAAGAGAAGGACATCTACCATTAAGGTAATTTCTTATACAACTACTCAATGTCCTTCTATTCATCTGTTGCAGTATTCTTTACATGAGGGAGAGTACCAAAGCTCATGCAGAGAGAGGTGGAGTTAGCTGACGAATTTTCAAGGAAGCTATGAAGAATGGCTTTGGTAAACCCAGCCCTAGCTCTGGAGATGGAATCCAGCTTGTAATGTTTGGTAAAGGTGCGGACAGAGGTCCAGGTAGCCACCTCTAAGAAAGAATTTGTGTCTACACCCTTGAGAAAGGCACCAGAGAAGGCCACTGCCCTGGTGGAGTGAGCTTTGACTGAGCAGGGAGGGGGTTTCCCATGGCATGCATAGCAAAAGGTAATGGATTTGGAAATCCAGTTAGAAATGGTTTGTTTGGACACAGGTAGTCCCAGAGCCCTGGGATAGAATGAGACAAACGGCTGGTCTGATTTCCTAATAGGTTTAGTTTTGTGAAGGTAAAGTCTTGACTTGTCTGTGCACATCAATTGTGTGCAGAATCTTCTCACTAGTGTTTTGAGGAGAAGGGAAAAAGGTTGGTAGGTGGATAGCCTGGTTTAAAGACAACTCATTAACCACTTTGGGCATAAAGGTGGGTCTGGTGTGAAGGGAGACCCTGTCTTTGTGGAAGATCAAAAAGTATGGAGACGCCAACAGGACCTGGAGGTCAGAGACATTTCTGGCAGAAGTTAGGACTAGCAGCAAGACAGTATTTTAAGGAGATAGAGGAGGCTGGCTCAAAGGGGGCAAGGGTCAGCTTCCCTAGCACAAATTTTAGGTCCCAGGGAGTGGGGCACAGGCTTCCTGGGAGGTCTAATGTGGAGGGCACCTTTGAGGAACTGTTTGGCCTCAGATCTAGAAGCTAAAGGTGGTAAAAGAGGCAAATGTACAGAAATGTCTGACAAATGTGCTCTTACAGATGAATAAGCTAGACCAGTATTGAACAACTCACACAGGTATGCAAGAACCAAAGGGAGATCCACAGTGAGTGGGGTCCAGGTTATGAGAAAGTCACAACATCAAAAATATTTTCCATTTGGATAGGTAAGATTTTCTGGTATTGGGTTTCCTGGCCTACTACAGGATATGAAGCATGTCCACTGAGAATAGGTGTCTAAAAGGTATCAGGTCTCCATCACCCACAGAGTCAGCTGCAGAGTTGCTAAGTGAGGGTGGGTGACAGAACCCTTATGGTGTGTGAGTAGGTCCACTCTGTGGGGTAACTTGTGATGATTGCCCTTGGCTAGGTGCGGAAGAAGGGGGAACCAATGCTGTCTTAGCCAATAGGGAGTCACCAACAAGATTTTTGGTTGTTCCTGCTGAATCTTTAGCAGGACCCTTTTGGAGAAGTGGGAAGGGGAATGCATAGAGAAACATCCCCTTCCAAGAAAAGGACAGGGCATCCACCTTCCATGCCAGAGGATTGGGAACTCTGGCACAAAACTCTGGAAGTTGCCTGTTCATGGGGAAGGCAAAGAAATCTACCTGAGATGTACCCCACTGATGGACAATGTCCAGAAACACATCTCTGTGTAACATCCACTCATGGGATTGAGTCATGGACCTGCTCAATGTGTCTGCCACAACATTTTGTGTGTAACGCAAATAAACAGCTTGGAGGATGAGTTGACTCAGATGCCAATTCCCAAGCTTGGAGGGCCAGTCTGCACAGGAGATAAGACTTGGTCCTCCCCTGCTTGTTGACATGCCAAAGGACTGTGGTGTTGTCTGTTAACCACTTCAGGGCAACTGGAAGAAGAAAAGGTTTGAAGATTTGTAGAGAGAAAATAAGGGCTCTCATTTCTTTATAAAGCCTGGATTCAATGTAACCTACTGAATCCATCAGTTTAGTTCATTTTTCAAGCAGGAGAGAAGAGGAATCACAAACTCTAGTGGATGAGAGTCTTGCACCCAAACTGACCTGAGGTACCACTGGAATTTCCTAATGTGTAACATGGGTAGTGGTAGCATGGGAATATTGGATGCCATAAAGAACAACAGGTGGTGAAACTCCCTGGCAGTCAGGAATGGAAGAGGAAAGGGGGCCTGAAGTAGGTAGTGGCAGACAGAACCTTTTTGGGTGGTAAGGAAGCCAACATCCTATTTGTTTGGATTCTGCATCCTAGGAAGACATGGTCTTGTGAAGGAAGCAGGGTAGATTTTTGGTAGTTGATAGTGAATCCTAGACGCTCCAGCAGTGATGCAGTGAAGAGTAGATTCTTTTGACGGGTGTCTGGAGCATGAGCCTGGAGAAGATCGTCCAGGTACGGGAAAATCTGGATACCCCTTAGTCTGCAAAAGGGTATGACAGAAACTAAGCATTTTGTGAAGACCCTTGGGGCCCTAGACAATCCAAAAGGCAAGGCAGAGAATTGAAAATGTGAGGAAGCAATAGCAAAGTGAAGATACTTCTTGAACTGAGGGTGAATGGGAATGTGGAGTTAAGCATCTTTGATGTCCAAAGACACCATGTAGGCCTAAGGAAGAATGAGGGGAAGAAGAGTGTGCAAGGACAGCATGCGAAAGGCGGGAACCTTCAGAAAGGTATTTGGGTGGGCCTCCAGGGACCATCCTTCCTGGGGACCAGAAACACTCTGGAGTAGAACCCTTTCCCTATTTGAGAAGGTGGCACCTCCTGAATGGTATCCTGAGAGAAAAAACTGAAAATGACTTGTGGAAAGTAATCCAGCTGTTCCTTTGGGTGTTGATGTATACCCCTGAAGGAACATGGAATTTTTCACACCACAGAGGACCCAAGAGCCCTGGAAGATCTGTTTCCAAGCAGGGAGAGAAAGGGAAAGGCGAAGGGAAAGAGGAGTCTGGCTTAGTCGGAAGGGCTCCTTCTGAGCCACAGGAGTAGCTGTGGAAGGCTTGAATGACAACTGCTTCCTAGTATCTCTTTTACCCTTACAAGACTGGGGTCTGGAAGGTTTCCTAACCATGGATGTTCCTCACTAAAACAATACAGGGTGAAGTAATATGTCCTATGCAGACCACCTCAAGGCCCTATCTCTGTTATTCTGTCTCCTACAGGCTTCTGAGGGGAGATCTATGCCTGGCATAGAGGGCATTGTCAGACTCCACTCTGATGAACTTTCTGCATGTCCACAGAACAAACAGCAGAATTACCCATTCTAAAAATGTAAACCTTGCCTGTGATATAAATAGGACCTGCTGGATAGATAGGTATGCATCCCAGAGACTACCCTGTCTATGGAACAGGCTCCCCATCCATGTGAAGCCGAGTTCCTCCCTAACCCAATTCAAGTGCAACTTGGACAATTGGATGGGTAACTGGAAATTTATCCCTGGTTTGGCACTTATGTCTGTACTGAACACAGGCATCCTGTAAAAGGTTCATCTCCCAGGCCCATGCTTACACTTATCAGGGGTATCAGACCTTGTCAGATTTTGGATGCAAGGCTAGGCTTAAAAAGGGCCTTGTGGTCATCAGGCTAGTAAACACCTATGAACCTACAGAGGGTTTTTTCCTCTGAAATCTTGGACTCAGGGACACAAAAATGTGTTTTAAGGTCTTGCAGCTCTTTGCCCTTTTCTTGTAATGACTTGAGTTCTGCAGCAGAAGTACCAAGCAATGACTTGTGGTCCAAGGGGCCATTCATAATTTTAGCCTTTATATTGTCTGGCAAGGGCTGTAGTCTGAGCCAGGAGTACCTCCTGAGAACCGACCCAGAAGCAGCTGCTCTGGCTGATGCCTCCACAGCATCACTGCTACACTTAATAGAATGGGCGTGTAACTTGAGCAGAAGAGTTCAGTATGGAGGATAACTGAGCCTTTGTAGGAGAATCTGAAAACTCTGAAAGTAACTTACAAGTATCAGAGAGAGGGCCAAGGAATGTTTAACCATATGAGTCTGGTAGTTTATGGCCCTGAATGCCAAAGTTGCCGAAGTATAAACTTTCTTTCCCAGCCTCTCCATAACTTTACTTTCCTCGTCTGATGGGAGAAGAAAAGTAGATGGCAACATCTTGGAGGCCTTGCAGCAGACACAGAAATTTTTGCAGGGTCTGCAGAGGGCCATTTATACAGGACTTTGGAATCTTCTGGCAGCTTATAGAACCTGTCTGGCCTTTTAGGGGCAGGAGGTTGAGAGGGCATTTAGAGGCTGCTGAGAAAACAAGTAAAAAGCTGGCAGAACATGGGTTATGGCAGATGGGGAAGTGGAATCCTTCTGCAGAAGGTCATATAACCTTTTTTGGAAGTCTGACACCTGAGAACAATACCATTTAAAGAACTCCCTCATTTTAACAATGGTTTCCCCAAAGGCAATAGCCTCTCCTGGGGAATCTGTGCCATTTGATTCCTCTTCTGGGGAAGCATATCCCAAAGGTGATGAAATTTGGGCAGTAAATGCCAAAGACTAATCCCCAGATGAATCATCTTAATCTGATGAAACCTCCACAGGGATCCTCTTGTGTGGAGAAGGAGGTAAGGAAGGAGAAGGGAGAGAGACCTGAATACTGTGTCAGGGCCATAAAAGCTTTAAAGAGCCCTTGGGAGAAGGCTTGCCAATCAGCAGGCTGTTCCTGGGAAGCAGGAGAAGCGTGCTTAGTCTTCAGCTTTTTCGTTTGTGGAACATCCACGCACGGGAAGGGTGAGACTTTTGTATACTGCCCGGACGTACGAGTCAGCCGGCAGCAGACTCCCTCATGTTATGAATACTGCAACATATGAATAGAAGGACATGTACAGGAATCAATCAGAGGAGGTTAGACAGACCGGATAAGCAATTCATGAGGAAACAATGGGAGGACATATGCAAGTATACAGCAAAATCTAGAAGGTTTAGCATTTTTATTTGGAAGTGTTTTTATTGTTATTTTTATACCACAAGCAGACTCCAAAGAATTTTTCCTCAGGTAGATGGCAAATGTTGGAGGTGTGATAAGAAAGGAAGAGGTAACTGGGAGCATATGTTTAGGGAGTGTAATGAGTTGGCAGACTTCAAAAATTCCCCACAGAGTAGTCTGCCAGAAATATTAGGTGAGCAAATGATTGTAACCAAGGAAATGATTTTATTGATCTAGGACACAAGGTCTGGATTGCTTAGACATATTAAGGCCTTATTAAGTTCAAATCTATGAAGAACCACGTAGGGTTCACTAGATGTCAAGAGCTGCAGTTCAGAAATCCTTCTGGCTGAAGTGTGAAAGCTACCAAGAAAAGCTTTCTCCAGGATAAGAAGTTCAGAGTAAGCAAACTAGCTGGTTCAAAAGGCAAAACAACTTGTCAAAGTTCCCAGGATGGATAAATTAGCTTCCTTGGAGCTCTAAGAACAACAGTATTGAAGAATTATTTGACTGTGCAGCAAGAGGATCTGGACAAAATAAGCTGAAATGGCAGACTAGGGCATCTGCACAGAGTTAAAAAAAACAGGTCTGAACTATGAAAGGATATGGAGAGTCACTGGACTCTACCCCTTAACTGCTGCACCCACTTCTCTATTCTACTGCATCAGGTAGACTTTATGGTGCTGGGCATGGTTACCTCAAAAGGATGATATAAATCACTTCTGGGAAGAGTAAAAGTCTCTGTGGTACTGCTATGAAATCTTCCAAGCTCACACGCTCATGGACTTAACGTTTTGGTGCATTAGTGTTTCCCACTGTCTGAGTACGTAGGTTCACTATGAAAGGTAGGCAACATGTGCTCTCTCTCTCCCAAGGCATGTAAACTACCTGGAAAAACAACACAACTGGCTTTGACAGACCGGGACTATGAGAATGAGATTTGCTCTTTTCCTTTTCTGTCTTGGCAAGAACCTTCCTGATGAAGGTGAAGGAGGCAAATTATGAAGAGGGTGTTGATTCTACTGAACGAAGAAAGTACTGGGTTGCTCTGGATTTACTACAGAATTGAAGAGAATAGGAGACTGGAAGAAGGTCATGGTTCTTCCTTTTTAAATAACATTATTTTGCATGCTTTGTTCCCAAAAATTACATTTATTTCTATGCAATTTGCTCCCTCCTGTTTCTCCTTCATAATAATCAGTACTTCAATTACAGTTGTTTTACACTTTGATTTCCATTTTTTAGTAATTGCTTTTTTTCAGCCAATAGCATTAAACTTAGTAAGGAATTGCTATTTCTACACAATACAGAACATGCACACCCATGACTTCCGCGGTGGTGCAGCGGTAGCATTGTTGCCTCACAGCAAGAGGTTCTCCCGTTCGATTCTCGGCTGGAGTGCAGGGAGTGCCTTCTGTGTGGAGTCTGCATGTCCTTCCCACGGTTGGGTGGGCGTTTTGAAAGACATGCGTAAATGGGCGTGCCTTCGTTGAAGGTTGAACATCGAGCTGGCACCTCAGCGTTCGTGAAAATCTACTGCCAATCATTAGCGGACCGGAGTTCCGTTGTGACGACCCCTAACCAGGAAAAGCCGAAAGACAACAACAGAACATGCGCACCCGCCCAAAGGAATAATTTCTTTAGCCTGTTGATTTGTTATACATAAACATTTTTATCTAATCTGTTCCTGAACTAGCTATTAAATTGAGCTTTATTCTCCTTGAATATTGGCATAATTACGCCTTCCATAAATATTTCCATTTGTGCTTTTACTTGGTTTCCCCATTCCACTGTTTTATATAAATTTCCATAAAATTTCTGAAATATTTCTAATACCTCTATAGGATCTCTGTTTAATTTTTCTTGTCAGAAGCTTCCCAGGCTTAACAATATCCTTTTTTATATTACGTTGTCTAAGTTATTATGTTAAACGTTTTGCACACTCTGAAATTGCTATCAGAAATTGTTGCTTAATAGCAACCTTTCTAAACTCATGCATTTTATCCAAAAACTCCTGTTTTTCCCATTACCACTCCGCAGTTGCTCCTCTTCTTGTTCTGTAAGATTTCTTTTATTCTGCAACACTTTAACCTTTGCAATTCCTCTAAATAATTTCCATTTCTTCCCCTATTTTTCTCTCTTATTTCTACCATTTCTAAATCCATTTTTATTTTAACTCATTCAGTAGCTATTGCTTTTGAAGAAATTTCTATCTTCCCGAATAATCCTTGAATCATTTCCACTACTTATTCCTTAAATTCCTCACCTTTTAACAGCTAAGTAAGAAAAAGCCAATGTCTCGTGTTTACTTCATTACCCTGCATCACTGTCTTGGTTGTTATTGACACACGATCTGAAATAGTTACTGAATGTGTAATATAAGCTTTCAATTAAGTATGCATGCTCCTGTGAAATATGTCTATTCAGTCTAGCCCAGTTACTGCGCTTTGGGGAATAATACATAAATTCTGTCAGAGTTCCTACTGCTGAACAGGGAAATATATCTTCAAAAGCAAATATCCTAATATATGTCTTCAGGACTCTACCTTCCAGGTACCCCTGATATATCCTCACTACTACAAATCAAGTTCCAGTCCCCATTTATAAATAATATTCCCTTCTGAAAACTGATCATTTCTCTTAAAGCTCCATAACAGCAGTTTTAGATGGAATATAAATACACGCCAGCAAAATCATCCTAACCTCGGACGATAACACTTTACTAACACAAATTTACAGTTATTACCTTTTTTTCTTCTTCTGTCACTACTGAAGCCCTTATAGCAATCAACATTATTTTCCTTTGTCACTGACTCTGCTAAATGCCAACCCTGTAATTTTTTTTTGCCTAACTCACATGCTTACTTCTGTACAAATGCATTTCTTTCAACACTGCTATTTGCACACTGCATTTCTTAATATAATTCAGTCCTCTGCTTTTTATTTATAACTGTAAGGCAATTTACATTCCATGATACTACGTACAGAGTAGTCAATATGACAGAAAGCAACAACTTCCACCAAAAGACAGTTCTTTAATAAGCTCATAGATTCATAAGCTATTATTTATGTAATGGTCCTAGGAGGCCTTTAAAAGCCTAGTCACATTCGCTCATATGCACATGAAAGGATAAATTACCCTGGCGGCATACAGTTGGGTTTAGGTGGCTGAACATTTACAAGCTGTCTCTGTCCAATAGGGGCAGAAGTGCCAGTACAAAGGTAAATTTCCAATCCGCCATCTATTGGTCAAGGTTGCATATGAATAGAGTCAAGAATACATTTTGTTTCAAGTGGATGGGAAGCCTGTTGCAGAGTACCAGTAGTCTCTCTGAGACACATACCTGTCCCTCTAACATATTCTGCTTACGTTGCAAACACGGTTTAGACTCTCTGGATATTTTTAAAGCTGTTAGACTTGCAGATGTGCAGCAAGTACATCAGTAGTGGATCAGATTATGCCTTGTAAGTCAGGCATAGATCACTTCTCAGTATTCTGTAAGACACTGACAAAGATAATATTTTAGGTGGTCTGCCTATTCCACACTGACAAAGATAATATTTTAGGTGGTCTGCCTATTCCAAGTGGTTGTAAGTTAATCCAGTTGTTGAACATGCCTGGTCAGATACACATCAAAGGGAGCACTTCACTCAGTGACTGCTCTAACGAAGGATGGGTACAGCGGGATAATGACATCTTTGGATCTAGATGCTACACCGTTGCATACAAGTTGAGCTACACAGAATGATTTTCTTACAATAGTAGACGCATGATGATCTAAGGCTAAGACACTGTCCAAATACATTCCCACATCCCTAACCTTTGGGTCTACTCTTAGGGGTGTGTTGTCTATGAGGTAATTCCCAGGGGTGGCCTTCTTTCCTAAGGATACTCTTATACATTATTTGGCTTTGTTTTACACTATGCCTTTGGCACCAATTATTAGTTTGTGACAAGCCATCTTGGAGGATATTAATGTCTTTAGGAGATTCTATGATTTCTCCAAACTTGCAGCCATCCACAAACCTGGTCAGTCAGAGGTCTTTGACATTGGTTTTGACTTCTGAAAAGTAGATGCCAAAAAGGAGTGAACCCAGCACAGAGTCCTGAAGAACTCTGTTAGAGACTGACCTTTTTCTGTAGGTAGAGTCCCCTATCTTGACTTTCTGTGCCCTATCTGTGAGTCAGGTGGCTATCCAATGGTTGATATAGTAATTTACACCTAGTTTTGTGAGTTTGTCTACAATGCCTGTATAAGGAATAATGTTGATTGCTATGGTCATATCAAGATAGGTAGTGTGTACCATTTTGCCATCATCCATAGCTTTGGTGATTTTCTCAGAAAAGTCCACCTGCTTAAGCAGCATGAATTACATTTGAAAAAAAAAAACTGTGTAGGGTCCAGTGTCTGAAGATTTCCTTTGTCTTTACAGTATTCATGAAGATTCTTTCCATGGCTTTACATGTCACTAGTCAGACTTACAGTTCTGTAGTTACCAGAGTCAGTAAATGGCCCAGCCTTCTGCAAAAGAATACTTATTGTAGTTCTCTGTTTCTTAAGGATGAAGCCAGTTAGCAGACTAAGGTTAAACAGTGACTGTACAAGGCTCAATAGGTCATGTTTCATGCCATTCAGGAAGAATCATCAGTTTGGGATAGGAATGTGATACAAAAGAACTTGAGCAAGAGGGAGTGTATAAATACTTTGGAACTGATGAAGGATCAACAATAAAACATGAATGAATGCAAATAAAACTTAAGAAATATTTTAGAAGAAAAATTAATACTGAAAACAGCATTGACATCTAGGAACAAACTCCAAGGTATAAACCAATTGCTCCTCCTGCCCAAACTTACAGTTTTGCAGTGACTGACTGGCCCCCAAGGTGTTGGATAGGATGAACAGGAAAACAAGAAAGGTGCTTCATGCTCATCAAATTATTTATAAAAATCAGTAAAAAACAAATTATATATACCCCATTCTGAAGAAGTATGGGCCTTCTCAAAATTGATTACATGTATAGATCTGCAATTGTGGCACTACATACACATCTGTTGACCTCACAAGACATAAACATAGTAAAAGTTTTAAAACATGAGGAGAATAAGTCTAAGATGACTTCCCTGCTTAGCTTAGCAGAAGTATAGCGACGTCAAGCGGCGGGAATGGAAATCAAACCAGAAGTAGATAAAAATCAGGCAGCACCTGAATGTGCCAAAAAACAAAAGAAAGAATATAAGGTGAAGGATCAGATGAGAAGGGAATAAATGTGGAAAATGCATAAATATAGTCGCAAGTATAGAAAACTCTTAGAACAACCTCATGTTGATCAGGACTGAATGCAGGAATGATAAAGGAGAGAGGTGAATTTAAACCAAAAAACAAAGGTTAATATTGGCAGCCCAAGATAGTGAACTAAGTACACGCTGGTTTACAAAGTCCCCTGAACATGTGGGAGAAACAAACAAATGTAGGTTTTGTAAAAGAGAATTGGAAATAGTCACACATCTTGTTGCTAGTTGTGATACACTGACAGCAGAAGGACTGGATTGTGCAAACATTATAATATTGAAGTAGCTGAAAAACACTGAAACATGAGCCACAAAGCATCATAGAAAGTGATGATGTTTGTATCACATGGGATCGCCCATTACCAACAGTTCAAAAAATAGACATGAGAAAACCAGATATAGTAGTCCATGAAAAGAAGACAAAAGGAATATTGATCGTTGAAATTGCTATGCCCAGTGACTACAGTATCTTACGTACAGAGACACAAATTCATGAAATACCAGGATTTGCAAGCAGAAACGAAGGCAATGTGGAAGAAAGATACCCGGACAGTTCCAGGAGTAATAGGAGCAACAGGTTTTGTAAAAAAGGAATCTACGGGTTTTATGAAAAAGAATCTACAATCATACTTAGATATGTTATAGACACACGTAACTCTGTATGAATTGCAAGAGGAGTCATTACTGGGCACATTGCAGGTATTGTGAAGAACACTTCTGGCCAACATCAAAGACTGAAACAATATTGATTTCATGAACTTTAATTGTACTTTAACTTAGGAAAGGAGTCCATTACCATCATGGTATTAGAAACCTAAAATACTTGGAGAAATTAAAAAGAGAAATCTCAAGAGAATATCATGGTTCACAGACACAATATTCTTTGCCTTGGAGAGTGCGCTGAGGGCTTGCTTGCTAGTGACAGCCAGGCGAGTTATAGTTGAGGGCATCTCTTGAGAGGTTTCTGGAGGGGGGACTGGAGCTACATTTATCAGACAGTAGGTTTGCTAAATCCTCAAGCTCAGTGCAGGTGGTTCCATATACAATTAGCTCAGCACAATGTTGCATATTACCTGGGCACTGCAGTTCCACGTTCTAGCCACGCTCTTCTTCCTTCTGTTATACAACTTGACAGTGGGATTCCACCAGGGTAGCTTGCTGTGTGTGCTTATTCTAGGTGGGCACAACTACTTCAGTGCAGCTATTTACATGATGGCACAGAGGCTGCTGAAAAATTTTTACATAGGCAGCAGAGTTTACAGGGTTTGGTGGGGCTTGACATTTTGCCAGGGTATCACTCAGTACAGGAAATTTGACTTGGAATAATTCCTAAATGTTCAAGACTTAGACGGCTAACTCTGGGTGCCACAGGTTTTAGTTTCATTTCAAAGGAAACAGTTTTATGGTCTGACTTGAAAGTGAGGACATTACACATGGGTGGGTGCAAAGTTTCCCCATGTGTGTGAGGATCAGGTCAAGTATGCTTTTGCCCTGGTGGGTACACAGGCTATCTGATCCAGAACATTTGTGTTGACAAAGTCTGGGAATCTCCGCGCCTGTGTATTTGAAAGTTGTGTAATTTTCATATTTACAGTGGAGTAGTTGAAGTGCCCTGGCATTATAATGTTGGTTCAATGCAGCGAGAGACTCCATTTCACTTCGGTATGAGGTATGGGTATCCTGGGTCATAGAGGGGAATTTATAACTTGTGATGATTTAATACAAGATTTTGCTTATGGTGAGATGGGCATGGAAAAGCTCAAGTGCATCATACTGCTTGACCAGTACTGAGGTGTTGCAGTTTTTAGTGAATACAGATATCTCTGCCTTTTGTCCCTTCCTGTGCAGTAGCTGTTCTGAGTGGAAGGCATTATACCCTTGCACTGTCAGTGTGCTCTCTGTGGCTTTATTCCATATCTCCATAACATCACACAAGTCTACATTCTCCAGGGAATGGAGTTTTCTGTTTAGAGTCTTGGCATTTAGCAGTAATATCTTTACATTAGCCTGGGTTGATTTCCTATGTTGGAAGGTTTATCAAGATGACATTGCCTAAAAAGGCATTATCTTTAGATTAGCCTGGGTTGGTTTTCCTGTGTTGGAAGGTTTATCAAGGTGGCATTGCCTAAAAAGGCATTATGGAGTAGCCAATATTCAAAAGCCTAAAGGAAACTGGCGCAGACCACATCTAGTGAAGCAGCATGGTTCATAAACCATACCCTCTCTAGGTGACAAATATTGTACTCCTCTGAGTGACATCAAATACTAAGCCAACAATCATCTGCTGCTCATATTGCAATCTCTGAGAAAGTAAGATGCTGTTCAATGCCTGGGGCACACAGTCCAACAGCTCCTTCATGTCTCTTTTCATGCAGTCCAGAGATGCACATCTCAAGTAATTTATAAATGTACAATGACAAAGTTATACTGGTATTCATGGTTCAGTGACCTGAGTGCATGCTTGATCTGGTCCCTGATAGGCAGCTGACCTGACCCACTCCTTGATCACCTTAGTGAATGAAACATCTGAACATCTCACAATGGAATCTCCTATGACCAAAATCATTTGTTTATGTGGAGAACTGCATTATGCGCTTACTAGTTGAGACACCATGAGTTGAAGCTTAATGTATTGCGGTGGATGTTGCTTTGGTAGAATGTTTCTGAGGCTGCTATATGTACTGTGGTGGATGTTGCCTTGGTAGAATGTTTCTGAGGTTGCTGTACGTATTGTGGTGGATATTGCCTTGGTAGAATGTTTCTGAGGTTGCTGTACGTATTGTGATGGATGTTGCGCCTTTGTAGAATATGTCTGAGGTTGCTGTATGTATTGTGGTGGATGTAGCTTTGGTAGAATGTTTCTGAGGTTGCTCAGCATTTCTCTTGTTACAGCTGCATCTAACTGGCCTTTGAGGTTTGGGCACATCACAGTGTACTCAAGTCTAACTGCTTGGTCTTTAGTGTGAGTGGTAGGTAGGTTGATGCAGTGAGTTTCTAACAACCTATCTGACAATTGTAGAGGCTCTATGTGACAGCTTTGTATCCAGTGTCATTGAAAAACTGCTTCTGTCAAACACTGTATCTGACTGGTTGTCAGCAAACCTGAGAACTGCAACATTGTCTCAGGAGGACCATTTCCATCAAGATAATGTAAAAAGATCCAACTATCACCACCACGACATAAAATAAAACAAGTCTGTTTAATAAAATCCACAAATTCACACACAAACACAAAATATCCACTTGAAATTCAATTCTGGAAATCCCATTGCATACAATAAGCGCTTTTGGCTTTGCCTTCTTCAGATCGTAAATCATTAGGGATACCTTTTTTCATTAATAAATCTCTAACAACCAGTTAAATCTCTCAACTGCTACAACGCCCTCTCTTAGAGCCTATTAGCAACTTCCCAATCAAAGGACGAGGATAGGTACACACCTTAATTACAACCAATCACAGGGTGCCTGCCTTTTAAAATTGTCTTAGCGGAACTACAGCATTCAAGCCCAGAGGTCTATCTGCTCGTAGATTTATTATCCACTTGACCTCACTTTTTTCCATATGATTCCTAATGTCTCCTCTCTTTGCCCTTTCAAAAATACACTCAATCACTTTAAAATTAAAGCAGTGCGTCGAAAAAAGAAGTTATGTACTCACCAAAACATTCCATCTGAGTAGCTCTACTTCATTTGTCTTCAACCTGTGGGTACCGGATCCAAGCCGACAATTTCACTAGCATCTGCTCCGAGCTCCAAACTCCTCCCCTTACCCATAATACACCTCCACTACCTTCCAACCCCCAGATCGAGTTTGCTGCCACTTATACTGAGAACCCAACCTGAAAAAACACCTTACGCACCTAAACCTTCAGCCAAACAAGTTGTCCATATGGTAAGGTCAGGGGGAAGGAGTGAGGGACGGTTGAAGACAAATAAAGTAGAACTACTCAGAAGGATATTCGGAAGCACCGCAGAACCAAAGGGTGTTCTCCTTCTAGAAATCAAATCTAATTTATAGTGAGAAATAAAGATATGAGATGAAGACCAAGTAGCTGCAGAACAAATATCATCCAATGATGCTCTCAACCAAAAGGCCGTAGACGTAGCCATTGACCTACTCGAATGAGCTTTCACCTGACCCAGAGGAGACAAACCTTTATCCTTATAGACCTGAAGGATGCACAAGAAGATCTACCTAGCGATAGTGACCTTAGAGATAGGTTTACCCAAAAAGGGTTTAGAAAAGGACACACACAACTGATCAGATTTACGAAAGGTTCTAGTCCTGTGTAAAAAGAATCGTACCTGTCTATGAACATTCAACAAGTGGAGTCTGCATTCCATTTTGTTAGTAAAATTTGGAAAGAAATCAGGTAAGTTAATAGTCTGATTGATGTTAACTTGTGATGCTATCTTGGGAAGAAAGGAAGGATTGGTATGAAGGGAAACCCTGTCCTTATGGAAAATCATGTATGGAACTTTAATAGACAATGCTTGCAGTTCTGAAACCCTTTTTGCAGAGGTGATCACCACTAGAAATGCTGTTTTCCAAGATAAAAACTTAAGATCTGTGGTTGCTGCAGGTTCAAATGGCAGAGCGACCAAAGCTTGAGGAACCATAGTAAGATCCCATGGGGAAATAGGATCTTTGACCTGAGGGCGTAATAGAAAATACCTTTAATAAAAGCTTTACACAGTCTGGAAGAGGCTAGTTGAACTTTGATAGTAGAAGAGCTTGCTCCTTGTTGAAAAATATTTGCTAAAAAATCAAGAATAACTGAAACAGGAGCCGTGAGAGGGTCTAAACTCCTTTGAGAAGCCCAAAAAGAAAAATGTTTCCATTTGCTACAGTAAACCTTCCTGGTGGAAGACTTATGAGCTGCCACCAGAATAGACCTGACTGAAGAGGATAATCCAAGAGTCCTAGCAATTAGGGGAACGGAAGCAGCCAAGCTGTGAGCTTCAAACTGTCCAGGCTCGAATAATGAAACCCCAAGGGGTGAGGAACAACAAATGGGATTGGGTATCCTCTGGATATAATCTGAAGCAACCAGCGGTCTGATATTATGGACTCCCATGCCGCCAGGTGCAACGACAATCAACCCCCGACTGCCTCCAGAGTACAGCAGTCGGGCAACCCCTTAAGGTTGCTGCACGAGCCTGTCCAAGAATGGTTCTCGAGACCCAAAATTCCTTGGATCCCTCTGCCTCTGGGCCGGCATCTATCCTGTCCCACTCTGCCTCTAGGGGAAGAAGAGCCCTGAGTGTCCCAGGAATACTGAGACTTCCGGAACCACATCTTCTTTTGCCCCCTCTGATTCCGGGAAAAGGATCTTTGAGGGTTCAAGAAGTGGATTCCGACGGCAGGCAGTATATGTTCCCATCTTTCTCACTCTGGACCAAGGTGTCTCTGACAGTCTTACCAAAAAGGGTAGAACTGTCATAAGGGGCACTGGCAAAATACACCTTGAAAAGTTCAGAGAACTGACGTAATCTGAGCCAGACTTTACATCTCATGGACACGCCACACTCAGCTGCCCTAGCCACTCCTTCAGTAGCATGTGAAAGGAGTCGCATGGACATGTTGGAAACCGCTTTTAAAGAGGCCATCCTCGAGGAGAAAGGTCTCTGTCTTCCTGAGACATGAGCTTAGGAGGCGACTCAGCCAGTTCCTTTACCAGGTCACACTGTAGTGAAAGTAATGTGGGCCAGGTAGTTCAGCACCCTGATGGAAAATGTCGCTGATGCATAAACCCGCTTCCCTAAGTGGTCGATCATCCTAGACTCTCGGTCAGGGGCATGAACCGAGGAACTCTCCTGGGCTAGTTCCTTTTTGGTGACTACTGCTACCACCATAGCGTCTAGAGGGGACCCTTTGTTCCACGCTGGTCTGTCAGAGGGAGGGCTCAAAATTTTGCCTGGTCGTTTCGGGATTGGTTCCACGGTGTCTGGCTCCTTCCAGGCCCACAAGGTGACCAAGTCCACCAGGGAATCTGTGGGAGGGGACACCCAGGAAGTAGATGGGCCCATGCTGAGAAGCCTCCAGGAGCACAGATTGGTCAGAGGAAGGTTTAGAGGCAGACCAACCTCCCCGCTGGCATAGGATTTCCATGACGTCTCCAAAGGAGACATCCTCCGGAGGTAATCGGGGGAACCTTCCCCATCATTCAAATCTGTGTCCTCGGTAAGGGACTCAGGGGAGGGGGGTCCAAGTGCCTCCTCTTACACGTATGTTTGCGAGGCACGTCTCTGGTGGGGCTCTCCAGGGGGTACTCGCAAGCCACTTGTTCCTCAGGGGGAACTGCCTGGGGCTCCTCGAGGCACAGGCTGTACCTCAGGTAAAATGATGGGATTCATAGACAAAGCCGAGGGAGTCGGGGTGGAGTCTGAGGAAATAGTCAAGGGTCTCGATCCAGTGGAGAGAACCCTTTCTACCATGTCAAACGCCAAGGAAGAATGTGCCTCCTGGGCCACCAATAAGGAAACCGCTCTCCCCGGATCCGACGTGAGAACTGGAGCCAGGCCCGAAGTGGACGGAGCTCCAAGGGGGGAACTTAGCTCACCAATGCTGGAGCTGATGGAAAGAGTTCCACTCCCTCGGATCCGATACCCAGGCTCCGGCTCTGCGAGCCACCGGATCTCAACTGGTTGGATCTGACACTCTCCAGGCAGCTGCCGGCATCGGGGAGACATGTACCATCGGCGCCAACCCCTTGACTAAGACTATCCTCTGATTCTTGTACTTCAAACCCAGAGGTCGGATCGGAGAAGGAGAAATTGGCGTGAAGAAAGGAAGCGAGCTTCCCCCCTTCAGAGGGACAGTGGGCTGGCAAGACTCTCACCTGGATTTGTGTACGAATGAACCTCATCATTTTATCCATGTCAACTTCAGAAAGGCTTCGGATTGACCGTAATGAGGCCATGGACTCCGACCTGGCGGGTTGATGAACCAAGGCTCTAGATGGTGGCCGTGGCTCCTTCGGCTCTGGGGAAAACCTGGGAGATTGGAGCAGAGAGGAGTCATGTAGCCCAGAGCGACTCTTGGTGAGAGTTCCTGATGCTAAAAGGTCCGGGGACCTCTTGCGCTTTTTACTCCGGTGCTCTCTCTCTCCTTCTCTCTGCCTTTTCTGTGTTCCACCTCCGCAGGCTTAGAAGTGAGAGGGTGAGTCCCAGACTGGGAGGGAAGAGACGGAAGGACAATAAAGGAAGGAGAGGCAGCCACAGCAACCGTTGTGACCGAAGCAGTAGCGGAGGCAGCCACCTCCGTAGTAGTTAGAAGGCCTTTCAAGGCCAACTTGGCCCATCTATCCTTGATGGCGCATGGGTTGAAACCAGCGCAAATAGCACAATCAATCAGTGCTTAAATGGGCTACACCCAAACATATAATGCAAACAGTGTGGCCATCAGCGGGTCACAATTTGTGGCCACACTCACTGCACCTCTTGAAGATGGGCTTGGAATCAGCCATGTCTCACAAAAATACTTATAAAGCCTAACACACAATATATATGGAAAAAGAAAACATTTCCTACACAGTCCCACTCACCACACTCTAAGAAGCCACAAAGAACGCTGGGGGGGGGGCAACCAACTGACTAAAACTACAAAAAAACCCTAAAACACAACGCACCAGCGAGGGGAGGAAGAGAGAGAACCTACACTAACAAGCTACACTCAAAAAAACTCTCATAAACCCTTAAAATATCAAAAATACCCAACTCACAGACTCAGAGCTCAGGATCATGATGCTTATGGCAAGCCATGGCAAACTAGATCTGGGGGTTGGAAGGGTGTGGGGGTGTATTATAGGTAAAGGGAGGAGCTTGGAGCAGATGCTAGTGAAATTACTGGCTTGGATCCGATATGGATCCAGTACCCACAGGTTGAATATCAAATGAAGTAAACTACTTCAGATACTCTATTATATGGCTAGCCAATGTATTTTTGGGATCCTAGTTTCGTATGTCCCTTAAATGTCTTAAAATTCTGTTTTTAAAAAGTTGATCAGTTTTACCAACATAGTATGCTGGACAGCATGAACAGGTAGTTAAATACACTACATGCTAGATATTACAGTTCGCATGGCATGGAAATGTATACTCCAAACCTGTCTTGACCATCCAACTCATCAGCACTCTGCCTATGTTCTATATGTAAGTTATCTTAGACTTGTGTTTTCTCTTAGAAAAGCTAGAAACTAGAAAGATAAGACCAAGTGTTTTTCTGTGATGTCAAAACTGTACTACTGAATTATTTTAAGTATTTATCTGTGATCTCTGAACTCTTGACTAGCACTGTGTAATACGAAGTATTGTCTTATGTTTTTATTACTTATTATTAAATAATTTAAAACCTTTCAACCGTGGCTGTTTTGTGTGGAGATAATTTAAGCTATTAAGAGTACTTGCATGCCTTTGGTAAAATTGTACCAAGTCACTCTAATAAGCCTCAACTGTTTAGTTATACTACCAATTGGATAATAATATTGCACAGTAATAATTGGACACCCTTTTAGGGGCCTTTGACTAGCTGATAAATATTAGCTGGGTGGTGGCAGTGATTTCTACTGTATAGTCTGGATAAAAGGGACACAGCTAGAGAACTCTCCTGTTTGGTATCTACTTCTCTGAAGTACAGGCTAACACAGAAGGTCTTTGACTAACGAAGTTTGCAGATAACTGCAAACTAGGAGCCATAATTGAAACTCCTAACGATGTGGACATCCTACAAAAGGGCCTCACTGAGACAGATGCCTGGTGTCAAAGCCATGGCCTCAAGCTCAATGCCAAAAAGTGCACTGTCATCCCCTTTGGTAAAAACTCTGTACCCATGAACTACAACATAGGCGGTAGTATACTTAACACCGAAAGTGTGATAAGAGACCTTGGGACACAGGTGGACAGTAGTCTCTCCTTTGATAATCGCATCACCACAGTAGTCAGGAAATCCTTCTACGTGGCACACCTCATCATAAAAGGTTTCTCATCCAGAAAAAAAGAGGTCATTGTTCCCCTCTACTCATCACTCATTAGACCCATTATAGAGTACAAAGCCCCTTTTGGTATGTACCTCACAAGACATCTACAACAACTGGAAAGGCCACAGAAATACCTCACAAAGAGGATTACTGGCCTCAAACAGATGCCCTACGCAGACCGTCTCAAAAAACTCCAGCTTTACTCCATCGCATATCACCTACTCAGAGGCGAACTCTGCCTAACATACAAAGCTATGCCAAACCCAGAGCTGTTGGACATGCTCCACTTAAAGAAATCCCAATCCCTCCGAGCTACACACTCTAGGGACCTAAACCTTGTCACCACAATAAACAGAACATGCCGGAGGGATAGATTCCTGTCCCAGAGACTTCCCATACTCTGGTATAAACTACCTATCTATATCAGACAAAGCTCCTCATGAGCACTCTTCAAGAAAAATCTTGATGATTGGATGGGAAATATAAAATTCACCCCGAGGATCACCTCTGTGTCTCTGCTCAACAGTGGCACAGGAAAATAATTTTCTTGGGTGGTAAAAGCCAGGGTACCTTTTTGGCTGGGCTTGTATAGGCCTCAGGGCCGATAGCCTAGTACCTACCTATAAACCTATGAACCTGTGTCAGCCTTCCCCAGGAGTGTCTGTGTGGTATAAACTCTTATCTCAAAGTGTGTGTGTGTCAGCTACTTGGGGAGGGACACGAAGCACTGGTTGGACAGAGAGGGTGCTGGAGATTTTAGCTTGCCCAGCTGGTTGAGATCTGAACCCTATAGCTGTGCCAGTGGGGAGTCTTACTGGGGACCTGGAGAGCGAGTGAGCGATCAGCCCCGGACTGACTGTGTCTCTGTGTGCTCTTAAGGGAAATTGCACTTTACTGTGTGTATTTGTTATCCTTTCCTCCTATCATGAGACTCCCCTCACTGGTGTTAGTGGTGAGGATTGAGGCTCCCTGATTGCTGGGCCAGGGCATGGGCGCCACAAAAATAATTACTTGAATCAATAGCATGACATGCAGCACATTTCCCACATCTGAAAGTCCTTTTCTTATTGTTTAAATTTTTCTTTGGGCAGCCGTCTTTTGAACATAATCTCCAAGTTCTTTTTATTCTTAAAAGTAAACCTTGGTCTATCTCCTACTATATCGCGTACTTTCTCGTCTTGCGTTAGTACTGGCCAAAATGTTTTGATTATATCACATACTTGTGTGCAGTCACTGGAATAGGTTAGAACAAAACTAACTCATTCATAGAGAAGTTTAATCCTTTCTTACCTGTTCTATTTCTTGAAGAATTATCACTACAGCATGGTTTCCCTCTGTTCTTTCTAAGATCGCATAACGTTTCTGAATCCAAGAGTATGCTCTGTGGTATAACCTCTATTCACCAAAAAGTTACATGTCCTTCTCTTTTTCAAAATCTGTATCATTCATACATAGTCTAAAAATTCTTGTCATTTAATTCTCCATATTTTTAGTGACATGAATTGGATGCATACTACTTTTATATAAGTAGTGATTCCTCCATGTATTCTTTTGATATTTTGATGTTTCTGTTTCTTTTTTCTGGTTGAGCATTATCTTCACATCCAAAAAATCTATGCTCGTTTCCAAATACTGCATGGTAAATTTCAAAAAAGTGGTAGTTTGGTGTAAGTAATCAACAAAGAGGTCCAGTTGGTCCACATCGCCTTTCCATAACAAAAAAATATCATCCACAAAACGCCCATAGTAAATGATGTTATGAATCCACGGGTTGACTGGATGAAATATATTCTCCTTCTCCCACTCAAAAAGTACCAGATTAGAGTAACTGTTCGCACAGGGGGTGCCCATGGTTACCCCCCAAAGCTGCTAGTATATCTCTTTTCCATAAACAAATATATTATTTTCTAAAATTAACTCAAGTAGCGAGCATATTAGATCTACATTCACGTTCACAGCATTAGATCTTGTACCTACAGATCTAATAGCTTCAATACCATGACTGTTAGGGATGGAAGTAAACAAATTACACACATCGATAGTAACCCAACATTATGTCTTGATTTTCCTTAACTTTGCTTGCTGCAGAATTTAAATTGCAAAGAAAGTCTCCTGTGTCACTGATTACTGTGGTGGCTTGAGATAATAAATTCTTAAGTTCATTTTCCATGAACATGGATAGGGGTTCAGTGACCCATCCCCTCCCTGTGACAACAGGGTGTAGTGGGCGATTTTGTTTACCATCCTTGTGAATTTTAGGTAGCCCACTAACAGATGGTACAGTCGGGGCAAGGTGTATCAAAAAATTCATAAAGTTCTTGTTTCAATGTCCTCCAATTAATATGTCATATAGATTATCTTTAACGCTTTTAACATTCCCCTCCATTTCTAATGAGCTTATTCTGTCATAGGTCTTGGTGTCTTCCAACATCTGATTCACTGCTTCTTGATACCATACAGAATTTAGTACCACTACAGCACCTCCTTTGTCAGCTGATCTAATCACCAAATCATCTCTTTTTTGTAAATCAAATAAGGCTGCTCTTTCTTTAACTGTGATATTATGAAACTGCTTAAAATTTCAATCCCCTTGCCTTATTCCCTCCACCTCGTTTTCACATAGTTTTATAAAGAGATCTGCTGCTGGAAAATTAACAGGGACAAAGGTGCTTGGCTTTCTATAAATGCTCTCATCTATTTTGCTGTTTACCAAAAATGCTTTTCAAAGTAACATTCCGTCCAAAACATTTAGCTTCAATCACAAATTCACTTAAATCAGATGGTAAAGAAGGAATGAATGTTAAACCTCTATTCAATAAATTAGATTGCTCTTCACTTAACTCATTATCTGATAGGTTTACCACCAATGTCGAGTCATTTATTACATACACATTTTCCTTTTCTTATCTTGAACTGACGCCCTCTGATTGTGTTGCTAGTTCTGTTTCAAAAAAATCGGTAAATTGTGAGTTACTCGCATATGTACAGCTCCTTGTGTCAGTTTAGTCCCTATGTTCACATTACTCACTAGGTCTGTCTGATGTGAAATACCAGATATATGAAAAGTAGTGCTTTCAGTGGCCGTGGAAGTAGACGCTACTGCAGTTTCTTCCCTTATAGAGTTTCTATTTTCGATATAGAAGATACAGAGTGTGTATTTAACTTCCTCGTATCTGCATTCTTATTATTGTTTTCTTTGTTTGTTCTCTTTGGGTCATTCAAAACTATAGCCTAATTTAAAATCTGAAACATTCCTAGTTAATTTTTGTATCTTTTGTTCCTTTAATTTGGCCTCATACAGATTCAAATTGAATTGCAGGGTTTCAAGTCTGATAATACAGGCTTCAGAAAGTTCCATTTGTTTTAGTTCGGCTTGCCTCGGTCTAGTAGTTTTAGCAATATTCTCTTCCTCTGGTTTGAAGAATTCCATTAACATGCATGTACCTAAAACTCATTTCCAAATTTATTGCTTGCCACTTGGCAAGTAACTCTGGATAGTTGTTCCCATAAATAGGCATGCATTTTATTCTCATGCCTCTAGGAATTACTTTGTAATGCATGCTAGCTTCTAGGTGGAAACCCTGCCACTGTAATATTTTCAAACGATAGACAGCTGTTTCCACTTCTCCATATAAATCTTGTCAAAGCTTTCATTAATCACATTCTCTTTGAATATAGTTATTCCTTCTCCCTCTCCTTCAAAATTCAAATTCAGGGGAGGATTAGTGCTCTCTTTTACACGTTAAGATAAACCATGACTTTTCGCAAAATCAAGTACAATTCTTCCTCTTTCACTGTCCATAATGCTGCTTTCTGCCATGTGCAGTTACTTTAGGTAAACGTAAGAACAAATGTAGTAAATTACATTGTAACTGCTGAAGGTGATATTAATGGCAACAAAACGTAACGTAAAAACATCCAACTATCTCCACCACGACATAAAATAAAAAGTCTGTTTAATAAAATCCACGAATTCACACACAATCTCAAAATACCCACTTGAAATTAAATTCTGGAAATCCCTTTGCATACGATAAGCGCTTTCGGCTTTGCCTTCTTCAGATCGTAAATCATTAGGGATACCTTTTTCATAAATAAATCATTAATAACCAATTAAATCTCTCAATTGCATCAACACCCTCTCTTAGATTCTATTAGCAACTTCCCAATCAAAGGACGGGGATAGGTACAAACTAATTATAACAAATCACAGGCCGCCTGCCTTTTAAGATTGGTCATAGCGGAACTATAGCATTCAAGCCCAGAGGTCTATCCGCTTAGAGAAAAGTGAGGTCAAGTGGATAATAAATCTATGAGCGGATAGACCTCCAGGTTATTTCAGTGATTGAATTGCTCTTGGTTTCCTGTTGCTGTTACTTGCACCCAAGACCTTTATTGACTATTAACCCTCTGGTAAACATCAATAGTTTGTTGATATTCAGTCATTTAATTTCCCTTAGTTTGAGACATCATACTCGTTTGGTTGGTTTGATTAACTTCCTTAATTTTCAGCCTGACTACTTGTTCAGGTGATTTGGCCGCTTGAACTTGTTTAAGTTCTTTTTTGTTGTTGGATATGCTTCCGTTTATTACTTTCCCACTTTCTTGGTTAGTCGTTTGGCCATTAGCCTCCTGCTATTCAGCCTCTCTGATCTTCTGAGCGTATTCACGTCATCTTCCAATGATATAACTTTTCCAGTCATTGCACTGCTTTGTATACCATTTTGAAGTTGTAAACCATATGCTAACAACACACCTCCAGCATACTCACTTTTAAATGTATAATGCTGGATGTTCTAAAAAATGAACATAATAGTATTAATGTTGAAGAAGAGTTAGGTTGGTGAAAGTACTGTTGGCAAGTTAGATTAAATGCATGCTTCCCTCCAGGATTAAATAATAGGGAGAATATTATAATGTATTTAAAAAGGAAGGGGCTAAAACATTAAGTCAGTAGTATATTATATTATATATTATTATATATGCGTCAAGAACATATGTGTTTCGCAAGTTTTTTAGATCATTGTATTTTACAGTAAAAAAATTTCTTTTAGGAATTTCAGGTTCACTGTATGTTTAAATTAAAATCATGTGATGAGCTAATGAGCATATAAATGTTTTAACCAAGGTTTGAAGCCTTAGTCTGAAGAAGTCTCCAAATGAGGAAATCCTTCTACGTGGCATATCTCATCACAAAAGGTTTCTCATCCAGGAAAAAAAGAGGTCATTGTTCCCCTCTACTCATCACTCATTAGACCCATTATAGAGTACAATGCCCCTTTTGGTATGTACCTCACAAGACATCTACAACTGGAAAGGTCACAGAAATACCTCACAAAGAGGATTACTGGCCTCAAACAGATGCTCTACGCAGACAGTCTCAAAAACTCCAGCTTTACTCTGTCGCATATCGCCTACTCAGAGACTATCTCTGCCTAACATACAAAGCTATGTCAAACCCAGAGCTGTTGGACATGCTCCACGTAAAGAAATCCCAATCCCTCCGAGCTACACGCTCTAGGGACCTAAACCTTGTCACCACAATAAACAGAAAATGCTGGAGGGATAGATTCCTGTCTCAGAGACTTCCCATACTCTGGAACAAACTACCTATCTATATCAAACAAAGCTCCTCATTAGCACTCTTCAAGAAAAATCTTGATGATTGGATGGGAGATAGGAAATTCACCCCGGGGATCACTTCTGTGGCTCTGCTTGACAGGGGCACAGGAAATAATTTTCTTGGGTGGCAAAAGCCAGGGTACCATTTGGCTAGGCTTATATAGGCCCTAGGGCCAATAGCCTAGTACCTACTTATGAATGAAAGCACTTACTACTGGCTTCTGAATAAATATCACTGACTGTTATCACTATACCGATACAGCATTTTATTTTATTGTACTTTTAAATAACAACAAAAAAGTGTAATTTAACAACATAGAGTACTTATATAGCTTGGCTGGCGCCAGATTGTGTATGTGTATTTCTAACTTTAAGCTTGCATGCATACACATCTTTAGTACAGTTGCTCGTTTCAATTTCCATTTTAACCTATGTCACACTTCTATACATTTTCCTTTAATGACAACAAATAGAAAAATAAATTGACTTCACCACTCTCAAAGATTTCTCCAAAGGAGGGTTCCTCTGGGGAGGGGTGGGAGGCAAAAGGTGGACAGGAGTCAATGCCCTTCTCTGTTTCAGAACTAGTGAAACCATATCAACCTCTACAGTTCTCCACAAGTCATCCAATCAAGCACTAGACTAGGAAATGCAAAAATCAAAGACAGCCTCCTAGACTGGATCTTAATAAATAAGACCAACACATCTTACCAAGTAGGTGTCCTCCTAGACTCCCTTAGTTACCATCAACCCACCTTCCTACTAAAATTCAATACCCAGGCCGACCCAACCCCCATATTACAAACAACCCGTAACACAAACACAAAAAACTTTGACTACAACAAATTCAAACTCGAGCACCATAACTGGAACATACTAAAAGTACTTCCTCTAGAAGAAGCCATAATCCATTTCAATAACACTTTCCTAAAAATCCTAAATGCCAATGTTTCAGCCCAGACCACTAAACTCAAAATGAAAGCCCCCTGGCTTACCAGAGAGACTAAAAACAGAATATCATAAAGGAACAAAGCCTGGTATCACTGGAGAGCCACAAAAACTCCAGCTGCTAAGGAACAATTCAAAAAACTTAGGAACGAGACAAAAAAAGCAGTTCTCCTAGATAAAAAAATTACTTCCTACATCTGCAAAACAAGCATCACAACTCCAGAAAATTCTGGGCAGGAATAAATAAGCTACTCCACCCTGGCAGACTCTCCACCCCACCTCCAACCTCCACCAGTGAAATCACAAATCTACCAGACACTTAACAAATACTTCAGAGAAACTTTCTAATCTTGTTCAAAACACAGCCCACATCCACCACCACTAATTACCCAGAACCTGTAGATAGACCCAAAACATCCTTCCAATTTCAACCCATCCCTACCAACTATGTCAAAAAGTTGCTATCCAAACTTAAACCTACTACCTAGCAGGTTATGGGATACCTGCTAAATACCTTCAGTTGGCTGCCAATTAACTTCCTTTCACTATATCCATCCTTCTAAACAGATCTATCTCAGAAACCTCAATACCACCCATCTGGAAGACCTCCTATATTATCCCCCTCCATAAAGGCGGTACCTCCACCAACCTCACCAACTAGCGCCCCATAGCCATCTTGCCTCCACTAGCTAAAATACTTGAGAAATGTATACACCACCAACTTATGCCATTCCTGCTTAACCAACTTCTCTTTCCTACCCAACATAGATTTTGGCCTTTTCATAGCACAACCACCACCCTACTCTCTTTTACAAACCTCATCAACCAAAACAAACACACAGGCAAGCTAATTTCTGCCATATTCTTAGACCTATCAAAGGCCATTGATATGGTCAACCAGCTTAAACTAGTACAAGCCCTTACTGACCTTGGCCTTGGTAACCAATCATTAGCTTGGTTTCAGAACCCAACAATGGCAAAATAAAGGCTCCAGAACAAAAAATACATTGACCACCATTTTATTGTGCCATTGGGGGCCAATACCTTAGGTCTACCATAGACATAAACATAATCATGGAACTTTGAACATGCAAACACAACTGCCAAAAGCTCTTACTCAATCTACGCATAATGAATTTCAATTTGGGTAAGAGTTCTCAATGCATAGGCACAGGTTGATCCTCTTGTAGAATGAATGCACCAAGAACAAATTTCGAAGCATCACAGGAGAGAGTAACTGGCTTCAGAAAATTATAGTATCCGAGTGTTGGTTGACTAGCAATTCTCCATTTCAGGATATCAAATGCTCTTTTGTGTTGCTCTAACCAAGACCAGGATACATCATTACGTGTTGGCTCTCTGAATGGTGTTCATAGTTGGTTCAAGTCTGGAATAAACTTGCCTAAATAGTTAACCATGCCAAGAAAATGTTGCAGGGCTTGAGCAATGTCTGGAGCTGGCATCTCGAGAATGGCTGTTTGCTTTGAAGGTTCTGGTCATAAGCCTAAACTGGTAAATAAATGACCAACATAGGTTCATAGGTAGATACTACGCTATCTGCCCTAGGGCATTTATAAGCCTAGCCAGAGTGTATTTGGCTTCCGCCTCCCTATTAGATTAGCCTACTGTGCCTCTGTAAAGTAGGTCACAGAAGGTACCCTTTTAAGATTAGTTTACTGCGCCTCTGTCTAGCAGGGACACAGAAGAGATCCCAGGGGTGAATTTGCGATTTCCCATCCACGCATCCAGATTTCGCTTGAAGAGGGTAAGCGAGGGGCTATGTCTAACATGAATTGGGATTCTATTCCAGAGTGAGGGGAGACTCTGGGAAATGAATCTGTCCCTCCAGCACGTCCTATTTATTTTTGTGCTGAGGTTTAGGTCCCTGGAGCATGTAGCTCTAAGGGACTTGGATTTTTTTGAGGTGGAGCATGTCCATTAATTCTGGGTTTGACATGGCTTTGTACGTCAGGCATAGATCGCCTCTGAGTAGGTGGTAAGCAACTGAGTAGAGCTGGAGTTTCTTTAGTCGAGCTGCATAGGACATCTGTTTATAGCCCATGATCCTCTTGGTGAGGTACTTCTGGGGTCTCTCCAGTTGCTGCAGGTGTCGGGTAAGGTACATCCCAAAAGGGGCATTGCATTCAATTATGGGCCTGATGAATGACGAGTAGAGGGGCACAATGACCTCTTGATCTAGATGCAAACCCTTTCGTGATAAGGTGGGCTACATAGAAGGTCTATCTAACCACTCTGGCAACGTGATTATCAAAGGAGAGATTACAATCTACGTTGGTCCCCAAATCTCTAATTACTTCTTCCATACTTAATGGATTACCACCTATGTGGTAATTTGTGGGCACCTTGTTTTTCCCAAAGGGGATGACTATGCACTTTTTAGCATTTAGCTTGAGGCCGTGGCTCTGGCACCAAGCATCCGTCTCTGTAAGACCCTTTTGGAGGATGCTTGTGTCAGCTGGAGATTCGATTATTTGCAGTCATCTGCGAACTTTGTCAGCCATAATCCCCCCATGTTAGCCTGAATCTCAGAGAAGTATATACCGAACAAGAGAGGTCCCAGAACTGAGCCCTGTGGGACGCCACTTGTAACTGGTTTGGATTCGGACATGGCACCTGCGATTCTGACCATGTGGGTTCTATCTCTGAGCCAGTTTGCAACCCATCTTGTGATATAGGGGTTGATATTTAAGCTGGTAAGCTTAATTATGATGCCCGAGTGGGGTATTGTGTCGAAGGCTTTTGCGAGTTCCAGATAGGCTGTGTGGACTGCCTTGCCCTCATCTATGGCTTTGGTAACTGTTTCAAAGAAATCAACTAGGTTTAAGAGGCAAGATCTGCCCTTAAAGCCTAACTGGGTAGGGTCCAGTGTCTGGACGCTCCCAATGTCTTTGTTTATGAGTTCTATGATAATGCGCTCCATAGCTTTACAGACCAGACTAGTCAGGCTTATGGGGCGATAGTTTCCAGGGTCCGTTGTGGCACCACCTTTGTGGAGTGAGACCACTGTAGCTGTACGCCATTCTTTGGGTACATATCCTGTAGTAAGGCTAAGTTTGAACAGTGACTTAATGTGAGGGTTCAGTTCTTCTTGGAGCTCGTGTAAGACACAGCCTGGGACACCGCCCGGTCCCATAGATGCTGTGTTTTTTGCTTTGGAGAGGGCAGCTTTCACCTGTGTATCTGTGATGTCAGGGAGGTTACATTCAGTTGGGATAGGCATTTGCTCCTTTGGGGGGGGAAGTTTGCGCTGAATCTGTCTGCCAGGATGTTGGCTATGTCTGTAGGTTCGGTATATTTTGTACCATTATGCAACATTTCAGAGCATATCTGGGAGTTTCCGCCCATGTTCCTGACATAACTAAAGAAGGCCTTGTGATTATCTTTAGTGTCTAGGGCAATTTTTCTTTCGAAACTGGCCTTTGATGATTTTACATAAGTTGATGAGTTACATAAGTAACTTCTTGTAGCCTGAATTTGCATTTCTGTGGATGGAGCTTAAGATTCACTTGATGTGCCATTTCAAGAACTTTTCTTAGGTTTCTGTCATGTTCGGCTTCATCGTGACCTCCTACTAGTATGTCATCTACTATAATACAAGGATACCCAGAAAAAAATTTGCGCCATTGCACATTGAATGACTTCACTTGCAGAATTTATCCCAAATGGCATTCTCAAAAATCTGTACCTGCCAAATGGAATACTGAAAGTAGTTAACAATGATGACTTCTCGTCAAGCTGAATTTGCCAAAATGAATTCTTTGCATCTAACACAGAAAAAACTGTGGCATTTGGCATCAATCTGAAACTTCTTCGACTGTGCGTATTGACCGATGGGGTCTTTTCAATGCTTTGTTCAAATCTCGAGGATTAATACATATTCTGATGTCATCTGAGCTTTTCTGCTGCCACCATGGATGATACCCATTCAGATGGAGTTGCAACTGGACAAATCACACCATGTCGCACCATTTTATCCAACTCAGCTTTGACTCTATACTGCACGGCTAATGGAACTTTATGAGCTGGCCTGATAACTGGACTGATACCTGGGATTAACTTCACGGAGTACACAACTGGAAGCTGCTCTTTGAATAGATCAGCATTAACAGAAAAAATGTACTGGGCAAAATTAGCATAGTGGTCTTTTAAGCAAACTTGGTGGACTTCCTTATTAAATGAAATCAGTCCCATTTTCAAACTGTCTTTGAGCGCTAATAATGACTGGAGGTGCCTCTTGACCACATAAGTTGTAGCTTCTTCCAGCAGAGTAACATGAAAGCACTACTGAGCCTTCGGTTTGAATTTCTTCACCTCACTTCGCACACTTTGCCAAATCAAGCCTTTCACCATGACAAACTCTAGCAAATGCTTTTCCTGACATAACATTACACTTACAACCTGTATCAACTTTGCACTCTATGGGTTCACCATTTATCCGAACAGTACAAAACACTTCATTCTTTACCCTTAAATCTACTACATTGTCTATTTCACGAAGCACTGACTGATCAACTCATTTCTTAAAATGCTCCATTGGAATAACAGAATGCAGGCTTTTTAGGTTCATAGGTATGTACTAGGCTATCTGCCCAAAGGCATTTATAAGCCTAGCCGGAATGTGTTGGCTTTCGCCGCCCCCTTAGATTAGTTCCCTGTGCCTCTGTCCAGCAAAGCCATTGGAGTGATCCCTGGGGTAAACGTTCTGTTTCCCATCCACTCATCAAGGTTTCTCTTGAAGAGGGTTAGCGAGGAGCTCTGCCTAATGTAGACTGGAATCTTGTTCCAGAGCATGGGAAGTCTCCGGGTAAGGAATCTTATCCCTCCAGCACATCCTATTTATTGTTGTGGTGAGGTTTAGATCCCTGGAGCGTGTGGCTTGAGGGGATATGGTTTTCTTTAGGTGGGGCATGTCCATCAATTCTGGGTTGGACATGTCCTTGTATGTCAGGCAGAGATCACCTCTGAGTAGGCGGTACGCAACCAAGTACAGCTGGAGTTTCTTCAGTCGAGCTGCATAGGGCATCTGCTTGAGGCCAGTGATCCTCTTGGTGAGGAACTTCTGTGGTCTTTCCAGTTGTTGCAGGTGTCTTGTAAGGTACATCCCAAATGGGGCATTGTACTCTATGATGGGTCTGATGAGTAATGCATAGAGGGGCCTAATGACCTCTTTCGATCTGGATGCAAACCCTTTTGTGATTAGGTGGGCCACACAGAAGGAATTTCTAACCACTTTGGCAATGTGATTATCAAAGGAGAGGTTACTATCTACTTGGGTCCCCAGATCCCTTATTACGTCTTCCGTATTTAGGGGGCTACCACCTATGTGGTAGTTTGTGGGAACTTTGTTTTTTCCAAAGGGGATGACTATGCACTTTTTGGCATTTAGCTTGAAGCCATGGTTTTGACACCAGGTATCTGTCTCAGTGAGACGCTTTTGGAGGATGTCTGTGTCGGTCAGAGAGTCAATTATAGCCCCTAGTTTGCAGTCTGCGAACTTTGTCAGCCATAGTCTTCCTGTGCTTGCCTGTACCTCTGAGAAGTATATGTCGAACAGGAGGGGTCCTAGGACTGAGCCCTGGGGAACGTCACTTGTAACCGATTTAGAGTCAGACCTAGCTCCCGCAAGTCTTACCATGTGAGTTCTGTCCGTGAGCCAGTTGGCAACCCATCTCGTGACATAGGGGTTTATGTTCAGGCTGGTGAGCTTGTCTATAATACCTGAGTGGGGAATGGTGTCGAAGGCCTTTGCAAGGTCTAGGTAGGCTGTGTGGACCACCTTTCCCTCATCTATAGCCTTGGTAACTGTCTCAAAGAAGTCCACCAGGTTTTGGAAGCATGATCTCCCCTTAACAAAGCCGAAATGGGTAGGGTCCAGTGTTTGGAGGTTTCCAATGTCTCTGTTAATGAGATCCATGATGATGCGCTCCATAGCTTTGCAGACCAAGCTAGTCAGGCTTATAGGGCGATAGTTCCTGGGGTCCGTTATGGCTCCACCTTTGTGGAGCGGAACATCCGTTGCTGTGCACCATTCTGTGGGCACATAGCCTGTGGAGAGGCTGAGTTTATACAGTGTGTTTAGGTGAGGGGTTAGTTAATCTTTGAGCTTGTGTAGGATGCCGCCTGGGACACTGTCCGGTCCCATTGATGCTGTGTTTTTGGCTTTGGAGAGGGATGTTTTAACCTGAGTGTCTGTGATTTCAGGGGCACTACATTCTTCTGGTATAGTTATGGGCCCTTTTGAGGGTGAGAGGGAGGTGAAGTTTGCACTGAACCTGTCTGCCAGGATGTTGGCTATATCGGTCGGTTCAGTGTATTTTGTGCCATTCTGCACTAACTCCGAGCAGATCTGAGAATTACCACTTAGATTCTTGACATAGCTAAAGAATGCCTTGTGGTTATCTTTGTAGTCCATGGCAATTTTTCTTTCGAAGCTAGCCTTGGATGATTTTATGAGGGAACGTAGTTTCTTGCTGATACTGATCAGGGATGTCTTCCCTTCTTGGGATTTTACTCTTTTCTGTACTAGTTTCCTCCTTCTGTTGTATAGCTTGTTTATGGCAGGGGTCCACCAGACTGGTTTCCTTTTCTTGGAGTAGTGAGTCTTGGTTTAGGTTGGGATAGCACGATCCATGCATTCTTGTAGGTGCCCAAAGAGTGCATTAGTAAAGGATTTTGCAGCTTGAACAGCGTTATCCTTTAGCATGGGGGCTTTGAAACTTCCCATCTCGGTCTTATGTAACGTGAAGTTTGCTTTTGAAAAGTTTTTCACAGTGGTTTCTTTGACTGGGGGTGGTGGCGGAATGTGGATATCCAGAGTGATTAGTTTATGGTCAGATCTAACCAGCGAGGGGTTGACCTCCGGTGTGGAACACCGGTCGTCCTTGCTGGTGATGACCAGTTCCAATACGTTGTCACCTCTGGTGGAGGTGTTGACCAGTTGATCCAGGGCGTTTGAGTTTGTAAATTCTAGGAAATGTTGGGCAAGGGAGTTCATACTTGAGTAGTTCTCCCAGTTAATGTTTGCGTAATTGAAATCACCCAATATCAGAGTGTTTGGTAGGACCTTTATGTTTCCCAGTGTTTCTAGGAATGCAGAGTGGGAGTCCTGGGATATGGTGGGTGAGCTGTAGCAAGCTATAATTTGAACAGCAGTTTTGCCCATTGTTAGTTGCATGTGGATGATCTCTGAAGCATCGTGCTGTGTCTCTAACCTGGAGGTGTGGGTATCCCTGATGAATATGGATACTCCCCCACCTTTTGTATTTCGGTCCGGGTTTTGTGGCCGAAATGTATGGTATGAGTTGTAGCCTGGTAGTGCTGGGGTGCTCTCTGGAGCCTTAAACCAGGTTTCTGTTACTGCACATATATCGATTTTCTCCATACTGAGGAGTGCCTCGAGTGCGGGCATTTTCACGTTTAGACTTCTGGCACTGAGCAGCATTACCCTCAGTTTTTTTTGTTACTTGTGCTATTTACGGCGGTGGGTTTGTCTTTTGAGCCTTGCCTAAAAAAGGCACTATGGGGGTGGCAAGAGCCTTGGCTAGTATTCAAAAGCCTAAGGGTGACAGGTGCAAGCCATCTCTAGCGAAGCAGAGTGGCTTGTCGAGCATGTCATCCCGGGCTGACAGACACTGGATTCCCTTTGAATGACACCAGAAGCTTAGCCAATTGTTGAAATTGATAATTTTTTCTTTATACCGTGGTATCATCGTTGGTGAGGGCAGGATGCTACTCAGGGTCAGGGTCATACCGGCCTGGGCTACGTGATCAGAGAGCTCCTCCATGTCTCTTTTCATGTAGTCCAGGGAGGTATGGCTCAGGTCATTCACACCGACATAGACAATGACAGTCATATTTGTACTTGTTCTGGAGTGACTTGAGTGCTTGTGTTATGTGGCGGATCCTGGCACCAGACAGGCAGCTAACAGTAACCTTCTCCTTGTTCAGCCTAGCGAGTGGGACGTTAGTGTGCCTGACTATAGAGTCACCTATTACTGGTGTGTTGGGTATGTTATTTTGCCTTAAGGGCTGTGATTGTGTGGCACACTGGTTTTGTAAAGTATGTGTTTCATGGTTTGTGTTGGGGGGTGGAGGTTGCTTGGATGTCTTCTTTGGAGGTCTCTGTTGCTTTTGCAGATTTTTATTTAGAGCCTCCGAGTATGTTTTTGTGTATTTGTGTGTGTTTTTTGCCAGTGCTGGTTTCATTGGTCTATGTGAGACTGGTGGTGTGATGCAAGTAATTCTCTTCTCCTCTTGACTGCCTGGTCCAGTCTTGGGTTGAAAGAGCTTAGCCTCCAGTTTAGCTGTATAACTGCATCTCTCGCATGTATTAGTGTTTGGTGGAAGGAGGAGAGGGTTGTCTGTGTACATGAGGCAATTGTAACATTGCCTCAAAATGCCCAGATTCACCAGTTGGACTGGAGAGTACACCTGAAACTGCCCTTTGGACATGCTTGGATAGGTACAGTGAACTGACTGGCTGGTAAGGTCGAATACAGGGCCTTGTCCTTCTCTATAGTAGGGGTGGTCTAGTGCTAAGATTTATTAGTGCTTGCTATGAGTTTTGGGCAACTGCCGGGATGAGAAGTGAATGATTTGAGTGCTTAAGTTGAAAGTTTGTCTAGTTCCAAGGGAAAAATTGAAGAGTAGACTTTGTGGAGCCGGGAATAGTTATACCCTAGCTAATCGGTGCTGCCCAGTGCACAAAACCATGCAAATGTGGGTTTCATAGCAGGGAAATGAAAGAGAGACATTATCCCAAAATGGCCGATAAACTACTATTTTCTGGGCTGAAACCACTCCTCCAGGGACAGATACCTCAAAGCTCCCTCTCTCACAGTGAACAGAGAAACTTCCTTCTATCCAAGTAAGCAATGGGCAAACATAGAAACTTACAAAACCTTTTGAAATTATTCCATTTATTGCATTTGTGGCATTGCTGACCAAAAGCTAAACATTTCGCCCTTTTAGATTCATGACTTCCACCACAATTACGACAGTTGGCAATGAAACTGGGTTGGGGCCCATGCTTTGAGTTTGCTGACTCACTCATACTTCACTGAGACTGTGCGGACTCTGGAATTTCCTGGAAAGCTCTAGGGTTTACCAGTGAGTGTTGCAGGGGCTACAGTTGGTGCCATGTGTTTGGGCCTATTTCTTTTAATTATGTGCTGCATACTATCAACATGAGCTTTATCACTGAGCCTTCTAGAACTGTGTTCATTTGTAGGCATATCTGTGTGCTTTTGTGAGCTCACATATCTGACAAATCTCAATAGCCTTATTGAAAGTTAAATCACTGTCACGAAGCAAAATCTTTCTCTCATCTTTAATACCATACATAAGTCTGTCCATTATCAACTTATCCCTTAAAGCACCAAATCTGCATGTTTTAGCTTTGTTTCTTAAGTCTGTTATATATACTGCAAAAGTCTCAACCAGGCTTCTGATATCTTGTATAAAATAAGTGCCTTTCCATTGTAACATTTGTCTGGGGGTTACACATTTCTCTAAATTTACGTTTTAAGCATTCTGGGTCCACCCCTGACTCAGCCTGTACAACATGGTGGTTTTCCCCTCTCCTGTATTGATAGCAGGTGAATACACAAATGAATGTTCCCTATCTATGGCTTCTGACCCAGCTAAATTAAGTAGAATAAATGCCTTTGTACGGTCATCTTTATCATAAAATGCAGCCTGTATGAAAATGCTGTACTCTTGCTCAAACATTCTCCACTTCTCTGCAATCTTACTGTCAAACACAAGTGCAATGAGTTTTAGAAATCAGTCTACCATGCCCACAAATTATGTACCAACACACTGAAAATATGGCCCTTGCAATTATGTAAGAGCAAAATGTTCTGTGAGCATGTAACAACATTCAAATGCACAACAAACTCTTCGAAATACTGTACTTTGTGAAATATGCAATGTAATGGCTGTATTCTGCAAAATAACTTTACTGTAGCACTGCACAAACATGTGAACACTTTATACACTTCTGATAACTCAAATACCTCTGCTTAATATGAAAAATACATGCTTTACAAAAATGTGGTCATTTCCCTATTTTATTAGTTTTATGCAATTCGGACTTTATTTCAAACATTTTCAGTAGTAATTTGAATATTTTATCAATATCTTACTTCTCGCTTTATGCTAATACCATTTATAATGTTCTGTATGCCTAGTTTCATATTTTACGAGAAAGACTGCTGAGCAAGTTTTAATCAATGCAATTCATTTCTGACCTGTTTTGCGAAGTATGTACATCATAGGGATGATTCACTCCTGTATATTCCATCAGTCCCAAGTAAGTGCCTTAAGTCATTTTAGCAATGCTGCCTCTAACACCATACCCTTTACACATGCTGCTTGACACCATGTCGCTTGTCTCTCTCCCCCTCTAACATAGATGACAAGCTGGTGAGGTATTTCATTTAGATGCTTTAATACATACAAACACATCAGGATGGCTAGCAGCATGATAAAATACAAACAAACTGGTTAACAGACAGACCTTACATGCATACATGTCAACGGTTTACTACAAAATGGCAGTCTAGCTTGCACGTGCTCAGTATTTATACACTTGTGCAAGCCCTTAAATAGCTTCTTAAAGGTATATGCACACATTGATCTACACTGGGCAAACCTATGGAGAATAGTAGAATATGACAAGCGAGTTGCAGCCAGGGACATTCCCTGGGATCATGTCAGTCATGTCTGCCCATCTTCCATAATGTAGGACAAAAGTCACTTTCACCTCAGGATGCAACTCCCAAGGAGGGGAACCAAGGCTCTGCCTTCTCCAGACCCCACACTAATCGCAAAAACAGGAGATGGGTGAGATGGGTTATAGTAATCGGAGGACAAGTTCACCACACACAGATTAAAAGGACGTTTCTGTACAGGAATTACCTGTAGGAGGACTTGACCAAGGCCAAATTTTACTTTGTAATCCTTCTATTGGTGATCCAGCAAAAGAAAACTGACTTGGCATGGAAAACTTCTGCCAATTCCAACATAAACATTCAACTGTCCCCATCTTCGCAGTAAGCCAGGGATTCACCTTCTTCTTTGGATATCTGTTGGTAGCACTTACACCAGCGCCCTACACTATGCTCCTCTTCTAGCCACTACAGTGAGGACATGGATCTTGGCTCACGGTTAGCCAGATGAATACTTAAAAGATTTCATTGCTTTTAGCACTGAAAACAGAAATTTTACACTGATGAAAGACAGAATCAAGATCCAAAGTATGCCACGGCAGAAAAGAACTGGGACTATACCGGAAGGCTCAGTGGCATGGCAGCTCTAGTGACATTAACAGCATACATCAGCACAGGGAGTAACCATTCCCAGGCACAGAAAGTTCTGAGAAAAAAAAGCAGAGAACAGGAACCCAACTGCAGACCAACCAACAAAGGTCCCCTATATGTTAGCTCAGCCATTTTTCAAACACTCACATGCGAGGTCAGGCCTTCACACAGTTGCCATTTTATAGAACATGCTCAAGCTTGCTGCATTTCACAGAATGGAAAATATTTTCAGTTTTGCAGGGATTTTAGAATACCTGCTGAGTTTTACATCAGCAGTTTTCCACTGGGATGGGTCAAGGACATCTTTCTGAAAACAAACTTAATGAAGGCAACATAACTGAATTCAAAAATCCAGCAAAAAAAAAAAAATCATTTCATTAAAAAAAATTTGTGAAACAAGCAAAAAAAAAAACACAGTATAATAGAAATACTCTCATCAATTCTTGCTAGAGATAATCCCGACACCCCATTTACTGAAATTAACATCCCAAACAGCCTGTAACCCCAACCATAGTTATGTTGTTGTGTCTTTCGGCTTTTCTCAGTTAGGGGTCGCCACAGTGGAACTCCGGTCCACTAATGATTGGCAGTAGATTTTTACGTGCCGAGTTGCCAGCTCTGATGCACAACCTTCAATTAAGGTACGCTCATTCAAGCATGTCTCCACACAGAAGGCGCTCTAGCTGAGAGTCGAACAGGACGTCTTACTGTGAGGCGACAACGCTAAGTCTAAATGAAGCTCTTAATGTTATGCCCAGCCTCTGAATGCAAACTTAACCCTTAAAACTAATAAAAAACAAAATGTCAGTTTTAACCCCAATCCAAACCTCAGCTGTGACCATAAAATCACAGACATGTACAGGTACTAAAGTACCTACATTTAACCAGATAGGACTTTATTTAATAATGCATCCTTTATTCACATATAAAATCTGGTCAAGAATTCTCAACCAAACTACCAGAGGATACATAACACACACTCTCCAATGGGTAACAGAATTTCTGATCAGATAATTTTGACAAATTGTCAACTGCTGTAACACTTCATTCAAATAACCTTCTTCTATACTGATAAAGTGTGCAATGCTGGAATATTTTATTCACTTAGCCTAACACAGATGTGCATATACAAACACAAGCTTCCACTATGAATCAACAGTGCATGATCATTTCTAAAACTATTGTTGGACTTGTCTGACCACAGATGATAGCGAACATGCTAATCCTAGTACCCACCCACAAACATCAATATAAGTGCATCTGCAGGAGAGCAAGTCCTATACCACTATTCCCCAATGACTTGACCCATTTCCATTTAAACTTGATATCAAGCAGCAATCACTTTTGTTTCATCCAGCCATTTGTCTGCACATTGTTCAGCCTCTAATGGTTCACATGTTTGTTTTAACCAGGTCTGTATGCAGTGGTCTTACATCATCCTGTAGGACATTGGAAGTCATATCAGAAGGTTGCATTATTTTTTGCTGAGCAGCTGCAGAACTCTCCCTACTCAGTGTTTCTTCCTCACTTTTTGTAGCTGATTTTTTCCAGGTCTTCTCTATTTCTTAGTTCCTGGCATCCAGGCAGTGTACTTACTAGCCAGCTACTGAAATTCTCCTATAAACACAAGCCTACTGGCCTTCTCTGCTGAGTTTCTGTTTTCACACTGGGAGAGCTAAAACAAGCTGTTACTTAGTGTGCAGCCATCTTGGAACTCCTAATGGTTCACATGCTTCATCTAAGGTCAGTATAGTTCTAGTTAGTCACCATCTTGAAATCTAACATTTCACTAGAGATAGCTGCCATATTCATATTTTCTTAAAGTAATGATGAAAGCACGGATTAGCTGTTGCCTTGCTTTACTAAAGATTAACGCTGACTATTTTACAGAACCATTTTAGTTACTACCTTTTACAAATAACTTCAATAGCGGTCCTCCTGGCCTTCCAAGCTATATGCTTGGCATTTTGCTTTCAAGAAATAAGTACATCTTTATCAGAGTAAGAAAAGCACATTAACATGACAAAATAATTAAAGTTACAATCTTCAAATGAATTAGCTCAAGAAGTCAACAAATGGATTTTAAACATAACTGAACTAAATATGAATGTGAGCACCCTCTGCTAATGACAAACAGCAACCATTTTTTTTCACCGGTAAAAAATGCATACAACTCTATACAGACCTCTGCTCTCCTTAATTTAACATCTAAAAAGGAAGTAGCAAAGTACTTTGTCTCCTTACTAAAGAGGCACAAATGGTAAGCTTGCCTTTGTTCAAAAAACCCTTTACAGAGGAATAACTAGTTTCAATGATTATCAGGCTTACCAGTTGGGCAAAATGTTCTATGCCAAAATGTACAGTTGTGTACACTTACCATAAATGTAGATGTTCGAGTGTATTCACTGTTGCAGTCACTACATTTGGGTAATCTGCTGGCAGGTTGCCCTCAGTCGGCCTGAATTCCAAAGTCTTGGGTCCTGCGTCGGTTGCTGTCTCCTCTTCCATTACGTCAGGTCGTCAGGGGTATAAAACATGCAGCCAATGCCATTTTTTTTAGTTTTTCTTGCCCCCGATGTCAGGTGCCCCCCAAAAGGTAGCAAATATATACATATATATATATATATATATATATATACACACACATATATACATGCATCAATATAAACTTTCCCTTCGTCTACAAATAACCACATAGGTTGAAGAAGATAGAGAAGGAAAGATAAACTCCAGAATGACAGGGGGATGACGGGAGGGTAACCCGGCCTGCAACAGTGAATACACTCGAACATCTACATTTATGTTAAGTGCACACAACTGTACTATGTTCTTTGTGTTTCACTGATGCAGTCATTACATTTGGGTAGAATCCCAAAGCTATGGTTGGGAGGCTAGAGCTAAACAGCATTAGGTGCAGCTAAAAGGCCCTGCAGAACTGCAGTGGCAAAGCCTGCCCTAGACTTAGAGTAGAGAGGCAAATGATAATGCTTTGTAAAGGTATAAACACAACTCCAAGTAGCAGCCTCTAGAATGTCTTTGGTTGGTACTCCTCTGAGAAAGGCTGCAAGTAGCTGCAGCTCTGGTGGAATGAGACCTACTGCCCTTGGGCACAGGTTTACCATGGTGTAAGTAGCAGAAACGGATGCAGTGGCTTATCCACTTTGAAATTGTCTGCTTTGAAATAGCCTTTCCTTCTGATCCTGCAGCATATGACACTAGTAATTGCTCAGTTTTTCTTAGAGCTTTAGTCCTGCTCAAGTAGAATCTTAGCTGTCTGTGTACGTCCAAGGAATGTAGAATTCTCTCCCCGTTGTTCTGCGGATTTGGATAAAAGGTTGGCAAATTAATTGTTTGGTTAAGAGCCACACTGGAAACCACCTTAGGCATAAATGTAGGATTTGTCCTCGGAGGCACCCTGTCTGGGTAAAATATGATAAAAGGCTCTACAGTCATGACAGCCTGTAGCTCTGAAACTCTTCTTGCTGAAGTAATTGCTAGTAGCAGAGCTGTTTTCCATGATAAGAACTTTATATCAGCAGTAGCAGCTGGTTCAAATGGAGGCAGGGTGAGCTTTTCCAACACATAATTGAGGTCCCATGCAGGTAATGGTGATCTTCTAGGAGGCCTTAAATTTTTGGCTCCTTTAAGATACTGCTTTAGCAATGGATGAGAGAAGATCGGTGGCTCTGTATTGTAATGAGCCGAAATGGCAGAGGCATGGATTTTAATTGATGAGAAAGATAGGCTTTTGTCAAGCATCTCAGTTAAGTATTGTAATATCTGAGGAATATTTGGTTCTGCTGTATCAGTTCCTTGTGCTTGATTCCAAGCACAGAATCTCTTTCATTTGTCTGCATAAGTTTTTCTAGTACTAGGTCTTCTGGCTTCCAAAATGACATCCATCACAGCTTTACTGAGAGGTGTTGTTTGTATAATAACATGATCAGCCATGCTGCCAGGTTCAGCGTCTGTAGTTGATTGTGCAGGATCTGACTGTTTTGCTGGGACAGTAGTTGAGATCTTTGAGGTAAGGTCCAAGCTGGGTATTTAGACAAGTTCCTTAGGATTGGGTACCAGTATTGGCGGGGCCAGTCTGGGGCGATTAGTATCATCTTTGGTTTCTCTTGTCTGACTTTTAGGAGGACCTTGGGGAGAAGAGGCAGGGGAGGAAAGGCGTAAACTGATAGCTTTTTCCAACTGAAGGATAGGGCGTCCACTTTCCATGGTTGTCTGTGATAAGTCCTTGTGCAGAATCTTTTTAATTGATAATTTTGAGGAGAGGCAAATAGATCTATGTCTGGGCTCCCCCATTTCTCTGTTATCATGCTGAAGACTTGCGGATTTAGTTTCCACTCGTGAGGATCCATAAGGTTTCTGCTTAAATTGTCTGCCAGAGTATTTTGCTTTCCTAGTAGGAATTGAGCATGAAGATGTATATGGTACCTCAAAGCTGTGTCCCACAGTGCCATGGCTAATCTGCAAAGGGGGTATGAGTGTGTGCCCCCTTGCTTGTTTATATACCACATGACCGTGGTGTTGCCCATCTTTATCATTAGTTGTCCAGGATGAAGCAAGTCCTTGAAGACTGTTAGGGCATTTTTGAACAGCTAGCATCTCTTTCTGGTTGATATGTAGATGCATTTGTTTTGGGGTCCATATGCCCTGAATGCATCTTCCTGCCATGTGGGCCCCCCAGGCATAATCTGATGCGTCTGTTGTAATGGTTTGGCTGGCAGGGGGCAGAGTGAAGGCCCATCCCATGTTTTGGTGACATGCCTTTGCCCACCATAGAAACTCCTGTTGTAGGCAGGGAATGAGAGAAATCATTGCTTCCAGACTGTGAGAATGTTGACTACATAAACATTTTAGGTACCATTGAAGTTTCCTTATATGCAGTCTTGTATATGGAATCAGTAGGATGCCATGAAGCCCAGAGGCTGCAGAATTTGTCTTGCAGATAACTGGGTTTTTGTTGCCAGTATGAAGTAAGTAGTCAGTTGCCTTTGTTTGGCTGGCGTGAGGTAAGCCATCTGGGAAGTTGTATTCAAGCTTGCACCCAGGAATGTTATCTTTTGAGAGAGTACCAGTTGTGATTTCTTTTCGTTTATTGTGTACCCTAGGCATGATAGAAGCCTTTTCACAAACACCAGGTGTCGAAGAAGAGTCTCCTTGTTCTCTGCTTGAATGAGACAGTTGTCCAAGTAAGGGTATATTTGCATACTTCTTTGTCGGCAAAATGCAATTACTGGTGCTAGGCACTTTGTAAAGACCCTGGGCGCAGTAGATAAGCCAAAGGGCAGTGCAGAGAATTGGTAATGCATTAAGCCAGCCTTGAATCTGAGGTATCTTCTGCACGAAAGTCTTATTGGGACATGCAGGTATGCCTCTTTTAGGTCTAATGTCACCAGCCAAGCATTCTTGCCCAGCATGGGCAGTAGCTGCTGCAAAGTCAGCATTTTGAAATTTGGAATGTCCAGGTATGTGTTCATAATGAATAAATCCAGTATTGGCCACCAGGCCTTGTCCTTTCAGAGTACCAAGAACAGTCTTGAGTAAAAACCTTGTCCTTTTTCCTGTTCTGGTACTGGATGAATGGCCCCCATATCCATGAGGGACGTAACCTGTTTCTTTGCCTCTGCCCATTGATTTTTTGGCAGATCTGGCCAACCATTTGCCATTGGCAGAGTGTGGAAATGGAATCTGTATCCCTGTGATACTATGTTTAGTACCCACTTGTCCTGGGTTATTAACTGCCAATTTTGAGCAAAAAGTGCTAATTTTCCCCATAAAGGTGCTGCCAAAATATAAGTGCTTGATGTAGGCAGAGGGAAGTCACTGGGACCGTTTTCTGTAAGTTTGCGCTTTATCTCCTCCTGATTTGGAGGTAGAAGCTCCCCATTGCTTTGACCTGTATGAATCTTGCGCCTGGTATCTGGAACCATTAGGGCGTCTGGATTTGCCCCTTTGAGCTCCGTCTGACACAGGAAAGGACCAATTTTTTGTAGGCCAGTGTCTATTGAAATACCAGAGTATCATGCTGTAAAGGTGCATCTAGCAATTTACCTTTAACATGATCAGGCAACTTTTGTTCTTTTAGCCAGGCATGCCTCCTAATCACAGATCCAGTAACAGCGGCCCTGCAGGAGGCCTCTAAGGAATCAAAACCACATTGCAAAGTATGCTTTTCAATCTGTTCAGCTGCATGCAATAATTCCTGCAATTCTTTATTTTCTGCACATTCAGAAATCAACATCATTTTCTGTTTCAGCAATCCCATAACATTTTGTTGATACTGAAGCATATGAAATTGACAGTTTAAGGCCCTGATTGCCAAAGTTGCAGATGTATAAACCTTTTTCCCCCCGTCTGTCCCGTGCCCTTGAATCTCTGTCAGAGGGGGTAGGATTTTTTGCTGTTGAGGCCTTAACTCCCTTTGGACCCTGTGAAATAGTTTCGGGATCAGCAGCAGGGTTTCTAAATAAAAATTTATGTGAGTCAGGGACCCTGTAATATCAGTCAGGCTTACTGGGAACCAGAGATAAGAAGTCAGGGGTCAAGCTTTACTCCGGAAACACATCATCCACAATGTCTAAAACAGGGGGAATGGCTAAAGGCTTGTGCTGAGGGAGAAGAAGGAAATCCCTGAGCCTCTTTTTTGATTCTGAGAAATCTTGACTCTCCCAGTGAAAATGCTCCCTCAAAGTATGCAAGGTTTTTCCAAAAGAATAGTCCTCCGGAGGAGATGCAGATGGTATAGACTCCTCTGCATCAGAATCCTCATAGGGAGGTATAGATAATTCCTGATCAGAAGAGGAATCAGAAGAAATAGAAATCTGATCTGAAGATTCATAATCAGTGTATTGCCTAGGCCTCTTATCTGGAGGGGGATGGGTATCCCTGATCAAGGTAATAAGGTCTTAAGCCATTTTGATCATCTGTTTTTTAGGCATAGAGGCCTGTGCACGTGGCTCATGCGTCGGTTTTTTAGATTTAGAAGTTGCTTTTGTCTTTGGTTTTGCAGCTGTCGTCGGTTTGATATACAAATGTTGAGGTCTGAATACACCCTCAGAAGTCGGTGCCTGCTCAGCAGTTCCGGACCCATCCAAGGGAGATACATCCGTCAGTCCAATACCTTGAGTATCTTGTGGCATGCCGGACTCCACATGGGTGTCGGTAGAGGCCTGCGACTCGAAGGTAGCGGGTATCAAGGGCTGTGAAGAAGCTTTGTTGTCCGTTTTGGATCTCGACTGCCTTTCTCTGTCCTTTTCTTTGCGTTTTTTGTGTACTCCGGTAGTCTGATTGCTATCAGACGACATTTCTGGGTAATTAAATCTGTTTCCAAAATACTTGGAGGCAAAGATATACCGACGCTTAATAGTGCGGTTGGTTAAATCTAGCACAAAACTGACAGCCAGGCACGTTGTGATCAGGGCTTAGGCAAGGAATACAGTATAAATGGAAATCCTTATGAGGTATTTGCTTCCCACAAGTAATACAATTATTAACTTTTTCTAACATTGGAATGGAGCAAGAAAATAGTTTCCCCAACGGGGTACTTAGCTTTAGTGAAGACTTCGGTTCTGAGACTCAAACTCGAATATTTCAGTAGTCGGCCGACCGGCACTTGCGAAATGCTTCTGCTTCGGGCACCACGCAGCAAGAAAGACTAAAGAAAATGGCGTTGGCTGCATGTTTTATACCCCTGACAACCTGACGTCATGGAAGAGGAGACAGCAACTGATGCAGGACCCAAGTCTTTGGAATTCAGGCCGACTGAGGGCAACCTGCCAGCAGATTACCCAAATGTAATGACTGCAACAGTGAAACATGAAGAACATCAGTGGATATGTTCAGAAACTGTTTCAAAATACAAAAAAAAAGATTTAAAAGCTGAACCAACGACATGCTACTCGGCAGTGTACCAAGAAGTGAAGAAGTGCAGTAACTAACATTTTTAGTGAGCACTACAAATTTCTCCTGACATTAGCTTACAGGTAACAAATCATGACCTGATAGTTTATTTGGACTTCTCCAAGGCCTTTTATTCTGTTGCATACAAAACATTGGTTTACACACTTCTGAAGATGCAAACTGACCTGTGCCTTAAAACACAAACTGTTATTACTGCTACACAAGTAAAGGACTTCAGAACTAAAAGGCTTACATTTTGAACAATATCTCCCTTAGACATCTACTGCCTTCTGATACAGCTTCATAAAAATAGGCCGTTATATGCAAACGTACTGACATTATGATTGCATTGACTATATTCCATTATAACAACTGAAACTGCAAACTTACTTAGATGCTGCAAACAATTCAGGTAGCCAATAATTTCTGTTTTAACTCCAATGAAAATAGTGTTTTGGATATGTCAAGGATCAGTATATTATAACAGCTTGTTTGAAAGAAGGGGTACTGACACTTTTGCCATGCCCCCCACCAAAAAAAAAAAAATTCAGTATTTTTGGTAGATAATTTGATTTTCAAAGCTTATGCAGGCAAAGTATGTAATACTTGGCAACCTCTTGTCAAGGACCCTTTAAGAGCCGTTTCCACTATTCACCAGCATACCTGTGGCAAATAGTATGTTTCCAAAATACAGTATTAAAAGGAAAGTGGGGAGCAATAAAAAAATTAAACAGAATATATCATAAATCTACACAGTATAATTCAATAACAAAGTTGCCTTACCAAAACACATTACACTACACTCCCCGGCTTACAGAAAGATGAAATGGGATTTTATTTTATTCAGCTATCTACTTTTCTCCACCCCTATCTGTACAGAGTCTCTACCCATCTCATATGTTCACAGGAGATTACTAGGCTAATGGCTTAAAAACCCTTACACGCCTAGCCAGTTTTACCCAGATTTTACCCAAAGATAATGAGGGTTGGCAAGCAGAGTTTTGACAATTTTTACACAATGCCTCTGTCTATAAGGGACATGGGAATCACCCAAGGATAACATTTGTGATTTCCCATCCATTGGTCCAAACTGAGCTTGTAGACGGTCAGGGAATGGGTCTGCTTCATGTAAATAAGCCTATTCCAGAGAAGGGGCAATTCTCTAGGACATATCTGTCTCTCCATTACGATCTATTCATGCCAGAGATCAGATTTTGATCCTTGGAGTGGTTAAACACTGTGCAGCTAATTAAAATATGCAACAATTTCATCAGGACTGGTTTAAGAAACTGACTTGCAAGTCAGGCATAGGTCACTCCCCGGTAATTGGTGGGAAACTGAATACAGTGATAGGGTTTTTAATCTGTCTGAATAGGACATGTTGGTTATATCCTGTATTTATCTAATGAGAAACCTCTGAGGATGCTCCAACTTTTGCTAGTGCCTGGACAGGAACATGCTATATTCAAATACGGATATGATGAAGGCCGAGTACAGTGGTACTATGACACCCTTAGATCTGGATGCCATGTTCTTACTTATGAGCTGAAAGACATACAAAGATTTCCTCATCACCATGGATACATGGTGGTAAAAGTTCAGATTACTATCTATCTGATTACTCAGATGTCTCACCACTGGGTCCACTCTTAGAGGGGTGCTATCAATGTTGTAATTACAGGGGTATTTGATTTCCCAAAGGGTATTATTACACATTTCTTCGCATTTAGTTTGAAGCCATGGCTAAGACACAAATCATTAGTCTGAGTCGGTCCTTAATGTAGGATATCATCATTTGGGGAGTCGCTGATTTCCCCCAGCTTGTACTCATCAGCAAACCTGGTCAGCCAAAAACCATCTACATTTGCCTTGACATCTGAGAAATATATCCCAAACAGGAGGGGGCCCAGCACTGATCTGTGTGGTACTCCACTGGTGACTGGCCTCTTGTTGGATGTGGGCTCCCCCACTCTAATAGCATGTGTCCTTTCTGTGAGCCATTTGGCTATCCATGTGGTGACACAGAGGTTTACATGAAATTTTGTGAATTTATCAACACTCGAGTAGGGTATTGTGTCAAATGCCTTGACCAGGTCAAGGTAGGTGGTATACTCTGTCTTACCCTCATCCATGGCATTGGTGACCTTCTCAGGAAATTCCACCAAACTGAGCAGGCAGGGCCTGTCCTTGACGAAGCCAAACTGGGTTGGGTCTAGAGTCTGGACATTTCCTAGTTTGTTCTTAATCAGGTCCTAGATTATCCTTTTCATAGCCTTGCTTATGAGGTTAGTCAGACTTATGGGTCGGTAGTTTCCTGGGCCCGCTGATTGTCTCCTCCTTGTGCAGACGGAGGACTGTTATTATCATCTACTCTACTGCGACAAAGACTGTGGTTAAACAGAGATCAGAATGGGTCCACTAGGTCATGTTTCAAGCAATTTTATAGGCACCCTGTTGTCGCTCGTCTTGTGTATTTGACTAGGACGATGAGGCTTGGGTGTTCGTTTAAGTAGTTTATTACACACAAACATATTAGAATGGATGACTGGAACATTAACTGACTGACTGCTACACACACACATACATGCTTTCACTTTGGCTGCTCACTCAAAATGGCACTCTTGCTTGCACATGCCCAGTACTTATATGCATGTGCCTATTGACTGGAATGCTCCTTCATGGTACAACACACACACTCTGATCTACACCCTCCCTCTTTGACTAATCTGTCCTGCAATGAAAATGACAATCAAATAAGTATGCAAATTATACAGATACACAAGCAAGAACAATCACATCCAGGTTACCGTGCATCTATGATTAGTTCTTGAGATATGATCTGACTTCATAACATAATAATTAGAACTGGGTTTAGCAACAGGGAGAGTCACTCGGGACTGTTCTACTTCAGCATTTTCAGGGATACTTTCAGGAACAGGAACAGAGGATAAAATGTTCTCTGGAAGAAGAACATTGGACAAATCACTCTGAAAATTAGAGTCTCTATTAAAGGCAAGATGCTGTAACACTGGCTTGGACACCAGTAATAAATGTTTCCAGTTTTGCCTAAATTCCATCTCTTACGACTTCACGATGTATGATTTCAGTTCTTCACACACGTTTCACAAGTCCAATTCAATCAAATCCTTTTGCTGTCTCCATCCTCACTCACTCTCTTTGTTCCAAAGGATTTAGAGGTTTGCTGGTTTTGTCATAATAGGACTTTTGGGACAAACACTTCTTTAGAGGTTGAGCTTTTACTGCTTTGTTTTTCTTAGCACATGGAACCAACACATTCTTACTGATTGGTAGTGTGGTTCTGGTTTGTGTTGACATAACCAAGTAAATTACCATGAGGAATGTTTCTGAGATTAAGCAACTTTAGAAAAATATCAATATTGTCTCGTTTGGATTTCTCTAACAGCTGTTTTACACTTTGAATTGCACGTTCAGCCAAGCCATTTGATTGCAGGCATTCAAGACTACTAGTAAGATGCAAAGTCCCACGTTTCAGCAAATCCTTTGAACTACTGACTTGTAAACTGTGCACCATTGTCAGAAATGACTGTGTGAACTACCATGGACAGAAAAATGTCTCCAACTTGGTAATGACAGAACTGGATGTTAGGTTAGGAAGTTGGTCAATCTCAAATAAATTTGAATGAGTTTACTAACACCAAGTAATGTTTACCATTCCATTCGAAAATATCTGTGGCTATTGTCAACCAAGGTAGTTCAGGAATCTGGTATAACAAGTGGTTTTCTTTGCTGATGCGGTTTTGTACTACTACAAACAGAACAAGATGAGATTTCCTTCTCAATGTCTTTTGACAAAGAAGGCCAAAATACTAGTCCTCTCGCCCTTATTTTGGTAGAATCAGTTCCTGGGTGGCCATGACGCAAGATTTTAATATACTCCTGTTGCAAGGATTTTGGAACAATCACTTCTGGACTTTTCATAATGATACCATCTTCCATCAAAATCTTGTCTCTGTAAGGAAAATACTGCTGTGCTTCTACTGGTAAACAAGATTGCTTTGAAGGGCATCGTTGACTGATAAGGTAGTTGTGCTTTTGAAGAATTGGATCTGAAGCTGTGTGGGCTCATCAACACACGTGGAAGAAATTTTTCTCACTTCCATGACTTCAAAATCAGGTTTCTCATTCTTTTGCTGTTCGGTACTTTTTCTGGGAGATCATGATAAAGTATCAGGAAGATAAAGAAGTTTGCCTGTTGTGTAAACAAGATTGAAATTGTACTTTTGCAATCTGAGCATCATGCTTTGGAATGTCACAGGAGCGGTGTGCACTGGCTTTCTCATGATAGTGATCAAAGGTTGGTGGTCAGTTTCGATTTGGATGGGTCAGCCATAAATATAATCATGGAACTTTGAACATGCAAACACAATTACCAAGAGTTCTTTCTCTATTTGAGAATACTGCATCTTGGTTTGGGTTAGAGTTCTCCATGCAAAGGCTACCGGTCTACACTCTTGAAGAATGACTGCACCACAGGAAAGAGTAACTGGTTTGTGAACATCATAGCATCTTAATGTGGATGGAATGGCAATTTTCTGTTTCAGAATATCAAATGCTCTTTGGTGTTGTTTCAACCAGGACCAGGTTACATCTTTGCATGTCAGCTCTTGCAGCAGTGATGTTGACTCAAATCTGGAATGAACATGCCTATATAGTTGACCATGCCTAGAAAACACTGTATGGCTTGGGCATTGTCAAGAGCTGGCATCTCAGGAATTGCTGTTTGCTTGTAAGGATCTGGTTGCAAGCCTGAGCTGGCAAACAAATGACCCACATAAGTACCTTCTTGTAGAATTAATTTACATTTCTAAGGATTCAGCTTAAGATTCACTTCACAAGCTCGTTCTAGAACTTTCATGAGGTTTCTGTCATGTTCAACTTTCACCATTGCCTGTTACAAGAATATCATCTACTATAATAGCATATGGATAGCCAGTTAAAATTTGTTCCATCGCACATTGGAAGACTTCACTGGCAGAATTTACTCCAAATGGCATCCTCAGAAATCGGCACCTTCCTAATGGTGTACTGAAACTGATTAGCGATGAAGATTTTTGATCAAGCAAAATTTGCCAAAATGAACTCTCTGCATCTAAGACAGAAAAAAACAGTGTCATTTGGCCAGAAACTTCCCTGACTGTACACATTGGATGATGAGGTATTTTTAGTGCTTTGCTCAAATCTCTTGGATCAATACAAATTCTAATGTCATCTGAGCTTTTCTTATGAGCTACAACCATGGAGGATACCCATTCAGTAGGTTCTTCTACTGGACAAATTACTCCTAGCTGCATCATTCTGTCTAGCTCAGCTCTGACTGTTTTGCATAGCTACTGGAACTTTGTGTTGTTCTGACGACTGGGCTTACCTCTTGGTCTACTTCATGGAGTACATAACTGTGAGTTTGGCTTCAAAAATATCAACACACTCAGAAAAAACGGTTTGGGCGAAATTTGAACTGTTGTAATTCAAGCTTACATGGTGAACTTTTTTATTAAATGAAAGCAGTCCCATTTTCAAACAGTCCTTGAGGCCTAATAATGATTGCACATCTCTTGACTACATAAAACTGAAAGTCATAGCTGTTCTCGGCAGAATAACATGAAAGCACTACTGAGCCTTTGGTTTGAATTTTTCACCACCATAAGCAACAAGCTTTGTACACTTTGGCAGATCAAGTTGTTCTCCAGGTTTCCGTCTAGCAAACGTTTCTGCTGACATAACATTGCACTTTGAACCAGTATCAACTTTGAGCTCTACAGGTCTCCCATTAATCCGAACAGTACAAAATACTTCACTTTTTGCAAACAAATCTACTGCACTGACTACGCTTCACCAAGCAGTAGTTCAAGAGAAATTAAAAGTCCCCTCCCCCCACACTACTGGTGTTAAAACTGTCACTGCACTGAGAGACCCTTGCAGACTCGATTCCTCTTGAACTAGAAAAGAAAACCCTGAACAAGGGCCAGCAATTTAGCTACTTTTCTGGCTGTAGCTGGATAACTTCTAAGTATAGTGTAAAACAAGCTTTAAGCCAAACAGAAATGAGAGTGATTACAGACAATAAAGAAGCAGTCCTTTTACAGAAGGTATAGAACATGACAGTGACTCACACAAATCTCATTATATGTCAGTGGCATGGGAATTCACAGTTGCTTCCTTATGTCTGGCATGAGTCATACAAAGCATTATGAGAAAGAGAAAGGGTTGAGGGAGAACAAGATCACGTTAATACATCATGCCCCACTGGTAGCCATGTTGTGGAAAACAGGCTAAAATTACAAATAAAGCAGTTAAGAGTGATTTTGAGGTGTTAAAATAGGTCAGGAAACAGAGTTAGCTCTAGGGTGGAGTTTTCCTTTAATGTCACAGGCTAGGTGAAGATCCCTAGAGCCAGTGACTCTTGTGCATTTGACTTGCAGATGTGCAGAATATCCATCAGAGCAGGGTCACAGACTGCCCTGGAGGCCAAGCACAAGTTGCTTCTCAGCAGCCTATATGACACAGAGTACAATGACAGGGCTTTCAAATCTATACACATAAGTCATGGTTTGGAGGGCCTGTATTTTCCTGGTAAGAAACCTCTGTGGTTTCTCCATCTATTGCATGTGTCTGGTGAGGTACATGCAGAAGGGAGCACTGTACTCTACTAATGGTCTGATGACGGTAGAGTACAGTGGAGTTATAACATCCTTAGACCTGGATGCGATGCTGTTATTTGTGAAATGCACAATGTAGAAGGCTTTTCTTACCACTGTGGAAACTTGGTGGTCAAAGTTCAAAGTACTATCTACCTGTGTTCCCAGATCTTGCGCCACTGTGTTTGAACTTACGGGGATGCTGTCAATACTGTAATTACCAGGGAATTCCCCATTTTTTATGTTTAGATTTAGATTGTGGCTTTGGCACCTGTCATTTGTCTTGTGTTAGCCCCCTTCCCTGTAATATGTTTACATTGTTGGGGGACTCAATAATGGCATCCAATTTGCAATCATCAACGAACTCGGTAAGCCAAAGGCAGTCTACGTTAGCCTGGACTTCCAAGGAATAGATTCCAAACAGTAAACGGTTCAGCACAGATACTTGTGGTATGCCACTTGTGACGGGTCTACTAGTAGAGGTAGAGTCACCAACTTTGACAGTATGTGTTCTGTCGATGAGCCACTTGGTTACTTTATTGATATAAGGGTTAATCCCCAGCTGGGAGAGGTGTGTGTGTGTGTGTGTGTGTGTGTGTGTGTGTGTGTGTGTGTGTGTGTGTGTGTGTGTGTGTGTGCGTCTATATGTGTGTGTGTGTGCGTGTGTGTGTGTGTGTGTGTGTGTGTGTGTGTGTGTGTGTGTGTGTGTGTGTGTGTGTGTGTGTGTGTGTGTGTGTGTGTGTGTGTGTCAAAAGCCTTGGCTAGGTCAAGATAGACAATATGCACCATCTTACCTTCATCCAGGGCTTTGGTAACTTTCTCAAAAAAGTCTGCTAGTTTAATAAGCATGATAGAATAGCTGTGTAAGAACTTACCATAACCTTAGATGTCCTTCTCTTCTATGCAGTATTCATAACAGTAGGGAGTTGCTGCTTGCAGTGCCACAGTCCGGCCAGTATACCAAAGTCTTAGTCCAGGAGGGTACGTGTGACGTCAGTTACCAGGGCCATAAACTGACATTGGGTATAAAAGTGACATCTGCACATATCCTCATCAGAATTGTTTTGCAGCATACAGTACTGCCTGTGAGGTTTGACCAGGAGGGTCCTAATCTGAGACCATTAGACTTGCATGTAGGCCAGTCCCAGGGCAGTAGGATGGCTGTGTAGATAGAGACCAGGGGGGATGATGGCAATGTGCCCTCAGGAGATACCTGGGATAGTAGTTGGAAACAGACAGGGGGTAGGAGGGTGGGACTGAATACTGCAACATAGAAGAGAAGGACATCTAAAGTTATGGTAAGGTCTTACACAACTATTCTATGTCCTTCTATTTTGATGTTGCAGTATTCTTAACAGTAGGGAGAGTACCAGAGCTTTAAGTATGAACCTGGGAGGAGGAAGAGTTCCTGTGATAAATGAGACCCTGTAGGATAGTCCTGGCAAATCCTGCTCTAGCATGGGATGCTATGCCCAGCTTGTAGCCTTTGGTGAAGGTGTGTACTGAGGTCTAAGTAGCTGCTTCTAAAACAGGGGCTATGCCTTTGAAAAAGCCAGTAGAGGAAGCAGCTGCTCTGGTAGAATGAGGTTTAAGATTGCCTTGTAAAGATTTCCCATAGTGGGAGTAGCACAAGGAAATGGAGATCCATGAGGCAATGGTTTGCTTAGATACATCTTTCCCTAGGCTCTGGGATGGAAGGAAATAAATAACTGATCTGACTTCCTGATATTTTTGGTTTTGTCTAAGTAGTATTGAAGTTGTCTGTGTACAGCCAGGGGAATGTAGGGTCCTTTCTGAGGCATTTTGTGGATCAGGATAGAAAACAGATAGATTAATGGATTGATTCAATGCGAGTTCATTAACTACCTTGGGCATGAATGAAGGGTTAGTCCTGAGGACAACTCTGTCCTTGTGGAAAACAAGGTAGGGGGATGTGGCCATCAGGGCTTGGATCTCTGAAACCCTCCTGGCGGAGGTAAGGGCAACTAGCAGGACTGTTTTCAATGTGCAAAGTTTCAAGGAAACAGAATGTGCTGGTTCAAAGGGGGGCAAGGTTAGCTTTTCTAATACAAAGTTTAGGTCCCATGGTGGAGGGATGGGTTTCCGTGGGGGGTTGATGTGGAGGACTCCCTTTACAAGGAATGTGACCTCCAGTCTGGATGCCAGAGGTGGTGAAATTGGCAGACAGGCAGAAATGGCAGACAAATGGACTTTGATTGACGAATATGTTAGTGCTGTTTGGAATAGCTCACACAAGTAGGATAGGACCCTTGGAATGGGGGTAGTGAGGGGGTCCTGGTTGTTCCTATGACACCAATTGGGGAATCTGAGCCACTTAGCTACACAGTTTCTCATAGTGCTAGGTTTTCTGGCCTCCTGCAGAACATTGAGTATGTCCCTCTGAATAAAGGTGACTGTAAGAGATCAGAATTCTATCACCCATAAGGTCAGTTTTAGGTTGTTAACCTGTGGGTGTAGCAGGGACCCCCTTGCACTGCGTGAGTAGGTCTAGATGGTGGGCTAACCTGTGGTGATTGCCCTTGGCTAGAGAAAATAGGAGGGGAAAACAATGCTGTCTTGGCCAAAAGGGGGTCACCAGTAGGATTTTTGGTTTGTCCTTCTGAATTTTTATGAGGACTTTCTGGATTAGAGTGAAGGGGGAAAGTGTATAGGTACATCCCCCCATGAAAAGGAGAAGGCATCCACTTTCCAAGGTTGTGGATGTGGGCTCCTTGTGCAGAGGTTGGGCATCTGCCTGTTGACTGGGGAGGCAAATAGGTCTGCTTGTGGAATACCCCACCTGTGCATCAAGTCTAGGAAAACCTCTCTCTGAAGCATCCATTCGTGAGAGGGGGCTGAGGTTCTGCCGAGTGTGCCTGCCATAACATTCTGTTCCGAGGGGATATATATGGCTAGTAAGTGGACGTTGAGGGAAGCGGCTAGATTCCAAATCTGGATGGCCAGGCTGCATAGTGGGTAGGACCTGATCCCCCCTTGCTTATGTACCACAGGACAGTCGTATAGTTTGTGATTGCTTCTAGGTTTTCTGGCAGGATAGAGGGCTTGAATATTAGGAGGTCTAATAGCAGGGCTTTCATTTCCTTGATGTTGTCTTTTACCCTTAAAGTAGACCATTTTCCTTGTACTGAGAAGTGTTCTGGATTTGTTTGCAACACTGCACCCCAGCCCAGATCTGAAGCATCTGTGGATAGCTGTTGTAGTGGTTTTGGGATCTGAAGGTGGGTCTCCAGGTTGGTCTGCATTGCAGATATCCACAAGTGGATCTGCTTTTTTAGGCATAGGAGAAGTGGAAGTGGGTAGTCTAAGGGATGGGAATGTTGGGTCCATAGATTTTTTAATACCCAATGAATTTTGCGCATGTGGAGTCTTGCCAAAGGCAGCATGGGTATAAGGGAAGCCATGTGCCTAACGGTCTCAGGAATTCCTGAGCTGTTGGGGTGGTTTGGGTAAGGATCTGACTGAAGTACAGACAGAGTTCCTGAATCCTTTGGTCTGGGATGAAGGCCTTCATGCAGTCTATGCAGAGTCTGCACCCCAGGAAAATCATATCCTGTGAGGGAATTAGGTGAGATTTTTGTACGTTTATCAGGAACCCCCAGAAGAGACACCTGTTGTAGATGAAGGAGTAGGAGTTGGTGTCTTGATGCAGGATGGGTAGGTCGTACAAGTATGGGTATATATGTATACCCTGGGTCCTGCAAAGGGCAATGAAGGGAGCTAGACACTTTGTAAACACTCTGGGGGAAGTGGAGGGACCAAAAGGCAATGCAGAGAATTGAAAATGACAGGAGCCTACTGATAATCTGAGAAATTTCTGTAATCCGGATGAATGGGGATGTGGAGGTAGGCATCCTTGAGATTTAGTGCTACCATGAATTCCTGGGAGGGGATCAGAGGCAAGAGAAGAGGTAAGGTGACTATTTTGAAACTGGGTACGTGGAGGAAGAGGTTGAGGAAGGATAGATCCAGGATAGGTCTCCAAGGACCCTCTTTCCTTGGTACCAGGAACATTCAGGAATAAAAACCTGTGTTCCTTTGAGGTGCGGGCACTGGTTCCATCGTGCCTTGATTTAGAAGTTGAAGAATGATGGGTGGAAACAGGTGGATTTGGTTTTTTGGTGATTGAGGAATCCCTTGGAAAGGTGGGAGCATCCACCAAGTCATGCAATATCCTCTATGGATAGTGGAGAGGACCCATTGCACTGCTGAGCTGTTAATCTCTGCCAGGAGGGAGAGGGTGAGTCAAAGAGATAAGGGTATTGCTGGATGCAGAAGGGGTGAGTCACAGTGGAGGAGGCCTGGATTGGTCAGGCTGGCTCCGAAAGGGTGTGGTACATGATCTGGAGGGAAATCTGGGAGTAGAAGTCTTTCTCTGCTGTCTACGTCCCTTTGATTGTGGTGCTTGAATGAAAGGGTTGCCTTCTAACAAAGGAGGGTTTCTGAGGATAATTCCTATGATATCTAGTAATAGGGGACACCAGAAGGTGTTTGAGATTTTGTAACTCTTTACCCTTCTCTTGGAGGGATTTGAGAAGCTCAGCAAAAGCTTGTCTGAAAAGGGCCTTATTGTCCAAGGGTGTATCCAGAGGTTTAGTTTGAACATCCATGGGGAGGGGCTGTAGCCGTACCCAGGAGTAACGTCGAAGCACTGATCCAGAAGCAGCAGCTTTGGATTCAGCTTCCACAGCATCATAGCTGCACTTAGAGTGCCTGGTCACTTGCGATGCTGTGGAGAGAAGTGAATTTAGTTGTGCTCTGATAGGGGAATCCTGAACCTCAGACAGAAAGGTGGAGGCTTCTGAAATGGTGTCAAGTACATACCTTGCCATGTGGGTTTGGTAGTTCAGGGCCATAATGGCCAGAGTGGAGAAGGTATATACCTTTTTACCTGTCCAGTCCATAAATTTTCTGTCTTTATCAGTTGGATAAAGAGCAGTAGAATGTAGTTGTCTGGATGTCTTGTCTGCAGAAACAGCTATAACAGCTGCATCTGCAGGAGGGTCCTTGTAAAGAAACTCTGTGTCTTGGGGGACCTTGTAAAAATGATCAGGTTGTTTAGCTGCTGGGGGTTGGGAGTCAGGAGACTGTGAAGCAGCTGGGAAGGCATCCTGAAAAGCAGGCAGTAAGGGATGTACAGTTGAGGGAGATGGCTCTTCCATTTGCAAAAGGTCAAAGTACCTTTTCTTGGATTCTGAAACCTCAGAGGCTTGCCACTTAAAATGTTCCCTCATGAGGGAGATAGTATCTCCAAAGCTGAATTCCGCTCCTGGGGATTCAGGAGAAATAGAGTCCTCCTCTTCTGGAGTAATGAATTCCTTGGGGGATTCAATTTGCATTTCATAGGAGAAGGACTCCTCAGAAGATGAATAATCTTCCTCAGACACATGGATTGGTTGAGGAGTGAGAGTAGGGGAAGTTGCTGTGACTGTAAAGCCGGAAAGGCCTTGAACAGACTTTGAGAGAAAGATTCCCAGCCAGGCATCTGTGCGGGGTTCAGAGTGCTTGGATTTTTGTTTCCTTTTCAAGGGGGTTGTAGGAGAAGTCAGAAGAGAAGTGGACATCGGCCTAGCATGAATAGGAGGAGCAGGGGCTTCTGAGAATGCGAGCCGTGGTTCCCCTCCACCATCAGACTCTGATGGCTGAATTACCTCGGTGGATGTACCTTCGGTATCCTGCATCCCGGCTTCCATTAAGGTTCCTGGGCCTGCTTTGGTAACAGTCATCTGAACGGACTCCGGGTCTTCATCTGCCTCTAGAGCCTGTTTGGACACCTGAGGTGCAGCCTGGGATGCGGGCCTAGCTTTTTTCGCCTTCTGAGGCTGGTCGTCGGAAGGGCCTACTCCTCCCTCCATGCCTAATGGCAAGTGTCTGAGTCTTTGGTTCTCAAGATAAAGATTCAAAGCCGCTAATTGGCTATGTAGGGTCTTGGGGACAAACGACTTACAGATTGAGCAGGATGTACGGCCGTGGGCCTCACCTAGACAAAAAAACACTTTTATCGTGTGTGTGTCCTTGTAAGGAATTTGTCTCCCACAAGCACACTTCCCTTTCCTAGCTGACATGCAAGTCTAAACAGTAGGCAAAATAAGTAAGAAAACCCCACTGGGCACGTATCTGTAATGGTCAAAAATGGTTGTCTGGTCTTTAATGATCTGGAATGCGGTCGTCTGAAGAAACTCGATGCAGAAGTGGAACTGGCAAACGGGCGTCCGGTGATCATTGCGGCAGAAAAATTCTGAGGAAGGTACTTGCAGACATCACTTTTATACCCAATGTCAGTTTATGGCCCCGGTAACAACAGTGCTCCTGGACTAAGACTTTTGTATACTGGCCGGACGGTGGCACTGCAAAAGCAGCAACTTCCTACTGTTATGAATACTGCAACATCAGAACAGAAGGACATCTACCTTTAGCAAAGCCAAACTAGGTTGCGTCTAGAGTTTGAAGTTCGCCAATGTCCTTGTTGATAAGGTCCAAGATGATTCTTTCCATGGCCTTGCAGATGAGGCTGGTTAGACTTATGGGTCTATAGTTCCCAGTGTCAGTTGATGTTCCCCCTTTGTGCAAGGGGATTAATGTTAATGTCCTCCACTCTGCTGGAACAAAGCCAGTTTTCAGGCTATGGTTGAAAAGAACGCCAAGTGGGTCCACTAGGTCCTGTTTTAGATTGCTTAATAAGCAACCTGGGATGTTATCTGGTCTCATTGAGGATGTGTTTTTCGGTCTTGGGGAGAGCACATATGACCTGATCTCTAGAGATACTAGGCAGAGGACTGTGTCAGGTATGCTTTGAGATATGGCTAGTGGGGATGGGGGGGGTTGGCAATTTCCTCCAGTATAGTACGAGTGGTACCATATGCTACCAGTTCGGCATATAGCTGGGAATTCCCTTTTAGATTTTGGAATAATTAAAGAATGCCTTATGATTATCCTTAGAAAGGGATGCTATATTACCACTGTAATTACCTTTAGAGAACTTTACAAAATTTCTGATTTGCATGTTCAAGCTGTGGAGGGAATTCTTCATCTGCTGAGTCAGTTCCCACCTGTTCTTAGACATCAGTTTTTTTCCTTTGTTATATAACCTGTTTATACTTGAGGTCCACCAGGGTGCCTTTTTTTTTTTTTTTTTTTTTTTTGGGGAGGACCTGGTTTTAATCCACCCAGGCACAGTCAAGGCTATACTTTTCCTTAAGTGTTTATACAGGGTGTTTGTGTACACCTTTGTGTAGGAGTCACTGTTGTCTATGACTGTAGGGGGTATAAAACGTTTTATACCATCGCTTAGCAGGCTATAGTTTGCTTTGTAAACGTTTTTTAGTTTTTTTGCTCCTGTGGTAGTGACAGGTTCAATAGTTACTTTAAACGAGACTGATTCATGGTTCGACCTTACTGGGTAAGGCATCACACAGGGGGGAGTGCAGTGAACCCCTATGTTGGTGAGTACTATGTCCAGGACATTTGAGCCCCTTGTGGAGAAGCAGACTATCTGTTCCAGAGCATTTGTATTGACAAAATCCAGGAACCTCTGGGCGGTCATGTTCGTGCTCATGTATGCCACCCACTCGATGGAAGGATAACTGAAATTCATACTAATCTATCCTTATTCCTCTCCCTCTTTATAGTTACAATTAAACTACATACATGACATTTTCTTATTACTACTGTGAATTGCCAAAAGGATGCTCTTCAGAATTGTATGTAGTGTTTTAGTTTGCTTTTTCTTATTGTTCTCTTTGTAACATATTTTCACTACATCTGTATGCCTTAAAATATTGTCGATTATTTTTGAAATGTATAATTTCCGTGGTGGTGCAGCGGTAGTGTTGCTGCTTCACAGCAAGAGGTTCTCTTGTTCGATTCTCTGCTTGGGTTGGGAGTGCCTTCTGTGTGGAGTCTGCATGTCCTCCCCGAAGTCGAGTGGGTGTTCGAAAGACATGTGTTGAATGGGCGTGCCTTCGTTGAAGGCTGGGTGTCGGGCTGGCAACTCAACACCATAAAAACCAACTGCCAATCATTAGAGGACCGGAGTTCTGCTGTGGCGACCCCTAACCGGGAAAAGCCAAAAGACAAACAACAACAACATTTTTGAAATGTATAATTTTCAACTGTTTTATAATTTATCTGAAAAAAAAGTTTTTATTTTCTCTGTTAAATGGAGTTTTTTACTCCAGGCCTCTGCTAAAAATGGGCTCTTGCGACTTTACCGGTAAACAAATATCAATAAATAAAAACATACATCTACATCATCTTTCAACTTCAACTTTATTTAGGCACTTTAACAAAACACGGCTTACAACAAAATATAAACAAAAGGTGAACTGAATAAAGTTACATAAAAACATACAAAGACACAAAGCACTTCAAAGTTACAGACAGAATTCTAAGTAAAACATCATCTAGCCAAATTATGGATGCAAATTAAAACACTAAAATGAAATAATTAAAACAATCACCCCACATCATCAAAAGCCATTTCAAAAAGGAACATTTCAAGTGATCTTTACAAGTTTGCCAAGGTAGGACACTTCAAAGTCACCAAGGCAGTAAGCTCAACAGGTGCAAGGCCAGAAAGGCAAAGGAGCAGATGCCAAATGATTTAACTGCAACAGTGGAATGTCCACCAGCCCCATAATGCTGAAATCAAAACAAGAGGTAATACAGAACCACTAGCTCCTTCAATTAAGGGGGACCCAAGTCATGAATGGAAAGATAAACTAACACCAGGACCTTAAAGTATTCCATATCGTATCAGACGCCAGTACTGACTATGCAGAATAGATGCAATATGTTAATAACACTCAGTGCCAGTTAACTACCTGGTTTTAGAGTTGTGTGCCAACTGTAAACAATCACGCTCAGTGTCAGAAAGTCCCAGGTAGAATCCAAGAGAGATTAGATCAGGACGGGGACAAAAATCAAGAGATCAGTTTAAGGTAAATGGTGATTTATCCTCAAGATGTTCTATACGTGAAAGCAAGAAGATTTCACTATTGCAGATACCTGGTCTTAAATGTTATGTAATGTCCAATATCACACTTAACGTGTGCACCTTATCCACAAACTTAAGTCCATTTCCTTTAAAGAAGATATTAAGCTGGAAGTGAGAGGAAGGAAAACTCTCTCAGATTATCATGAATCGCCATGGCCTCAATTTTATAGGTGCTGAGCTATAACATTTTAATGGATAAGCCATATGTGAACAACTTCCAAGATCAATAACTAAGGAATGCTCACAGACATATCCTGTGGAAAGGAGAGGGAGAGCTGGATATGATCAATATCAAAACAGTAATTCAAATCCCTTTTCCTTACATCACCTAAGTGTAGCATATATATCATACACACTGTGAAGAGGGGAAAAACTGAGCTCAAACCTTACCGCATTCCATCTTCAAGATGGTAAGCGGAGGCAGTGTAAATACCAAAGTGCCACCACTGTGGTAAGAAATAAACCACTCTAAGACGGCATGCGATAATCCACAGTAGGTACCATAAGCATTCTAGCAAAATGCCATGGCCTGTTGTTTCAGATATTGCCGAGATATCAAGGAGGACCACAGCCACTGTTCTCAAGACATAAGGAGATTAGTGACTACGAAGACAACAGCCTCACAGTACTATGGCAAGTGCAAAACTCAGACTGGAAAGGATCCATAAGCCCACTGGTTGTGTTAGAAGGCTCAAGTTGCATATAAATACCCTTACCAAACAAAATAAGGTTAGAGATATGGTGATGACTGTCAAATGCATTGGGAACCAAGGATAGTTTCTTGAGGATAGGAGTAACAAGGACCTCCAAGGCCAAAGAAGCTGGAGACATCAATGAGGAAAAACATACCTGAAATATCACTAAGACAAGGACATCAAGGCTGTACTGGACCAGTCTAGATGGACAAGGATCTAGCCCACAGGTCTTCAGTCATACAACTGAGGTACGAATAAACAGAACATTATAGTTAGGAATGTCAAACACCAACTATGTGGTAGAACAGTAAGAATATAAATGACTGACAAACTCACAGGATAAGACCAAGGTAATGCAGATCAGAATCTTCTCAGTGAAAAACTGAGCAGCAGATTCCCACTGTTGGGATAATAATGCTCTAGGAATAGTGAGGCAGGCTGGGCTGCACAATTTGCCCACTACTTGCAAGAGCACAAATGCTAGGCTTTTACTGCTGAGCTTTCACTCTGGATAGTCAGGTTACCTTTTTTATGGGACATTTCAGCATGGTGTGTGTGTGGTGTAATGGTCATCTAAGTCAAGTTTGTCATTCAACCAGCCTACAGCCGCCACTGATGCTCCAACCTTCATTTGTCTTCTCACAGGAGATGAAGCTCACGGTCAACCTACAACTCCTACCTCCCAGTGGAGATGGGGTTAACACTATTGGGGGTGAGAAAGTACATGGATAATAACTCATTTTCATGCACCGCTGCATCAAAGGAAATGGCAGCATCCTCTAGGAAGAGCTGAAGAAGCATACAGAAAAAAAATGATAATATTTTACATTAGTAAAATTAAACTCACTCAGATCAAGATCAAAGGAATTATAATGTGAAAGCTTTGGGCCAAAATGGAAAAAGAAGCAGTCAGACCATGAGACCCTTTTCACTACCAAGACCAGGTCTTTCCCATCCAATAGGAAGATTGAGTTCAAGATACTGGCCTAGTCTATGTGTTGCAGAGGTAATGACCTCAGCAAAGCAAAAACATTTCATGTTACAGTTCAATTTCTTAACAAGAGCCACAGACTCATGAACCCAAACAGTAAAGTCACCAAGCACAATTAGATGAATCACCAAGCAAGCTAGTGAACTCCTGTAAGAATACCTTCACACAACCTGGTGGATGGTAGATGAAGAGAGAAGGAAAAAATTCAAAGGAACTGCTCAACCTAGAAGCATTCCGTGTCAGTCAAAACCTTGAACCACCTCAGAAAACAAACCTGCTTCCCATCTTACTGCTTCTAGAGCACTGTATCACAGAGGCATCAGGATGTATAGCCACAGTTAAATGAAGACCAAAGTTATCAAGCCTAATGGCCATGACAAAAGCAAAGTCAACTAACTTCACACAACATTTCAAAAACAGTCCCATGCCTGCTTAGCAGATTGAATTGAACTTGCATTAGTATAAAACAGCCCAAAGAAGGACCCCAGAATGATGGATAGCTTATCAGCCAAAAGTTCAGAACCTTGGGGTCCACTCAGAGAAAAGCGCTCCAGTCTTTCGCCTGAAGGAGGTGGTGGTGTGGATGATGCTCCACGTGAGGAGTACATTCAGGGGTATCCAAAGTTTCCTGCTTCCATTGGCTGTGACAATGCTTGCAAAAAGATTCTCAAAACCCACACACAGCTGGAAAGAAGGTAGTGAGAGACAGAAGAAGGGTTAATCAAAGAATGTGAACTTAAATGCGATTTACTATATTTTTAGAAATGGTATTTAATAGTAGTAGTCATAAGGAAAGTAGATAAAGACAAGGATAACAATAATACACAAAACAGTTGGGATAAAAAAGTAATACAAAGGACGTAAATCAACATCAAACTGCAACAATGCCTGATTTTGGAGCCCTAGCACTAGTTGGGAATCAGAAAAAAGTAAAACAGCAGCAATGATTACAAACAGAAAACTAGAAAGGCATTCATCTCGTGAGCCACAGCATGCAATACAGCCCTTGGAGAAAATAGCAGTGTAATCAGAAAGTACAGTTGTGCACACTTACCATAAATGTAGATGTTAGAGTCTATTCACTGTTGCAGTCATTACATTTGGGTAATCTGCTGGCAGGTTGCCCTCAGTCGGCCTGAATAACAAAGTCTTGGGTCCTGCGTCGGTTGCTGTCTCCTCTTCCATGATGTCAGGGGTATAAAACATGCAGCCAATGCCATTTTAATCAGTTTTTCTTGCCCCAGATGTCAGGTGCCCCCCAAATGGGGAGCAAAAATATATAAATAAACTGTAAATATATAAATGCACCTTTGAAACATAAAATTGACCTTCAACTAAAAGCAAATACACCACAAAGGCTTTTGAGTATAGTGAAGGAAAGAAAAGGTATAGAATGGAGGATGGCGGGTGGGTAACCCGGACTGCAACAGTGAGTACACTCCAACATCTACATTGATGGTAAGTGTACACAACTGTACTATGTTCTTCGTGTTTCACTGTTGCAGTCATTACATTTGGGTAGAATCCCAAAGCTATGGATAGGAGGATGCAACTAAACAGCATTAGGAGCAGCTATAAGGCCCTGCAGAACTGCAGTGGCAAAGCCTACCCTGGATTTAGAGAAGAGAGGTAAATGATAATGCTTTGTGAACGTATGAACAGAGCTCCAAGTTGCAGCTTCTAGAATGTCCTTGGTTGGGACCCCTCTGAGAAAAGCTGCTGAAGTAGAGGCAGCCCTGGTGGAATGGAATCTGATCCCCTTGGGCACAGGTTTACCATAGTGCAAATAGCAGAAATGAATGCAGTGGCTTATCCATTTAGAAATAGCCTGCTTTGATATAGCCTTCCCCTCTGATCCTGCAGCAAATGCTACCAGCATTTGCTCAGACTTTCTTAGAGATTTTGTCCTGTTTAAGTAGAATCTTAGTTGTCTGTGTACATCCAATGAATACAGAATCTGCTCCCCCTTGTTCTGCAGATTTGGGAAAAATGTTGGCAGGTGAATGGTCTGGTTAAGAGCCACACTGGATACCACCTTAGGCATAAAGGAAAGATTGGCCCTGAGGGCCACCCTGTCCGGGTAAAATATAATGAAAGACTCCACTGCCATGAGAGCCTGTAGTTCTGAAACCCTTCTAGCTGAAGTGACTTCCAAAAGATAAGCTGTCTTCCAAGATAGAAATTATATATCCACAGTAGCTGCTGGTTCAAAAGGATGCAGGGTGAGTTCTTCCAGCACAAAATTGAGGTCCCATGCAGGAGTTCGTGCTCTCCTGGGAGGCCTTACATTTTTGGCCCCTCTGAGATACTGTTTTAGCAGTGGATGAGAAAAGAGGGGAGGCTCTGTGTTGTAATCAGCTGAGATGGCAGAGGCATGGATTTTTATTGACGAAAAAGATAGGCCCTTGTCAAGCATCTCAGTTAAGTATTGTAAAATCTGAGGAATAGTGGGCTTTGCTGTGTCTATTCCTTGTGCTTGGTTCCAAGCACAGAATCTCTTCCATTTACCAGCATAAGATTTTCTAGTACTAGGCCTTCTGGCTTCCAAAATGACATCCATCACAGGTTTACTGAGAGATGTGGTTTGAATAATTAGTTGATTAGCCATGCTGCAAGATTCAGAGTTTGGAGTTGAGTGTGCAGAATTTGATAGTTCTGCTGAGACAGTAGAGGAGGTGTTTGAGGCAAGTACCACGGAGGAAGGTGTGACATATTGCTTAGAAGCGGGTACCAGTGTTGGCGAGGCCAGTCCAGAGCAATTAGAATCATTTTTGTTTTTTCCTGTCTGACTTTTAGTAAGACCTTGGAGAGTAGAGGCAGAGGAGGAAAGGCATAGACTGATAGGTTTTTCCAGCTGAAGGATAGAGCATCTACTTTCCATGCTTTTTTGTGATGAGTTCTTGCGCAGAATTTCTCCAACTGACAGTTTTGGGGAGAGGCAAAAAGATCTATGTCTGGGCTTCCGCATTTCTGTGTTAACATGCTGAAGATTTGTGGATCCAGTTTCCATTTGTGCGGGTCCATAAGATTTCTGCTTAGGTTGTCTGCCAGAGTATTTTGCTTTCCTGGCAGGAATTGAGCTTGAAGACGTATTTGGTAAGTCAAGGCTGTGTTCCACAAGGCCATGGCTAGTCTGCAAAGGGGGTAGGAATGGGTAGCCCCCTGCGTGTTTATGTACCACATAAATGTGGTGTTGTCTGTCTTTATCAGTAGTTGTCCTGGATGAAGTAAGTCCTTGAAGGCTGTCAGAGCATTCTGAACAGCTAGCATTTCTTTCTGGTTGATATGCAGATGCATTTGGTTTGGGCTCCATTTGCCCTGAATGCCTCTCCCTGCCAGGTGGGCCCCCCAAGCATAATCTGATGTGTCTGTAGTTAGGGTTTGGGTGGCAGGGGGTAGAGTGAATGACAGTCCCTTGTTTTGGTGACATGTCTCTGCCCACCAAAGAAACTCCTGTTGTAGGCAGGGAATGAGAGGAATCATTGTTTCCAGGCTGTGACAATATTGACTCCATAAACTTTTTAGGTACCATTGAACTTTCCTCATATGCAGTCTCGCATACGGAATTAGTAGAATGCAGGATGCCATGAACCCCAAAGCCTGCAGAATTTGTCTTGCAGATAACTGGGTTTTTGTTGCCATTTGTTTGAAGTATGTTGTCAATTGTATTTGTTTGTCTGGCGTGAGGTAAGCCATCTGGGCAGTTGTATTCAAGCTTGCACCCAGGAATGTAATTATTTGAGAGGGTACCAGTTGTGATTTCTTTTCATTTATGGTGTACCCTAGTCATGCTAGAAGCCTTTTTACAAATGCCAGATGTTGAAGAAGAATGTCCTTGTCCTCTGCCTGAATGAGACAATCGTCCAGATAAGGATAAATTTGAATGTACCTTTGTCTGCAGAATGCAATTACTGGTGTCAGGCACTTTGTAAAGACCCTGGGTGCAGTAGATAAGCCAAAGGGCAATGCAGAGAATTGGTAATGCAAAAAACCTGCTTTGAAGCGGAGGTATCTTCCGCAAGATTCTCTTATTGGGATATGCAGGTATGCCTCAAGTCTAGAGTTACTAACCAAGCATTCTTGCCTAGCATAGGCAGTAGCTGTTGTAAAGTCAACGTTGTGAATTTTGGAATGTCCAGGAATGTGTTCAGAATCGATAAGTCCAGTAGTGGATGCCATGAACCGTCTTTTCTGGGTACCAGGAAAAGTCTTGAATAAAATCCTTGTCCTTTTTCCTTTTCTGGTATTGGCTGAATAGCCCCCATATCCATGAGGGACATGACTTGTTTCTGGGCCTCTGCCCACTGGTTTTGTGACAGATCTGGCCATCTGTTTGGAATTGGCAAAGTATGGAAATGAAATCTGTACTTCTGGGACACCATGTTTGATACCCACTTGTCCTGGGTAATTAACTGCCAATTTTGAGCATGAAGTGCTAGTTTTCCCCCAAGGGGGCTGTCAAAAGATAAGTGCTTGGAGATGGTAGAGGAAAGTCATTGAGACTGCTTACTGTAGGGTTGTGCTTTACCTCCAGATTTGGAGGTGGAGGCACCCCATTGCTTTGACCTGTAAGATCCCTGTGTTTGATATCTGGAGCCTTTTGAGCACCTGGGTTTTCCCGGAGTGTCTCTGTTGGACACAGGAAAGGACCAATTTTTAGTAGGCCAGTGCTTACTGAACCTGGGTGGCTGCACTTGCAAGAAATCTTTTACAGTTTGCATAGATTTAGCTTTGTCTTGCATTTTCTTTAAAACCTCTTCTGCCTTATTACCAAACAGAGTATCATGCTGCAAAGGGGTATCCAACAATTTAGCTTTAACATGATCAGGCAGATTTTGCTCCTTGAGCCAGGCATGCCTTCTTATCACAGATCCAGTAATGGCGGCCCTACAAGAGGCCCCCAAGGAATCAAAACCACATTGCAAACTATGCTTTCCAACCTGTTCTGCTGAATGCAATAATTCCTGTAACTCTATTTTCCACACAATCAGAAATCAACGTAATTTTCTGTTTCAGTAAGCCCATAACATGCTGTTGATATTTAAGCATAAGAAACTGGCAGTTTAAAGCCCTGATTGCCAAGGTTGCAGACGTATAAACCTTCTTACCCCATCTATCCAGCGCCCTGGAATCTCTATCAAAAGGGGTAGGATTTTTGGCTGTAGCAGCCTTAACATCCTTGGGACCCTGAGAAATAGTCTAAGGATCAGCAGCAGGATTTTTGAAAAGAAATTTGTGGGAGTCAGGTACTCTGTAATATCTGTCTGGCTTACTAGGAGCCGGTGGCAGGGAATCAGGAGCCATGCTTGATTCCGAGAACACATCATCAACAACGTCTAAAAAAGGAGGCATTGCCAAAGGCCTATGCTGAGGAAAAAGAAGGAAATCCCCAAGTCTCTTTTTTGATTCAGAGAAGTCCTGACTCTCGAAGTGAAAATGTTCCCTTAAAGTATGCAAAGTCTCTCCAAAAGAGTAATCCTCAGGAGAAGATGCAGATGGGATGGATTCCTCTGCATCAGAATCCTCATAAGGAAGAACAGAAAATTCCTGATCAGAAGAGGAATCAGAAGAAATGGAAACCTGATCTGAAGATTCATAATAAGTGCCTTGCCTAGGCCTCTTAGCAGGGGGGGGGGTTGGGAACCCCTGATCAAGGTAATTAAATCCTCAGCCATTTTGATAATTTGTTTTTTAGGCACAGGGGCCTGGGCATGTGGCTCATGCGTCGGGTTTTTAGTCATAGAAGTTGTTTTGATCTTGTATTTGTTGATGGAGTCGGTTTAATATAAAAATGTTGAGGCCTGAAAACACCCTCAGAAGCCTGTGCCTGCTCAGCGGCTCCGGGCCCATCCAAGGGAGAGACATCTCAAATGTAGCGGGTATGTATCAGGGGCTGCGAAAGCGCCTCACTGAGTACCGGTGACTGGCTTAGGAGAAGCTTCGTCATCGGTTTTGGACCTCGATGGTCTGTCTCAGTTTTTTTCCTTGTGTTTTTTGTGAACTCCAGCAGTCGGATTGCTACCCGACGACATTTCAGGGTAGTTAAATCTTGAACCAAAATATTTCGAAGCAAAAATATACCGATGCTCAATAGTGCGTTGGTTAAATTTAGCACAAAACAGACAGGAAGGCACGTTGTCATCAGGGCCTTGGCAAGGAATACAGTACAAATGAAAATCCTTATGAGGTATTTGCTTCCCACAAGTAATGCAATTATTAACTTTTACTGACATCGGTAAGGAGCAAGAAAAGGTTTCCCCAACGGGGTACTTAGCTTTAGTTTGAAGACTTCGGTTCTGAAACTCGAAAATGAAAATTTCAGGAGTCAGCCGACCGGCACTTGCGAACTGCTACTGCTTCGGGCACCGCGTGGCAAGAAAGACTGATTAAAATGGCGTCGGCTGCATGTTTTATACCTCTGACAACCTGATGTCATGAAAGAGGAGACAGCAACCGACGCAGGACCCAAGACTTTGTTATTCAGGCCGACTGAGGGCAACCTGCCAGCAGATTACCCAAATGTAATGACTGCAACAGTGAAACATGAAGAACATCTAGTATTCCCAAGGGTAGTGAGACCAGAATAAAAAATAAATTAAAAAAAACACCACCAGGCAGCAGATCCCTAAAACAATATACAGGACATGATTCTGGATTTATAAAGGATCAACATAGGTAGAATCAAATGGACAGGATATAATGCTAGACAAAAGCTACCTGATAAATTGAACTGTGAGTTTATAATTTAGTTAATTAGTCAGAATGGTTCTAACAGCCCTGAGAGTTTTGAACAACTCAAAGAACTCCTGCAATCTTCTCTCTTACACTTTCTACACGTCACCCCTTAATTAGGCAATTACCAACAATAAAATAACAGCAACAGCAATGAAAGCATAAGAGGAAGGGCAGCAAGACAGCTGCACAACTTTGCAGCTGCTAAAACCCAGCTTATAGGTTGCCGCTAGTGACAACTGGATTTACGATGTTGGTGTTAAAAGCATGGTAGAAGTCCCAGGACCTCATAGGACAGTTGCTGGTACGGTACCGGATACTGCTGCTTAGAACATCATTGCTCAAGTATGAGCCCAAACTACTGATTACAAGTACTGGTGTTGTCAGTGCTTGAGCTGCTCAAAGTACGGTCAAAAAAGACCTTTCGTCTCAGAGAATAAAATAATGTCACAGGAGCACTAAGTCTTATCAAAGAATTTCAACCAAAATCAGGGCAACAGCTGTCTACAGGAGGTTATCTTTCACATAGCCATTTGGGTAACTTATGCCCTCGCTTTTATCCAAGCACATGTTAGTTTCCTACAGTTGACCCTCAGTGATTCCTCAGGATGTTCCAAGCCACAGTGTCTAGTAAACCTGATTAGCCTCGCCCTAACCAACTCCAACCCATGTTAAGGGCTGGTAAGGAAAATTAGGAACTTGAGACAGCATCATACTACTTTAGGGTCTTTGCTTACCTCCCCACACTCTGTGCTACCCAGAAAATCCCTGAAGGTGGAACATCCAGTGGACATTACCACCATACCATTCTTCACTTCTGCAAGGAGCTTCTGTCAGGCAGGACTGCCCCACCCACCCTCAGGTAACATTTAGTTGTTGCCCCAGTCAACACCAGGGAAATTTAGCCTTGCTAATATGTCCAGACATGCACATTCCCCCTCAGAATGTACATGAATCCTCCCTGCCTGCACCACTCAGTGCCCAAGTTACTATTCAAACTTGAGCTGTCTGATCTGCAGTCAGGCAATTATGACATCTGTAAAGGCCTAACCCTCTTCCCCCAGGAAGGAGGGTATGTGATCCTTGCCACAATGCCTCCCTCATGCAGCTATATGCTTCTATGCATCAGCATTAAATGCTAACAACAGGCAGTTGCATAGTGAGCCTAACTCCTCACCCCAGGCCTCACATTTCCATCACTGCCCATCCCTCAACGGACTGTGGCAGTATATGGCCAACTCCACATACCCACCTCTCATTCCTGCCCACTCTGTCACCTGTATCCTAGTCAGGACATTAGCCATCTATGCCATAGCAGCTGGCTTTTCTAATGGAATGATTTCAATTACATTTAAAAAACTCTGTATACAACATAATATATATCACTATCAATCCTGACTTCAGGACTTCCAAGATGGCTGCACACTGATCAACAGCTTACTTTCAGCTATCCTGGTGCAAAAGCAGAAACTGAGAAATAACAGCCAACGAAACTGTCATTTTGAGAAAAAAAATCAATTACTGACTAGTAAGTAAACTGCTTGTATGCCAGCAAAGAAGAAATTTAGAAAACTAGAAAGAAAATCAACCATAAAATGTGAAGAAACAACGCTGGCTGGGAAGAATCCTGCAGCTGTTCAGCAAAAAGAAGTTCAAACTTCAGCTTTGGTATAATAGACTGCTTCCAGTAATTTACAGGAAAAATAAATCAAATGTACTCGGAGGGGATTAAAAGAAAATGAAGCATTTAAGGAATATGTCAACTCAAATAACAAAAGACGGGAAAGAATAGAAGCAGCATTAAGTAGCCATTTAATAAACTGATAAAACTATAAAAAAACAGAGGTTAAAATAAAGAAAAAGCTGTCTGAATATGAGGTTTAACAAGCTCTTTCAAAAATACCAGAGTTAGAAGACAAACGTGTGCTGAGGAAACCTTAGATTTTCTGCTATACCAAAGAAACTGGATGGAACAGACTACATTAACTTTATGAAAACAAAAAAAAAATCAGTTGGACTGGTGTTCCACAGCAGGACTGTTAATTAGAAGGGCATATTAAGTGTTTCCTCCAAACCTGGCCATAAGAAAGCAGCCAAGATCTATATTAGTAAAGATGCAATCATACTAGCAGAAACTGTTGCAGAATGGAAAAGTAGTAAAAACTGGCGACAGTAGAGGGTTTGAAGAAAATAAGAAGTTATGTACCTACCATAACGTTCCATGTTAGTTGTCTTCTCTCACCTTCTTTCTTGCTTGATGGGTTCGGAGCCGATCCCTCGGCTCCGACTCGGCACTTGCTAAGCTCGAGAGTCACTTTTACCAGCTCGAGGCAGCCCCATATCCCATGATGCAAGGCGGTAAGTACCCAGATCTCGTTTGCTGACAAAGGGCAATAGCACCAAGCATAAAATACTTCCCAAAGGAAGAAAGAAAACTTACAGATGGAAAAAGGACCAGGTCTGAATGGTCTTTAGCATAACAGTTTCTTATATAAGGTCTGTCCAGGCCAGGGGGAAGGAGGGAGGGTCGCAAGAAAGAAGGCGAGAGAAGACAACTAACATGGAACGTTATGGTAGGTACATAACTTCTTAATGTTAAGTTGTCAATCTCGCCTTCATTCTTGCTTGATGGGACCGCTACCCTAGCACCTCTATCCTGGGTGGCTCAATGGAACAAACTCTTGAGGACTGTAGAGCCAAAACTGGCTCTGTCCCTGGAGGCCAAGTCCAATTTGTAATGGGAAACAAAAGTGTGAGGAGTGGCCCAAGTGGCCCTGCACAAATAGTGTCCAAAGGAAGTCTAGCTTGAAAAGCTGTAGAAGTAGCTAAGCTCCTAGTTGAATGTGCTTTAGGTTTTGAGCACAGCTGTTTTCCCCTGAGCGTATAAATTTCAGAGATGACCAAGAAAGCCATCTGGACAAGGTCACTTTAGAAACAGGAAGGCCTTTTTATTATCCGCATAGGAAACAAAAAGTTGATCAGATTTTCTAAATTTTTGTTCTGACCAAATAATATCTAAGTTGACGGTGGACATCAAGATAATGTAGCTTTTGTTCAGCCCTATCTGAATAGTTAGGAAAAAATACAGGAAGATCAATGGATTGATTCAGATTGTTCTTTGAAGCGACCTTAGGTAAAAAGGTTGGATTAGTTCTCAAAGATACTCCGTCTTTGTGAAAAACCAAATAGGGGGGTCGAACCGAAAGAGCATGAAGTTCAGACACCCTCTTGGCAGATGTAATAGCCACTAGGAATAAAGTTTTCCAAGAAAGATATTTCAGGGAACAAGAAACAGCTGGCTCGAAGGGGAAGAATCAAGGATGTCAGCACTAAATTTAGATCCCACTGAGGAGGAGGATTCCTGATTGGAGGTTTTAGTAGGAAAATTCCTTTCAAGAAGGCCCTGCAGAGCCTATGGGACATAATATTATGGTCTGCTATCCCGACATGAAAATTGGAAATAGCAGCCAATTGAACTCCGACTGTGGAAGAAGAGGAGCCTGCATGAAAAATCTCTGCTAAGAAGTCCAGGACTGCCTGAACAGGGCAGTAAAAGGATCAATATTTTGGGCCTTAGCCCAATAAAAGAAACATTTCCATTTGCTTGTGTAAATCCTCCTGGTAGAGGATTTTAGCGGTTACTATGATGTCTCTAACTGGGTTAGAGATCAAAGGAAGCCTGGCTAAGGAAGGAAGTGGAGCAACCATGCTGTGAGGTTGAGAGAAGGGATTGACCGGTGCAGCTGACCCGATTGGTGAATCAGAAGATCTGGCACTGGGTCCAGATGCCACGGCTGCACCAAAAGGTGATGATGGAGGAACGGGAACCAAACTTGTCGAGGCCAGTAAGGGGCAATGAGAATCAATTTGGCTCTCAAACGGTAGCTTTCTGGATCACCTGAGGGATCAGAGGAAATGGAGGGAAGGCATAAAGAAGTCCCTGGGGCCAATCCTGGGTCAGAGCGTCTCTGGGGGGATGGCCTGATAGAGGGAAGAGGCTGAAGAAGTCTGGACATTTGCTGTTTTGGGGAGTAGCAAAAGATCGCAACATGGACGACCCCATTCCAGAAAAATCTCTTCCGCTATAGATTGCTTGAGAGACCACTCGTGAGGCATGAGGATAGCTCTGCTCAATCTGTCCGCTATAATGTTGGTTTTCCCAGGGATATGCGTTGCTACCAGAAACCGATGAGAGGAGATCGCCCATTGCCATAGTCTGAGCGCTTCGACACAAGGGGTAGGACTTGGTTCCGCCCTGTTTGTTGATATACCAAACTACAGACATGTTGTCTGTGTGGACTGCAATTGTCCCTACGGGAAGAAAGTCGTTGAGGGCTTGCAACGTTAAAAGCACTGCTCTCATCTCCAGGACATTTATGTGCAGATGGTACTCGAACGGCTGCCACGCCCCATGAAGCATCATGCCCTGATAATGACCAGCACACCCGGTCAGGGAGGCATCCGTTGTGACAGTGGCTATCGGGGATGGGGTACAAAGTACCTGCCTTGGTGAACCTGAGACGATGTGATCCACCAAGCAAGATGCTCTTTGCATGTCTGTGTCACCAGAATCTGGTGACGCATTGGAAGTTGCTGGTATGACCATTGTGTGAACAGCATCCACTGAAGAAGGCGCATGTAGAATCGAGCCAGGGAAGAAGAGTAATGGCCGCAGCCATGAGACCTAATACCTTTAGAACCATTCTGGCCTGTATTTTCTTGCTGGCCAGAATGATCCTGACATGAGTCTGAATGTCTGAAACTCTTTGTTCTGTAAGGGTAGCTGACATCCGAACAGTGTTTAAGTTTGCGCCTATGAAGGTAATAGACTGGCAGGGCGATAAGGATGACTTTTCAAGTTGATTGAGATGCCCAAATGAGAACAAAGGTCTATTGTGTAATCCCTGGCTTGTATAAGCTGATGCCTGGTGGTGGCTGACAGGAGCCAGTCATCGAGATACGGAAACACCTGGAATCCTTGACGTCTCAGGTGAGCCGTGACCACTGCCATGCATTTGGTGAACACTCTGGGGGCTGTAGTGAGACCAAAGGGCAGGGCTCTGAACTGGAAATGACTGGACCCCAGCCGAAGCGGAGAAATCTCCTGGAGCGTCTGTGAATTTTATGTGATAGCACGCATCCTGAAGATCTATTGAGCACATCCAGTTGTCCTTCTGTAAGAAGGGCAGAATTGACTGAAGAGTGACCATTCGAATCTTGTCTTCCTGACAGACTTGTTGAGTCTGCTGAGATCCAATATTGGTCTACAGTCTCCGTCTTTTGGGGACCAAAAGAACCTTGAGTAGATTCCGGCTCTGAATGGTCTATTGTAACTGGCTGAATGGCTCTTTTTGCAGTAGTTTTGAGATTTCTGACTCTGCAATCTCCCTTAGACCGGTGGTACATCTGGAAGGGAACTTGAGGGGAAGGGACTTTCCTCGAAAGGAATTATGTAACCCTTGGATATGATCGACTGTACCCATCTGTCTTGAGTGAGGGAATGCCAGGCTTCTGGGTACAGTGATAATCTTCCCGACTGCCTCCAAGGAGGGACAGCCGGGCAACACCTCAGGGATGCTGAAAGGGCTTGTCAGAGAGAGGCTCCCTGTTTCCCTGGTTCTTCGACCCCTCTGCCTCTAGAGCGCGTCTGTTGTTGTTACCCCTCTGCCTCTAGGGGTAAACTGACCACGTGAATCCGCGTGACTCCTTGGGATTTACGGAACCACATCTTCCGCCCTTCTGTCCTTTGGGATAAGGTCTAGAAGGGGTGGAAAACGGACTCCAACAGCAGAAAGAGTCTTGCCGTCCTGCTCGCACCTGGTCAAGGTTTCCTTCACCTGAGGGCCAAACAAAGCTGACCCATCAAAGGGAGAATTTGTGAAGGACGCCTTAAAGGGATCCGCAAAATCACATAGCCGCATCCAGGCTTGGCGTCTAAGAGCCACACCTGTACCTGCGGCTCTACTCGCTCCATCCGCAGCATAAGATATTAGCCGCATGGAGGAGTTTGCAATGGAATTGAGGGTTCCTAGCTGCGAAGCAATTTTTTCTTGAGCCCCTGCAGCTGTTGGATCCTGAACTACTTCTCCCAGCTCCTTCAAGATATCCCTCTGGAGTCTGGTGAAGTGACATAGGTAATTCAGCGAACGCATAGCAAAGGTCGCTGAGGAAAACATCCGCTTACCGTACCTATCCATGGTCCTAGAGTCCTTATTAGGAGGATGGACGGGCACGGAAGGATCTGCAAGTTCCTTTTTGGTGGCCGCAGCCACCACCATGGCAACAGCGGGGACACCCTTAGTAAGGAATTGTTTGTCACACGGGGCAGTGATAAATTTTGAAGGTCTCCTAGGGACTGGCTCTACAGAGTCAGGAGCTGCCCACGCCTTTCGTGCAATAACCTGCATAAGGGGGTCGAAAGGCGGAGACACCCAGGAGGTGGAGGGCCGAGATCCAAACGCCTCTAGGTATACTGACTCATCCTCAGAGGGATTGTTGGTGGGCCAGTTTCCCCTCTGTTTCAGAAGTTCTAGGATGTCTGAGAAGGAGACATCCTCAGAGGGGATCCCTCTGACTCATCAAAGTCAGTATCCGAAGTGACAGACTCGGGGGAGTCTACATGCTTCCTCTTACAAGTCCTCTTCCTAGGAGGATCTCCGAAACATCAGGAGAATCCTCGGAAGAGGGGAAATTCCCAATGGGGAAACCTGAGGCGGAGGATCTCTGGGTCCTGTAGCAAGAGAAGTGGCAGAGATGTCAACAGGTACTATAGAGGGAGGAGCTACGGGAACAGACTGCTGACTGATACCAGTGGCCAGTACACTCTTCATCACCTCGAATGCTCCCCTCCCAGGCAGGTCCGAGAGAACCCGCTCCGAAGAGCTAGGAACTCCAGGGACCACCGAAAGGGAAGTCTCCGAGGCAGATGTCGGAGCCAAGCTCACCAAGGCCGAGGCTCCAAGGGGAAGAGCGGGTTCGGACAAGGGTCCGATGCCACTCACCCCCTCGGAGGAGACCATGGAAGCCCGACCACGAATCCCTCTAAGGAAGGTCTCAAGAGGAGATAAGAGTAGAGGCTGAAGGAACAGAAGGGGTATCCGTCCTCCAGCCGTAGCAGTAACCATTCCGAAGACTCCAACTCCAAGCTCTGGGGTAGAGTTGAAGGAGGAACTGTAACGGGTGTGGACCAACAGTCGCCTGTTGAGACGGACTGTGTAACATTTGGGCCAGTACCTGTGACTTAAGTAATCTACTGACCACTCTCTCTAGGTCATGATCTGACAACCTGGATGACCTTGAAGATCGGGTCCGATGGCTCCGCCCGACAGAAGAGGTGAAGCGGGCCGAAAGTATCGGCTCCAAGGAAGGAGACCTCGACCTCTTCCTGGAATGAGCCATCGGAGCCGATACTATAGATCCTGTCGGGGCCGACCTCTCGGAGCTGACAGGAAGCCTCGATGTATCGGCTCCAGCCGGAGCCGATACAGCCACCAAAGTAACGGTGTCGGAGCCGATCGGAGCCGACACCGATGCCTGTGCCACATGGGTGTCGGAACTGATCGGAGCCGACATCGAAGTGGTCGCTACAGATTCGGCACCGATAGTCATCGGTGCCGAAGGCTTAAGCGGAATCGGCTCCAGCCGAGCCGATCTCGACTCAATGCAGTCGGAGCCGAGGCCGCAGGCTTAGGAACAGAAGCCTGGGCCTTGGAAGGTTTAACTGATTTGGATGGAGCCGACTTAGCCGGAGAGCCCTCCGGCTTAAGAAGGCCCCTAAGGATCAGTTTATTACGTCTTTCCTGCAGGACTCTCTGGCTGAAGGAATGACAAATAGCACAGGAGTCGTGCAGGTGAAGAGGGCCCAAGCAATAAAGGCAAGAAGTGTGACCGTCTGTCAGAGACATCTTCTGACAGCACGAGTCATACTTCTTAAAACCTGAGACCCTCTCCTTTGACATGGTGCTTTACACAAACACACACACACACCAGTCAAAAATTAACTTAAATAAAATACCCAAAAAGGTATTTCTATAAACAACACACACACCCTAACAGGGAGGGGATGGGATGGGTAAATTTGACTAAAAATAATTAGAAAAGACAGGGATTTTCTGTCACAAAAGGTAAAAATTAACTAATAACTAACAATTAAGGGTTTTTTAAGAAAAAGGGGCTTAAATATCCAAAAAGAGAATCACTTACCAGGAGCTGGTAAAAGGAGGACCTCATAAGCGAAGCGGCAAACGAGATCTGAGTACTTACCGCCTTGCATCATGGGATATGGGGCTGCCTCGAGCTGGTAAAAGTGACTCTCGAGCTTAGCAAGTGCCGAGTCGGAGCCGAGGGATCGGCTCCGAACCCATCAAGCAAGAATGAAGGCGAGATTGACAACTTAACATTGATTATTCACTGTACACCTGGCAAGAGAGAAGCAAAATATCTCCCACCAACCACAGAATTTCGAGAGGCTTTTGTGAGATTCAAGCTGCTACAGACAGCTGTCTTTAGAATATTTTCCTTGAGGATCAAAAACGTTGCTAGATGGAGAGCAGGCTAAGGAGGAAATAAAGTTGATCCAACAAAAAGTGAGTGAGCAAACAGAAGGGGGAGTCTGCTTCTCATTCTTCTGAAAAGCTCATAGAGAGACTTTGCCACTGAAACCTTTTCCAATGTTACAAAGGAAATGCTCGAGACGGAGAAAAAGCACAGGAGTTGACTAAAACAATCAAGAGTACTTTGTACTTGAGCAAGAGTCTAGTGTTGGGAGATGAATAGAATGAAGACCAGCAACATCGAATTTAGTGAATAAATGGGACACACTAAAGCATCGGTCACACTTCTGAAATACAGATTTGCAAAAAAAAAAAAGTGGCTGAGAAAGACTGGACTTTTAATGACTTTGTTAACTTTCTGCGTGAACTGTAAAGTATACACCTCACTTTATTTCATTAATGTTTAGGAGGACACTAAAGAGAAAAATAACTAAGAAAAAAAATAATAAATCGTTACTAACATTAGTGCAAAATGTTTCATGATATAAGCTGCATGTTATATGGTAAATCAGTTTTGGATATCCAGGGGTATTTTAAATCTAGGAGGTGTCTTCAGTTACTTATCATGGCATATAGTATAACCACCACAATTTTCCACCCCACCTTATTTTTACAAAGGGAATACCCTTGGCTTAAACTATAAAGTGTTTTTGTAAGTATGTAGGTATGAAAAATATGACAAAATGATAAAAGCCATGCAAAATGGTTCCTTGTATTTGCAAAGACATTAGGATGTTTTTACTGTTAAAATATTCACAATGGAAGCTGAGATGTCTGCAGCTGAAAGAAGTTCTGCATTCTGTTTCGAGTGAAAAGACTGCTTCATGTGTCTGCAGAGATGTTAGTTGTTTTTTCTCATTACTAACTACTTTTATATGGAGACAGCTCTCAGCAGATGCAAGCAATTAATCTTGAGAGTTCTGAGCATTCTTTGCTGGGAGAAATTCAAAATTAAAAGGTACAATGGCAAGCAGTTCAGTGAAAAATAAAGTTACAGATTATGGGACGTGAATAAGAGCTGCCTCCCAAGCAGCCTGAATGCTTTAATGCATTTAATAGAGCAGTGTACAATTAAGTTAAAGAGAATAAGTGCTTTTTTATTTATTTTTTAAGGCTAAATGTTAATGTTTTCTGAAAGCATACACACTGTTTCTTGCATCAGAGAGTGGAAGAGATATAAGAAAAGAAAAGACACCAATCGGTGTAAGGGGGAACACAGGCTGTTAACATGCGCTTTAGCATGGGTAACCTTCATTTTAGGTCAGGTGGTCCTGTAGCTGAAACTGTCGATTTGGGGCAATTGTTGGTATCTAGTGGGTTAAACTTCATTATTTGAAGAGGTACACAATTTTGTGCGTTTGTTCTAAATAACAAGTGATTGGAGTGCTCTGAAAAATTAATTTAATTTATTTGAGAGCTTCCATTAAAAAAAGTATTAAAATGTGACATAGGTTCAAAATGGAGAGAAGAAACAACTGCAAAAAAATCAGTATGCCAAACAGTGTGTGCATGTCAGACAAACGCTGGAAACACACATTCAAAAAAATGTCATAAATATTAGGTGGGAACAATAGCTTTTCATAATAATGGCTATGCTATCCATATTACTTTGGAACATAAATGGCCTTACAGGTACAGATGAAAAGGAAAGAGTATCACGCCATATTAAGACACGAAGCGTACAAATAGTGTTGCAGGAAATGCATTTGGAAAGAAATAAGCATGTGAATTTGACAAAGGAAGAATTTAGGATGAATATTCAGCAGAATATTAGGGACAAAGGAAAACAGGAATAATAATAGTAATTGCTATAGGGGCTCCTATAGAGAAAGAAAAGCAAAAAAAGACAAGGGTAGATTTATGGCAGTAAGGGGCTACACGCAAGGGATAAAGATTACACTGATATGTATTTATATTCCACCAAAATGCTTTTATGGGGACTGGAACTTGATTTGTAACAGTGAGGATGCATGAGGGGGACAGAGAAGGGGAAAATATAACAAAACAGGGCAGATTTCTGAAGAAATTCATGGAAATATTTGATATGGAATATGCAAATTCAATAGCAAGAGCTCCGACAGAATTTACACATTATTCTCCAATGTACAATAAATGGGATAGAATGGATAGAAATTATACTTCAAAGGAATATATACATTTGATTGAAAGCTTTGGCACCAATCCATCAGCAGTTTTAAATCATGCACTGATTAAAACCAAGATAAAAATGCAGGGTAATGAAGTAAAAACAAGACACTGGGGCTTTCCCACCTGTCTGTTAAAAAGAGGAATTTAAGAATGGGCAATGGAAAGTATTCGAGAATTATTAGAGACTGTAGAAATTTCCTCAGAAGTGACAGCTAGTGAGTGGGACAAATTGAAAATGGAGTTTAAAAAATATGGTAGAAAGACGCATGGTTAAGAGGTAATACAAATTATTTAGAGGGCTGACAAAGGTTAAAGTATTGCAGAATAACGGGAATCTCACAAAACAAGAAGAGGTGCAACTGCAGAGGGCTAAAGACAAAATGAGAGTATTTGCATAACATGCACGTGTTTAGAAAGATTGCTGTTAAGTAACTATTTTTTGACAACAGCTTTGAAGCACAAAAACTTTTAGCGCAACAACTTAGTTAACAGAAAGTAGAAATGGTTGTCCCCAAACTTAGGAAGACTATAACAAGACAAATAACCAGAGATCCTATACAAGTATTAGAGATATTCTGGAAATTTTATGAAAATTTGTATAAATCAGAGGAATGTGAAAATCAAGAAATAGCACAAATGAAATATTTATGGAAGACTTAATTACCCCAAGAATAATAATGAAGACAGGAGAAGATGAGATAAAATCAGTGGTTATAATCAATCTGCAGGAAGTCTTCAGAAACGGATGGTATTCCTGTGAAAGTTAGGAGGGAAGAAAGTGATAAAGATTTGGAAAATTTGTGTAACAGTATTTAAAAAAAGGGGAAGCACCAACAACTTTGAAGAAAGCTGTGGTGGGTGTATTACCCAAAGATGGTAAAGACCCATCAGACCCAGCTTCATATAGCTCCACTGCATTTTTAAACCATGATTGCAAAGTGTTTATGTGTATACTAGCTAAAAGAACAGCAAAGGTGTTGTCAAAATTGATAGATATGGATCAATGTGGTTTTGTGGAGGGAAGGCAAACATTTGACAAGGTTAGTATACTAATAATCCAGATGGAAGCTGAATAAAAGAAAATACAGCTGCTGTTGTTGTGTCACATATCCTTAGCTGCCACCACAGAGTAATTTCTAATCCATACTCCTAAATACTTCATTTTATCATGTCCCCATAAATATGAATATTGTTGGATTAATTTTTTGTGGGTACATAATTTACCACGACTGCCTTTATTTTAGCTTCATTAATTTTGTTTCCCAAGAAGACTTGGAAAGTAGACAACCCTGCCTGGTTCCTCTACCCAAGCAGAAGTTATCAGAGAGGACCACAACCACGTTGATTTTCATCTCCGATTCCTCATATTCACTCCTAATCAACCTTATAACTGTATCAAGGAAAACAAATGCTAAAATTAAAGTGGGTGGGGTCCTCTCTGATAATTTCTGCTTGAGTAGAGGAACCAAGCAGGGTCGTCTGCTTTACCCTTTGTTGTTTGCATTATATTCAGAACTACTGGCAAAGAGAATAAGGGACTCAGAAATCGAAGGATATAATTGGTATATCAGTCATGAAAAGCTGGCTCTATCTGCAGACAATATTATTTTATACATGACAAAACCAGAAAGGAACATTAGTGTTGCAGAACATTTTAAGGCAGTTTCAAATCTTCTTGAGATACAATATTACATTTGTTTCTTGTCACATCCATTTGAGCCCATGCCACATCTTACATAACTTTTTTTTGAAAGCCGTCAAACAGAAAAAAAACCCTAAAACCTGTTAACAACACACAGAACTATGTACATCTTCAAATATAGAAGGTTTTGCTTCTTAATAATAGCAAAAGTTCTAAGTTGATAGCTACACAGACAGGCTAGAGTTAACCAAAAAGAAAGATTAGTCATGCTGAGATGCATGGTACAGCATGTGCTACTATTAAGTGCTATTTGATTTTGTCTATCTTTATAGATATCCCAGCTGAGAAAACTCTTGAATGCTTTCAGTAAACTCTTTCTCTATGCCATTTCTTTTTATCAAATTGTCTTCTAGTGACATGCAAACCAGACACAGAACTGCTAAGGGTACATTCTTACCAGAAAAAAGCCTTATAACATCCAATATTCTTTTTCATTTTCATATTTTCTAATAAATGTGTTACTGGATAACGTCTAGGACCTTAACCCAGTCATTTCCCTATGCAAGCATGGGAAAAAGGACACTGATTTTTCTTTTATCATATTCTCTTCACCACACCTTTCCTTTCTCCCCCACTTTTCTCTCCCCCTTTTTTTTTTACATTGCAGTGCTTACATATGCTTGACTTTCCACCATACTTGCCAAATACTGGTAAATAAATTTTTGTATCAATGGTTTGTAAACCATGAACTGATTTGACATTATCCTAAAATCAGTAATATCAGATTCTACAAAATCAGAAAGACGCATCAGAAATTGATGTTACAGAGCTGGGTTTAAGTTTAGAAAGGACTACTATCCAGATGTCTCTGGAAATAGTAAAGTGGTTCAAATTGTCTGAAAGAAACTATTTTTTGTGGTGAATATGACCTCTGAATGTAACAGGGACCAAAATACCAGCTTGCTTAATGTCACTGCTGCAGAATTTGCACAAGTCAGCAACAAATGTGAGTTTCAGTGAAGAGTTGCTGCCCCCCCCCCCCATGAACTGTTTTTATATATTCACTTTTAACTAAGCATATTTGATTATGCTGCTTCCCATGGAGGGTATATCACTGAGTAAATATCCCGGTATATCCTGATTTTACCCTCTTGCAACTGAATGACTTATAAGGCAGCTAGATTCTGCAGCAGATAAAACTAATGGGCTTAAACTAATCACATTCAATCATTAATTTAACTGATTGATTTACTTCCATGTATTAACCAAGATTGGAAGTATGAAGTAGAGCCTGTTTGCACTAGTGGCTAAGACAGAAAAGCTCCAAATTACAAATTCAAGAGTGTATCTAAGAAGAAAGAGGTTAACAATATAGTAACAGTGCATTACATAATAGTAAGAAAAAGTATAGACAATGTAAACAGAAGAGATGTCATAGGAGGAGAGGAAGAGGAGTGAAACAGTGTGGAAGAAATAGAGAACTGCAGGAAGGAAGAAGTAAATGGATAGGAAGAAACAATATGAACAGATGAGATGGTGTGGCGGTAGTGGGAGTGATGTGAAGCAATGAAAAGGGAACTGAAGAAAGAAAGAAAAGGAAAGTTAAAGTATTATGTGCAGAAGGAGAGTAGTGATAATAGGATGGGAGTTGGTATGTGAGGTAGGGGGTATGACTTGTGCTTAAAGAGCTCTACATTAAGGAAGCAAATCAAAGTACATGGGCATAATTATTTTCTACAGTCACTGGAAAGTCAATGTCAGTTCTACTTTTCTCATCTTAATGCCCACCCAAAGGCAGCACAGTGCAGTAGTTCGCGCTGTCACCTCATAGGAAGAGGATCCCTGGTTCAATTCTCAGCTGCGGTGCCTTCTGTATACAGTATGCATGTCCTCTCTGTGTTCCAAGTAGGTTTTCTCTTGTTCCTCTAGGTTCCTCCCACATTCCAAAGACACACAGTACGTGGACTGGACATTCTAAATTGGCTGTACACATGAATGTGAGAGCGCATGTGGGGCATGGAAGGGTTCCCCACCATGCAGTGTGAAAAATGGCTCCAGCTGGTCACTGTTGATATGACACATTGACACCATGAGCAAACATGGGGGAAAAGGAGGTTACGGGACAGATCTTACTGCCCAACCAAAGGAGCTCAAATGATAAAACTAAAAACATTACTAACAAACATGAATAAACTTCTTACCTTTTAGCCAGGGCAAAAACTTTCTGCCTTTTTCTCACTCTCTGTCGGGGCACATTATTTCCCACCAGTGTGTTTGGCAAAGTTGTCACCTTAGATACAAGAAACAAAAGAAAAAGTCATTTTGTAGCTGCAAACAAAGTTTACTTTCATTGCACAGCACTTGTATATGGGTTTCAATTTCTGTCAAAGTCAGATCATATCAAATATTAGTAACGCTGCAGAAATCCCAGTTACCACACTGACCCACTCTGAGTTTTGCTCGTTTTGTCTGCAAGGTCACTAATGATTCCCAAATGATGGTTTTCTGTATCCTATCCAGAAGATGGGTAGCACTAATAGACTTAGATTACTTTGTCCAGGTACAAGCTATGTTTCAATTTTTGGTTGATTCTAGGATATAAAGTGCTAATAAGCTTAAAACGGCAATACAGAATAAAAGAAAGAGCAATTAAAACTTAATTAAAAAGCCTGGTTCCAAAGGCACAGAAGAGACATAGGCTGAAGTAACTGACTCAGCACCTTTGACAGGATTGTTGCCTTATCCCGAAGAGAGGCACAGGCATTTTCCAGTAGGAGGAATATCTCCTGGCTATGCGTCCTGAGTAGCTACTCTACAGTTTCAAAGAAGAACGATATCGATGATGATGATGGTAAAATCAGCGACATTGACAAGTCAAAGTGGTGTCAGTGCTACTACACAAAGTGCATGATCTGCATATACCGGTAGAAAGAAGAAACCAAGTATACAAAAAAATAATAGTCACATAAGGAAGCCAACTGACACCTAGTTCTCTCACCTCCACACTGATTGACCAAGGTAAATATAATCACAGAAATAAGCAAGTTTATTACTTTCCAGAAGAATTAGACAGGCTGGCAAGGGGTAAAATTAAATGTAAAGATGCAAAGTAGTTAATGTCAGAAGAGCATTACATGGCCCATTAACAACATTTAGGGAGTACTGTGGGTCTGAGATGGACAAATGTGCAAATAAAGAAGTTGTGTATCTACCATAACGTTCCATGTTAGTTGTCTTCATCTTGCCTTCTTTCTTGCTGGTTGGGATCGGAGGCTCTGACTTGGCCATCTTCTATAGCTCGAGAGCTGTCTACTGGCTCGAGGCTACCCCTTATCCCATGACGCCTAGCGATAGCTACCCAGATCTCATTTAAAATAGCTAACCCCAGACATAGCCAGAGAATAAACCTGTCCAAACAAATAGGTTGAAAATACCTGTCATACTCTCTAAGTCAGTAGAGGAAACAAACCAGAGAACACTCAGCCAGTGAAACCAGAACTCCGCTCGGTCCAATAGGACAGGGGGACGGAGGGTGGGACGCAAGAAAGAAGGGAGATGAAGACAACTAACATGGAATGTTATGGTAGGTACATAACTTCTTTATGTTAAGTTGTCTATCTCGCCTTTGTTCTTGCTGATTGGGACAGCGTCCCTGGCACCTACAATCCTGGGTGGCTCATTGGAACAGACTCTTCAGAACAGTGGAACCAAAGTCAGCGCTGCTCCTGAAGACCATATCTAGCTTGTAATGAGAAATAAAGGTCTGAGGATTTGCCCACGTAGCAGCTGCAGATAGAATCCATGGGCAACCTAGATTGGAAGGCTACAGAGGTGGCCAAGGCCCTAGTAGAATGACCTTCCGGTTTAATAGGTAACTCTTTGTTCCTTAATTGATAGATGAAGGTAATAGTGTGAGACAACCACCTGGATAAGGTCACCTTGGAAAGTGGGAGACCTTGTTTGCCTAGAGCATAGGAAAGGAATAGTTGGTCAGACTTCCTTGTTTCCTTAGTCCTGTGCAGATCAAAACGCAATTGTCTATGAACGTCCAATTGGTGTAGTTTGTACTCTGCCTTGTTGGTGTGGTTAGGGAAAAACACAGGAAGGTCTATAGATTGGTTTAAATTATTTTCTGAGCAGACTTTCGGAAGAAACAAAGGATTAGTCCTCATAGCAACCCTGTCCTTATGAAAAACCAAGTATGGAGGACGAACACATAGTGCCTGAAGTTCAGAGATGCGTCTGGCTGAAGTAATAGCTACCAGAAAGAGCGTCTTCCAAGATAGAAACTTAATGGAGCAGGACGCTGCTGGTTCAAAGGGGGCAGAGTTAAGGAAGTTAGTACCAAATTAAGGTCCCAAGGAGGAGGGGGATCTCTCACTGGAGGCCTAAGGAGAGTAGTCCCTCTCAAAAAAGCTTTACAGAGCTTATGAGACATAATGTTTGAATTTGACAAACCAATATGAAAGTTAGAAATGGCTGCTAATTGAACCCGGATTGTAGCAGAATCGGACCCGGAATGAAAAAGTTGTGCTACGAACTCCAGAATTTCGTGGACTGGGGCTGAAAAGGGATGTACGTTCCTAGCCTCTGCCCAAGAAGAAAACGTTTCCATTTACTAGCAGAAGTTTTTCTGGTTGTGGACTTGTGAGAGGAGACAATAATCTCACGTACAGCCAGGGAAATGCTGGGAAGCCTGGCTAAGGTTGGAAGTGGAGCAACCAAGCTGTGAGCTGGAGTAATTGGAAGGATTGATGCAACCCACCTGATTGATGAATCAGTAGATCTGGAATCGGATCCAGAGTCCAGGGCTGATCGAGAAGGTAATGGTGCAGGAACGGGAACCATATCTGTCGAGGCCAGTAGGGGGAAATGAGGATCATTTTGCAACCCAATGATATTGCTTTCTGTATGAGTTTTGGAATCAGGGGAAACGGAGGAAAGGCATAAAGAAGTCCCGGAGGCCAATGGTGGACTAGAGCGTCTCTGGGTGAGTGACCTGGAAGTGGAAGAATGGAGAAGTAGTTGCTGCATTTGCTGTTGAAGGGGAGTGGCAAAAAGATTGCAGCAAGGCTGTCCCCATTTGCGGAAGATGAGATAAAACAACTTCCTGATTCAGAGACCACTCGTGAGGCATGAGGACAGCTCTGCTGAGCCTGTCTGCTATGACGCTGGACCTCCCAGGGATGTGCGTCGCAATCAGAAAACGTTGGGAGGAAATCGCCCACTGCCACAGTCTGAGTGCTTCTCGACACAGGGGGTAGGACCTGGTTCTGCCCTGTTTGTTGATGTACCACACCACTGACATGTTGTCTGTTTGAATTGCAATGGTCCCAGAAGGACGAGAGTCCTGAAGGGCTTGCAACGCTAGCAGCACTGCTCTCATTTCTAGGACGTTTATGTGCAGATGGTACTCGTGAGGCTGCCAAGTGCCTTGGACTGTCCTGCCCTGATAATGCCCCCCCCCACCCTATCAGGAAGGTGTCTGTGGTCACTGTGGCTACCTGAGGGGGCTGAATGAAGTGTCTACCCTGAGTCACTAGTGGGGAGACCATCCACCAGAAAAGGTGCCTTTTGCATGCTTCTGTAATCATGATTGTGTGAGACATGGGCTGCTGTTGGAAAGACCACTGTGTGAACAGAAGCCACTGAAGGATCCTCATGTGAAAGTGGGCCAGTGGGATTAGAAGAATGGCTGCTGCCATGGAACCCAGAGTTTGAAGGACGAACCTGACTTGGATTCTTTTGCTCTGCATCAGAATTTGTACTTGCTGATGAATTGTAGACACCCTTTCTGGCGGTAGCCTTGCGGACATGTTCCTTGTGTCTAAGTCTGCACCTATGTAGGTGATAGACTGACAGGGCAACAAGACAGATTTTTCGAAGTTTATTGTAATGGCTAACTGGGAGCAGATTGTGATTGTGTTGTCCCTGGCTTGAAGAAGGTGATGCCTGGTAGTAGCAGTGAGGAGCCAGTCTATATATGGAAACACCTGGAATCCTCGAAGTTTCAGGTGAGCCGTGACCACTGCCATACATTTGGTGAACACCTTGGGGTCTGTGGTGAGACCAAAGGGCAGAGCTCTGAACTGGTAATGACTGGCTCCTAGCCGGAAGCCAAGAAATCTCCTGGAGCGCCTGTCCATCTTGATACGGTAGTACGCGTCCTGAAGATCTATCGGGCACATCCAATTGTCCTGACCCAGAAAGGGTAGAATGGACTGTAGCGTGACCATCCGAAACTTTGTTCTTTGTACATACCTGTTTAGTCTGCTGAGATCCAGAATCGGTCTCCAGTCCCCTGTCTTTTTTGGTACCAAAAAGAGCCTTGAGTAAGTTCCAGGTCCATGCTGGTCTGCCGGGACTTCCTGGATGACTCTTTTCTAGCAGTTTTGAAACTTCTATTACTGCTTGGTCCTTCAGATTGGGTGGAACATCTGGAAGGGATTTCCTTGACGGTAAGGGGGATTGACAGAAGGGAATTTTGGAACCTCCGGATATAATGGACCGTACTCATCTGTCTTGCGTTAAAACTCGCCAGGCTTTTGGGTACAGTGAAAGTCTTCCCCCGACTGCCTCCAGATCTGAGCAGCCGGGCAACCCTTCAGGGATGCTGAAAGGGCTTATCAGAGAAAGATTCTCTGTTGCCCTGGTTCTGCGGACCCCCTCTGCCACGAGGGCGGCATCTGTTGTTATTGTTTCCCCCTCTACCCCTGGAGGAAAAATCGCTACGTGTGTCAGGCAAGGCTCCGTAGGATTTTCGGAACCACATTTTGCTAATCTTCTGACCTTTGGGTGTGGTCTAGGAGGAGTGGAAAAACGGACTCCAACGGCAAAGAGAGAGTCTTGCCTTCTTGCTCACACCTAGTCAAAGTGTCTTTCACCTGTGGTCCACAAAGAAAGGAACCATCAAAGGGGGTGTTGGTGAATGACGCTCGAAAGAGTTCCGCAAAATTACACAGCCGCATCCATGCATGCCTCCTAAGGGCCACACCCGTACCTGTGGCTCTACTTGCATCATTGGCTGCATAGGAAATGAGCCTCATGGAGGAGTTAACTACAGAATTACGCGTCGCCAGCTGGGAAGCTACTTTAGCTTGAGAACCCTCAGCTGATGGATCTTGAAGGGTATCTCCGAGCTCTTTAAGGAGATCCCTCTGAAGCCGGGTAAAATGACATAAGTAGTTCAGTGACCTCACAGAAAAGGTCGCTGAAGCAAACATTCGCTTCCCATATCTGTTCATGGTCCTAGACTCCTTGTTAGGAGGATAGACAGACGAAGAGGTCTCTGCTAACTCTTTTTTGGTGGCTGCTGCTACCACCATGGCATCAACAGGAACACCTTTGGTAAGGAACTGCTTATCTTGGGGTGCTGTGATGAATTTGCCAGGTCTCCTCGGAGTTGGTTACACTGCATCCGGAGATGACCAAGCCTTTCGAGCCACCACTGCCATAAGTGGATCGAAAGGCGGAGAAACCCAGAAGGTGGAAGGTCAGAAACCGAACGCATCCAGAAATACAGACTCATCCTCGGTAGGGGCTAGGGGATTCCAATTCCCCATCTGCTTAAGCATTTCTAGGATGTCCGAGAAGGAAACATCTTCAGAGAGGGGATCTCTGGGACCCTTCCAATTCATCTAAGTCTGTATCAGAAGTGACAGACTCAGGGGAGTCAATGTGCTTCCTCTTGCACTTCTTCTTATGAGGGGGCTCCTCTGAATGATCAGGGGAGGCCTCGGAAGAAGAGGAAACACCCAATGGTGTTCCCTGGAGTGCCGGTTCCCTACGCTTGGGGTCTGGAGGAGGAGCAGAGGTTGTCACAGGCACTACAGGGGACGGAGCCAGTGGGGCCGATAGTGGAGCTGACTCAGTGGCCAACACACTCCTCATGACTTCGAAGGCGTCCCTGCCATGATGCAGAGAAAGCTCCGGTTCAGAGGAAATCTGAATCTTTCTCCGCACCGAGGTAGAGTGCTCCGAGGCCGTTGTAGGAGCCGAGCTCACCTGCACCGAAGCTCCGAGAGGGAGAAAGGGGTCAGACAAGGGTCCGATGCCACTCACCCCCTCGGAGCCGATAAGGGAGCCCTGGCGCCCAGATCCCTCGACGGACAGCACCACCGAGGGGATCGGAGCCGCTCGCCCCCTCGGAGTCGATAAGGGAGCCCTGGCGCCCAGATCCCTCGACGGACAGCACCACCGAGAGGATCGGAGCCGATGACGGAACCGAAGGAGATAGATTTATCGGAGCTGACGGTTCCACTACTCGAACCCCAACGAACTCCGGCTCCAAACTCATTGGAGTCGGAGGAGGAACATCGATAGAAGTGGACGAAGCCGACACCTGTTGAGGTGGGCTGGACAACATCTTGGCAAGTGCCTGCGACTTTAGCAACCTACTGACCACTCTCTCCACATCGTTATCCAACAGCCTAGAGGATCGAGAGGAGTGAGAGGATCTGTGACTGTGCTCGCTCTGAAGCAAGGGAGATAGAGGAGCCGAATGTACCGATTTGAAAGAAGGGGACCTCAGCCTCTTGTGGTTCAGCAAAGGCTCCGAAGTTTCTGATGGAGCCGATGGGGAGATAGTCTTATCGGTGCCAGCCGGAACCGAAGTAGAAGGTAGAGTCTGAACCGAGGATGGCTCCGAACTTGGAGCCAATGGCTTGGTAGATTTAGTGGATTTCACATGCTGAGAGGTCTTGGCCGGTGAATCCTGGAGCTTTAAAAGACCTCTAAGAATAAGCTTATTCTTACGCTCCTGCAGGACTCTTGGACTAAATGCATGGCAGATAGAACAAGAGTCCTGCAGGTGCACAGCACCTAAACAATAGACGCAAGAAGTGTGCCCATCTGTCAGAGAGATTTTCTGACAGCATGAGTCACACTTCTTGAATCCAGACACTTTGGATTCCTATGACATCCTGAAAGAAGGAAACAACAAATACCACAACAGCTACCAAAGTAAAATACAGTTTACAGAAAAAAAACACACTGTACTAACTATAGCTAAAGGATTTTTTTTTTATAGGAAAAGCCTCTAACTTAAACAGCTAACCTATGAAAGAAGGGTAGAAGGAAAGCCTTTAACCTAAATGGCTAACCTGACAAGAAGGATGGGGGGGGAGGGGTGGGGGAGAACTCTCTAAGTTAAACGTGTTCTACAAGAAGGGAAGGTATACTACAACTAAGCACTAGCTATCACAAAAAACTAGACTAAACGTCAACAATAAAACACTGAAAAAAATATATTTCTAGAGTAAGAAAGTTATACGAAAAAACTTTATACGAGCCTGAGCCAGAAAAATGACACCTCGCAGCTGAAGCGGCAAACGAGATCTGGGTAGCTATCGCTAGGCATCATGGGTAGCCTCGAGCCAGTAAACAGCTCTCGAGCTATAGAAGATGGCCGAGTCAGAGCCGAGGATCGGCTCCGATCTCAACCAGCAAGAACGAAGGTGAGACAGACAACATAACAAAGAAGTTATGTACTCACCATAACATCCCATCTGCATTGTTCTTCATTTGTCTTCAACCTGTGGGTATAGGCAGCAACACTGGTGTCAAACCAGACATATCCAAGCTACGGTGCCGAAACTGAGCTTCTCCCTTACCCATAATGTCCCTCTCTCCTCTATTCCCTCAGATCGATTTTGCCAACAAAAGGTACCTGACCTAGACCTATAAACAGCAGAGTGACTGACAACATCCATTAAAAGAGGAGGCATAGGGAGAGAGCAAAAAGGTCTCCCCTGCCAGGCCAAGTACTCATGGAAAGGGGGAAGGAGGGAGGGAAGGTTGAAGACCAATGAAGAACAACAATGCAGATGGAACATTATGTTGAGTGCATAACTTCTTTATCTGACATTGTTATCATTTGATCTTCAACATGTGGGGCAGAGTCCCCAGCTACTTGAGCCCTGGGTGGCCCTGTGGAAGGATGTTCTGGAACACGGCGGAACCAAAGGGAGCTCTGCTCCTAGATGAAATATACAATTTGTAATGGGATATGAAGATGTGAGACCTACCCCATGTAGCTGCAGCACAAATCTCATCTACTGGTACCCTGGAGGAGAAAGCTGAGGAGGCAGATAGAGCAGAATGTGCCTTCACTGCAAAAGTAAGAGGAACACCATGCTTCTGATAAAGGTAATACATTTGGCAATCCAGTTGGCAATGGTTACCTTGGAAACAGGGAATCCCAATCCAGACTTCGAATACGATACAAATAAATGATTGGACTTCCTGAAAGATTTGGTTCTATCAAGACAAACAAAGCTGTCGATGAATGTCAAGCATGTGTAATTGGTATTCTTCTTTGTTTTTAAACCCTGGAAAGAACACAGGAAGATGGATAACCTGATTAATATTCTTCTTTGAAGCAATCATGGGCATAAAGGATTCGGCCTAAATGAAACCCTGTCTTTGTGAAAAATGAGGTACGGGGGGTTGAATACAAAGGGCATGTATCTCACAGACCTGCTTAGATGAAGTCAGAGCTACCAATAAAGCAGTTTTCCATGACAGAAACTGAATATACACCTTTGCAGACGGCTCAAAGGGAGACTACACCAGCACCTGAAGTACAAAAGTTACGTCCCAAGGGGGAACTCGATCCTTAATGGGAGGCCGTAAAAGAAACATTCCTTTCAAAAAGGCCGTGCACAGTCTAGAAGCAGCCAAAGAAGAATGCTTTAGTCCGACATGATAATGGGATATGGCAGCTAGTTGGACTTTCACTGTAGAGGAACTGGCACCTTGGTTGAAAATACAAGCCAGATAGTCTAAAACTGAAGGAATAGATGCAGTAAAGGGATCCACCGAATTGTTGGAAGCCCAAATGAAAAACCTCTTCCATTTACTAGCACAGGTCTTCTTAGTGGACAACCTGTGAGCGAAAAGCAATATATGCTTCACAGGGTATGATAGCCCGGGAACTCTAGCCATTACTGGAACTGCAGAAGCCAAGCTGTGAGCTTCAAGCTGTCCAGATCCAAATGAAAGTTGCTCTCCAGATTGGAAATCAGAGCCAAACATCAATCCAGAATCCAAGAAAGACACTGAGACCAAAGAAGGGGAAACCAGACCTGACGAGGCCAGAAGGGGGCAATGACGATCACATGGCACCTTGACCTCTGAGCCTTCTGAAAAAATTTTGCCTTAAGAGGAAGGGGAACATATACATACAGCAGACCGGGGGGCCAAGCATGAACTAGAGCATTTCTGGGAGTCCCTCCTTTGGTAGGAATCATGGTGAAGAAGTTGCTGCACTTGATGTTGGAAAGTGAGACAAAAAAAATCGCAGCTCGGTTGACCCCATTTCTGGAAGATCATGTCCGCCACTGACTGTTTCACAGACCACTCATAAGGAGACAGAATGGTCCTGTTGAGTTTGCCCTGGAATGTGCATTGCAACAAGAAAGCGGCTTTATGACCTTGCTCATTCCCACAATCTCATGGCCTCTCGACAAAGGGGGGGGGTAAGATCTGGTTCCTCCCTGTTTGCTGATATACCAGACCACTGCCATGTTGTCTGTTTGTATTGCAATCGTTCAATGGGTTAGAAAAGAATGCAGTGCCTCCAAAGCCAGAAGCACTGCCTTCATCTCCAGAACACTGATATGAAGATTGGTCTCTAACTCTGACCACGTCCCTTGAACAGTCCATCCCAGCCAATGCCCCCCCCCACCTGAGCCGGGAGGCATCCGTGGTGACAGCGGCCACTGGAGAGGGAGCCACAAAAGATTGACCCTCTGCTACATTCTGAATGTTTAACCACCACATGAGAGAGGACTGGCAGGTTCTGGATAACCTAATGGGATGCGACAGGGGCTAGTCCAGAAGTGACCATTGGACTGACAGGGTCCATTGAAGAACCCGCATATATAGCCTTGCAAGGGTAAGACAATGATGGTTGCTGCCACAGATCCCAGAGCTTGAAAGATTTGGGCTGCTGATGGTTGAGGTGTCTGCAGAAGAATGCTTACCTGGCCCTGAAGAGACTAAATCCTGTCCATGGTAAGAAAAACCTTGCACAGAGAAGTATTCAACAGCGCTTCAATGAATTCCAGGGAACAGAGAGGCTCCAGTTTTGATTTGGGAAAATTTATCATGATGCCCAAGGTTGAGGCTAACTGGGGGAACTGTTCCCTGGCCTGAAGAAGCTGATGCTTGATGGGTGCAGCCAGAAGGCAGTCGTCCAGGTAAGCGAAAACCCGAAACCCCTGCAACCTTAGATATGCTGCTAGTACTGCTACCACTTTGGTCAGGCCAAAGGGCAGCACTCAGAACTAATATTGCCCAACTCCTAATCAGAAGTGTAAGAACATTCTGTGATGCTTGTCCATCTTTATATGGTAGTATGCGTCCTGGAGGTTGGTTGAGCACATCCAGAAGTCCTTCTGAAGGTAGGGAAGAGTGGACTGAATCGTAACCATCTGGAACTTGGTATTGACGACAAACCTGTTAAGTCGGGTGAGATCCAGTATTGGTCTGTGTCCCCCATCTTTTTGTGCATCAAAAAGAATGCTGAACAGATGCCTGATCCACATAGTTCTGGAGGGACAGGATGGATGACTCGCTTGTCGAGCAGCTTGGAAATTTCCAGTTTGGCTGCCTCCTGGTGAGTGGGTGGAACATACAGGAGAGACTTTCAAGCCTTTGGAGGATGAAGAAAGGGAATCTGATACCCCCTGAATTTTATCCTTAGCACCCACTGATCCGAAGTGATGTCTTCCCAGGCTGGTGGATGCAAAGAAAATTGACCACTGACTGCATCCTGGGTAGGATAGGTTCTACTTCTTTCCTTCCTGGTGGTCTCAAATGAATAACCTCTTTAAGGAAAAGTTTTGAGTGAGGGTGCGAAAAGATAGGTGGGGCACTGTGCAGACAAGCTGATACAGCAGATGCATGTACCTAAATGCTGGAACAGGAAAGTCACGTCTAAACAAGCCTGACAGGTACTGTAAGACTGAGTTATTGTCTGCCTGAGAAGGGTTGGTGTACTTGCTGCGACACCAGGTGGAAAATCTTTTCTATTTTGCTAGGTGTGATTTCCTGGTACTGGATTTTCTTGCTTCCCTTAGAATGGAAAGCACATCCTTGGGTTAGAAGGCATTCCTTGGTGTCAAAACTGAATCCACCTGGCTGTTAACCTGATGGTGGCTAGGTGAGGACAGAAAACAGATACAGTGGCTCGCCTACGATGATCTTCTTCCTGTGGCAGGGTGCAGAATCTCACTGAGTGTCAGGAGGGGGGAGAACCAGTGTTGCCTCGGCCAGAAGGAAGTCACTAGGATTATACTGGTTCTGTCTGCCCTGACTTTTGTCAGCACCAGGAGATCAGGGGCAAGTGCAGGAATGCATCCAGAAACCATTTTGTCCATATGAAAGAGAAAGTATCCACTTTTCAAGTCCCTATCTGCTAAGTTCTGGCACAAATCTTCTGTAGTTGTTTGTTGTGGTAAGAGGTGAAGAGGTCTATTGTGTCCCCCCACACACACACACACAAATGTAGAGTACGGTTCAGGAAGCCCTCTCTCATCAGCATCTATTTGTTGAGGTCTAGAAAATCATTGCTTATAGAATCTTCCAGAGTATTGTTCTGACCAAGAATATAAGAAGCTATAAGGGTTAGCCCCATTTCTTCAGCCAGCATCCAAATCTTTCTCTAAAGGCTGAAGCTGAGGGTAGGACAGAGTTCCACCCTGCTTGTTTATGTACCACATCATTGTAGTGTTGTATGTCTGGATCTGCAAGGTCACTGAGCCTAAGTTCTGCTGAAAAGCCTTTATGGACAGGTATACTCTGCTGACAGTCCAAATGTCCTGCCCTTTCACGAGACCTAAATACCCCCCCCCCCCAAGCTATGTCTGAACTGTCTGTGGTGATGGTCTTATCAGCTTCTGGTAAAAAGAAATTTGCCCCTGTGTTCTGCTCCATGGTATTCTTCCGCAATAGCAGCTCCTTTTTTAAATCATGGAAATGCTTCTGGGGGTTGAGAATGCTGTTCCCAAGAATTTCTTGGGAACCACTGAATTTGTCTTATCTGTAACTTTGCAAGTAGAACCAAGAGAATGCAAGGTAACATGTACACTACAATCCACAGGAATTCCCTTGATTGTATGTGTTGCTTTGGAAGCATACTGGTCAGGTAGCCTGTTGTGAAACGTATCCTGCCTTGGACAACAGAGGTTTTCTGCTGGACTGAATCGAGAAGAGCTACAGGGAAAAGGATTGTTTAAGGAAGAGTTTTCAGGATTTAAGGCAAGTCCTACCGTCTGATGTTGAATATTCACAAAACTAAATTCATAAGGGTTACCCGCTCCAAAGATCTAAACCTGATCTCTGATATGAATAGATCATACTGGAGAGACAACTGTGTGCCCCAGACATTGCCCCTCCTCTGGAATAGGCTTCCTATCCAAGTGAAGCACAGCCCTTCCCTGACCATCTTCAAGCACAATCTGGACGGATAGAAAATAACAAATCACTCCTGGGGTGACCCTTATGGACACGGGCAGTCAGTAAAAATAGTCAAAACCTCACTTGCTTACCCTTGTTGTCTCCTATGAACCTATGAAAGCAGTCTAAGGTTATCTACAAGGAGTCTAAGTTCTCTGCTGTGTTTTCCCTGAATAGAACAGTCATCTAAGTAGGGGGTAAATATGAACTTCTAGAGTTCTGTAATATGCTATCAGAGGAGCTAAACATTTTGTGAAAACTCTGGGAGAAGTGGACAGTCCAAATGGTAAGGCACAGAATTGGAAGTGAGAGCTTGTTGCTACAAATTATAGGTATTTTCTGTGACTGTCTGCTATGGGGGCATACAGGTCAGCATCTTTTAGGTCTAAAGCGACAATGAAGGCATCTTGGAAAATCATGGGCAGGAGTTTTTACAATGTAATCACTTTGAACTTTGGTATGTTGAGAAACTTGTTTAGATGTGAGAGATCCAAGATGGGCCTCTAGGTGCCCTCCTTTCATGAGCTAGGAAAACCCTTGAGTAGAAGCATTTTCCTTCTTGCCCTAGAGGAACAGGCTAGATGGATCCTTGGTGAAGTAGTTCCCTGAGGATAAGTGGTAAGTGGCTTTCATGCTCTTTTGGTGGTTTTGGAAGGATTTATTTCAAAGTATCTAATGCCCAAATTGTCAAAACCCACAAGTTCGACAATTCAGCCATTCAATAAACAACATAAACCCAAACAGCTGCAAACAACACAAAGAGGAAAGGGGCAAATTCCCTGACAGAACATTCTGATGGACTAAACTGTAGACCATATGAGTTTTGACAATTTAGCCATTCAATAACTTGAAAGAGACCTGTTTTGGAATGACTAAGGGTGGGATTTCTCTGAACTGGATGTAGTACCCCTTTTCTATGATGCTGAGGACCCATAGGTTCATAGTGAAGGTTTTGCTCTGGGTTAGAAAGGAGAGTTTTCAAGCCCGAGGTTTGGGGGGATAGGGGAATGGGAGGCTGGGGGTGAATGTTAGTCTCTGTGCTGTGTAGACTTTTTGACTATCCCAGTTCATGGATTGTTCTGGTTACCATCTCCTGGATTGTCCGAGTCTCTTGCCACAGGGGGCCTCCCCTTATCTTGTCTAGGAGGGAAAAGGCCAAGGTGTTGAAGTGCCCAGAGTAGGATAATTACTCCTCATTTTCAGTGTTGGAGACAGATAAAATTCTTTTACAGTTTTTAGTTACTTTCCTTTTTATTTAAGCTTCTTGAAAACTTGCTCAGCTGGAGAACCAAAAAGGAATTCCTTGCCTCATGGAGCATCCATCAACCTTAACATGACCCAACAGTGGCTGGGTCATGACCCATGCATGCCTGTGGGTGATAGTCACAGCTGCTCTGCAATATGCATCTAAGGTTTCATAACCACACTTCAGGAAGTGCCTGGAGACTTGTAAAGCTTCTCTGACTATCTCATGAATTTCCTTTAAGTTTTTATCCAGGGTAGAATCCACCTTAGCTAGAATTTTGTCCTGGATAGATTCATGGTACTTTAGCAAATGGAATTGGCAATTTCAAGATCTCATTGCCAAGGTGACAGAGGTATAAGCTTTTTTTTTCCAAATCTGTCTAATAGTTTACTTTCCCTGTCATAAGGTACGGGATGTCCAGTTGATCCCCTAGGTATACCTTTAGTGGATTCAGTGGAGACTACAGAAGGGTTAGCCTTTGTATTTTTGTAAGGGTGCTTCTGAGATTCACTCATGTAAAACCTGTCTAGTTTCTTTTATAGCAGTGGACAGAGAATCAGGAACTAAATCAATGCCTTCAAAGACATCATCTAGTACTGTGTGTACAAGAGGAATACCCACTGACCAGGGAGAAGCCAAACTTAACAGTTTCCTCTAACAGGTCTGAGCCTATAAGAATTGTCTGCTTTCCCAATTGAAAGCCTCCTTCACTCTATGCAAGGCATCTCTGAAGGAAAAGTCCTCAGGGGAAAGATGTGAAAGAGAGGGTGTCATCGGTGTATAAATTTGGGTAAGTCTGTGGGGGCAAGTGCCCCAGAGTAGGACAATTCCTCCTCATCTTCAGAGCTAGAGGAATCATCTTCCAAAAGGCTACTGCCCTCCTTCTTTTGGATGGAGAAGCTTCAGAAGTAAAAGTATGTGAAGGTTTTCTGGATTTCATGAAGGCCCTAAATTCCTGTGCTACTTTTAAGAGGTCTTGGACTTCGATCTGAAGAAGTGGTTGGAACCATGCGCAAACAAAAAAGTGGTTCACCTCAGTTTCGGTGTCCAATTAAAAGGAGTGACCTGAGGTTACTGCTGTCTGACCCCGACTTGGTTAAGCTTTTGGTAGTCGGGCCAGGCAGTGTGCCTCCCTCGAGACCCACAACACAGACATTGGAAGTTGAAGATTACTGAGCTACCTCACACCAGACTGATGTGGGGACCATGGTAGCACTTACAGGCAAGCCTCAGAAGACCACGGCATCCTCCAGAGTGGTCGTGCCAGAGGGTTTGGGCCTAGGAGTTGCTGGATCAGGGCACTGCAAAAGTACCTCAGCTGGGTCATCAGTCATCTTACAGATTAGAACAAAAGCTTTGTTGGTGACATCACGGCCCTTGTTCATTTTATCTTATCCATTTCTTTGGTCAGATGTTAGCTGATGCTGGAGTTTGGGGAGTCCCTGCCGTAGCAGTGGATTGTGATGCCACAAAGGAGCTGAAGAGAGACTCCAAATGAGCAGCTAGTACCTCAGCCCTATGTTTTTGGATTTTCCCATGAAATTTTGCATAGTCAAGACAATTAGAGATATTGAGCTAAGGAAAGTTCTCCAATTCAGGATGGTGCTGGTAAGTTGACACACACTGGTGAAAAATGGTAAATCCCGCTATGCAGCTCTGGAATAAATCAATCCTTTCTTATTCAAAGGTTATCCAAACAGTTGCCATGTTCAAGCATCCAAATGTAAATAGTGGACAAAAGGTAGAACTAAAACCAAACTGGACCAAACAGGGCCAGAAGTTTATTAAAACATTAAGCAACACGGTACAAAAATACTGCTTTTCGTCCTTTCACCATACAAAGACTTCTTCAGACAAATGGTTCTACACAAGAAACCAGCCTGTGTTATAAAGGAAATTTCAAATTCAAATTGTGCTAAGGACGCAAGTAAAACCTTTATGCAGGAATTGCTTCCAAACTTCCAGCAATTGTTGACTTTTTTTGAACATTAAATTAACAGAGAAATTTCCTGAATGGGGTACTTGTCTAGCTGGAAGAGGAAGTTCACTGGAAAAACATGACAACCAATAGACTGCAAGCATTCTGAACACACGTGAAGCACATCGGACCGAATGGCTAGAAATAAGTGGAAGATGGCACCGAAAGACACCCTTCCTATACTGTGATGTCGGTCACCGGGCATCCTTTGGCTACAGGTGAAGCAAAGACTCTGGAAATCTGGCCAGTTGTGGACTTCTACATGGCAGGAAGACTCAAGAATCAGTACTGCAACACTGAATATGAAGATCACCTTTAGACACAGTGGATGATGACAAACTTAGTTACTACCCTGGGCTATAATTAAAACTGCAACTTTGGATCAGTGACCTTAGTTACTGAAAACCAGAGTAGCTTCCAAATTAAGACACTAGATAAATCAACTACAAAACATGTGATTTTCTGTTTCTTTTGAACTCCCCTATGCCCTTCAGATACAATCAGCCATGTTCTGCCTCTATGTCTGTTCCAGACGTATGCACAGCCTCAGTGGACAAGCAAGTTGGCAGCTCCATGTCAGCCTCCAACTGGGTTGGGGCAGAAGGAACTGGTGGCAGGACCAGCTGATCCTTGGATTCTGCCAACCTGAAGAAGACGTCTGCTGGAGGCCAGTCAGCAGAAGGTTCAGTACATGCCTTTTTAGCTTTTTTTCTTAAGGGCTGATTCGGAGGACATGGCACCCTGGGTCAATAACCTCAGATGCTGACTTTCTAAATAAATAGAAAGGGACAGAAGACTAATGCAACGCGTCTTCTGAACAAATGCCTGATGAGTATGGTCATGCGTAGCACCTTAACAGAAAAAGTACTTCTCACATCTGTCTTTATGGGAAATCTGCCTCCTACACTCACATTTTCCCTTACTGGATAACATGAAAACAAACTAGAATGAGGATAAAAGAAAGGAACGGAAGGATCCCCAATGGGGAAGTTATCTTTAGAAGGCTCAGTAAAAGAACCCTCTTGGTGAACAGTGTACAAATTGACTTTAGAAGTACCATTCAGACTGGCAGCAAAAAAGTTGAGGATTACGTGCAATGGATATAAAAAGTGTACACGCCCCTCTTAAAATGCCAGGTTTTTGTGATATAAAAAATGAGACTACAATAATAATTTCAAAACTTTTCCCACCTTTAATGTGACCTATACCTGTAGAATTCAACTAAAAAACAAACAAATCTGTTAGGAGAAAAAAATATAAAAAAATAAAACACGTACAATAAGCTGGTTGCATAAGTGTGCACACTCAAACTAGTACTTTGTTAAAGCACCTTTTGATTTAATTACAGCATTCAGGCTTCTTGGGTACACACCTGCCATCAATTAAGGAGACTATGACTAACCCCAAATAAAGTTCAGCTGTCCTAGTAGGATTTTCCTGACATTTACTCAGTTGCCTACTACAGCAAAAGCCATGGTTCGCAGACAGCGTACAAAGCAACAAAGGACTCTCATTGTTCAAAAGGTATCAGTCAGGAAAAGGGTACAAAAAAATTTCCACAGCATTGGATATACCATGGAACACAGTGAAGATAGTCATCAAAAAGAGGAGAAAATATGGGGCAACAGTGATTTTGCAAAGAACTGGACATCTCTCCAAAATTGATGAAAAGACGAGACCAAAATGGGTCAGGGAGGCTGCCAAGAGACCCACAGCAACATTGAAGGAGCTGCAGGAATTTCTGGCAAGTCCTGGTTGTGTATTACATGTGACAACAATCTCCTGTATTCTCCATATGTCTGGACTATGGGGTAGGGTTGCAAGATGGAAGCCTTTTCATACACAGAAAAACATTCAGGCCCAGCTAAAATTTGCAAAACAATACATCATTCATAGGTAGGTACTAGGCTATCTGCCCGAAGGCATTTATAAGCCTAGCCAGAATGTGTTGGCTTTCGCCACCCCCTTAGATTAGTTCCCAGCAGAGCGACTGAAGTGATCCCCGGGGTAAACTTTCTGTTTCCCATCCACTCGTCAAGGTTCCTCTTGAAGAGTGTTAGCGAGGAGCTCTGCCTAATGTAGATTGGAATCTTGTTCCAAAGCATGGGAAGTCTCTGTGACAGGAATCTATCCCTCCAGCACATCCTATTTATTGTTGTGGTGAGGTTTAGATCCCCAGAGTGTGTGACTCGAGGGGATAAGCTTTTCTTTAGGTGGAGCATGTCCATCAGTTCTGGATTGGACATGGCCTTGTATGTCAGGCAGAGATCACCTCTGAGTAGGCAGTATGCAACAGAGTATAGCTGGAGTTTCTTCAGTCGAGCTGCATAGGGCATCTGTTTGAGGCCAGTGATCCTCTTGGTGAGGTACTTCTGTGGTCTTTCCAGCTGTTGCAGGTGTCTTGTAAGATAAATCCCAAATGGGGTGTTGTACTCTATGATGGGCCTGATGAGCGATGAGTAGAGGGGCACAATGACCTCTTTTGATCTGGATGCAAACCTTTTGTGATAAGGTTTGCCACGTAGAAGGATTTTCTAACCACTTTGGCAATGTGATTATCAAAGGAGAGTTTACTATCAACTTGGGTCCCCAGATCCCTTATTACGTCTTCCATAATTAGGGGACTACCACCCATGTGGTAGTTTGTGATTACTTTGTCTTTTCCAAAGGGGATGACTATGCACTTTCTGGCATTTAGCTTGAGGCCATGATTTTGACACCAGGTGTCTGTCTCAGTGAGACCCTTTTGGAGGATGTCTGTGTCAGCCGGAGAGTCAATTATAGCCCCTAGTTTGCAGTCGTCTGCAAACTTGGTCAGCCATAGTCCTCCTGTGCTTGCCTGTACCTCTGAGAAGTATATCCCAAACAGGAGAGGTCCTAGGACTGAGCCCTCTGGAACACCACTTGTAACCGGTTTAGAGTCAGACCTAGCTCCCGCAACTCTTACCATGTGGGTTCTGTCCGTGAGCCAGTTGGCAACCCATCTTGTGATGTAGGGGTTTATGTTCAGGCTGGTGAGCTTGTCTATAATACCATAATGGGGAATGGTGTCAAAGGCCATTGCGAGGTCTAGGTAGGCTGTGTGTACCACCTTTCCCTTGTCTATAGCCTTGGCAACTGTCTCAAAGAAGTCCACCAGGATTAGGAGGCATGATTTGCCCTTAAAGCCAAACTGGGTAGGGCCCAGTGTTTGGAGGCCCCCAATGTCTCTATTAATGAGTTTCATGATGATGCGCTCCATAGCCTTGCAGACCAAGCTAGTCAGGCTTATAGGGCGATTAGTTCCCGGGGTCTCTTGTGGCTCCACCTTTGTGGAGCGGAATAACTGTTGCTGTGCACCGCTCTATGGGTACGTAACCTGTGGAGAGGCTGAGTTTGAACAATGTGTTTAGGTGAGAGGTTAATTCGTCTTTGAGCTCGTGTAGGACGCAGTCTGGGACACTGTCCGGTCCCACTGATGCTGTGTTTTTGCCTTGGGAGAGGGCTGTTTTAACCTGAGTGTCTGTGATTTCAGGAGCTCTACATTCTTCTGGTATGGTTATGGGCCCTTTTGGGGGTGGGGTGGGGGGTGAAATATGCGCTGAACCGGTCTGCCAGGATGTTGGCAATATCAGTCGGTTCAGGGTATTTTGTACCATTCTGCACTAGTCTCCCAAAAGCATGTGGGGAAATGTGTTCTAGTCTGATCACACCAAGGATGAACTTTCTGGCCACAATTCCAAAAGGTACGTTTGGAGCAAAAACAACACTTTGCATCACCAAAAGAACAAAATCCCCATGGTGAAGCATGGTGGTGGTCGTATCATGCTTTGGGGTTGATTTTCTTCAGCTGGAACTGGGGCTTTAGTCAAGGTGGAGAGAATTATGAACAGTTCCAAACACCAGTCACTTTTGGCCCAAAACCTTCAGGCGTCTGCTAGAATGCTGAAGATGTAGAGGAAATTTCACCTTTCAACACGACAATGACCCCAAGCATACATCCAAATCAACAAAAGAATGTCTTCACCAGAAAAAAATTAATGTTTTGGAATGGCCCAGCCAGAGCCCAGAACTAAATCCAATAGAAAATTTGGTGAGTGACCTGAAGAGGGCTGTGCACAAGATATGCCCTCAATCTGACAGATTTGGAGCACTTTTGCAAGGAAGAGTGGGCAAATATTGCCAAGTCAAGATGTGCCATGCTGATAGACTCCTACCCAAGAAGACTGAATGCTGTAATTAAATCAAAAGGTGTTTCAACAAAGTATTAGTTTAAGGGTGTGCACACTTATGCAACCAGCTTATTGTACATTTTTTATTTTTTATATTTTTCCATTAACAGATTTGTTTGTTTTTCAATGGAATTGTACAGGTTATAGGTCACATTAAAGGTGGGAAAAGTTTTGAAATGATTTATTGTGTTCTCATTTTTTATATCACAAAAACCTGGCATTTTAACAGGGGTGTGTACATTTTTTATATCCGCTGTATCTTTACATCACATGTACCTTATGCCTTGCACACAGGGCACGTCTGATGTATGACGCCTGGAAGGGGTAAAAGACTTTGGCATGCTGGCCAAACATTAGGCTATCCTAGGCAGGATATCCCAAGAGTAATGAACATTGCAACAGTGATAAGGAAGGACATAATCTCCATTCACCTGAGCTACCACCAACACAACATAACTGAAACTAAGCTGAAATATACAATACATGCAAAGAGCAGTCCACATAAAAAAAGCAAAGTAAATCAAAGACACACAAATAAATACAAAGAAATAATAAGCAGTTCTACTTTACAGAAACATATCGTCACACAGAAATGCAGTGTCAAGCTCCTGCAAATTACAGTACTACATTCCAGCAATTTACTCAATGCTCTCAATCATCCACATTGTGATTCAGGCCCAAGCAAAACACACATTGCTTCTTCAAGAGCTACTTATATACCACAAACACATTTATTTACGGATTTAGCTGCCACTATCAAAATATTCAGTGGTATCAATAAATAAATCAATTATTGTAAATAATGAAAAATACCAAAGAAAAATATTAGCAAAAACTATCAGGAAAAATAAAAAGCCACCTGGCTCACCTGACTAGTGTTCAGTTAGTTGCACAGGTGCCTGAAAGGCTGAGCAAGGGAGGATGAGCTTGAGTGGCCACTACCACTTCTCATCCTGAAGGCAGGAAGGCAGACCAGTAAATGATCACTCATGGATGAAGCTGCACTGGCTAGTGCTGCTCGTACTGAATGCACAGCTGAGCAGAGAAAAGGTGACTGCAGAAGCACACAGGTCTCCTCCCTTGACCAAGGCAGTCCAGCAGGCCACCTGTATGGAGGAGTTAGGTGAGGAGTGGAAGTCCACTAGGACTGTGCACCTAGCCCTGTCCCCACTGCTCGACTCTTTCTCCTTTGGAGAATGATTGTGTAAAAACAGGGGAGCAACTGGGTCAGGTCCACTACTGAAATTAAAAAAAAAAAAAAAGTAAAATAAAAAAGGTGAACCCACTGTGCAAAAGAATTACGTCTGACACTTAAAACGATGAGAACAACTGTGGGACAAAGCAGTACATACAAGGCAGCCTCACACTATCCTATGCAAGTGTAAGACTTGCATCGATGCCTCACAGAAAAGTACAGTTTTGTACCTACCATAAATGTAGATGTTCGAAGATCCACATTGCTGCAGTCCTTACACTTGGGTAGTCCGCTGTCCTCGGTCGGCCCGAATATCAAAGTATTAGGCTGACGTCGGTCAAGGCGCATAAGACTGACATCAGGACGTCAGGGTACATATGCGCATGACCGACGTCATATCCTCAGTCTTTTCTTGCCCCAGATGTCAGAAGACCCTAAACAGAAAGGTCAAAACCAAAAGACAACCAAAAACAACCAAACACCTGTGTACTAACTATATGTACAATATATACAATATTTATAATATGTACAACCCACACCACACAACCTCTAACTACAGAGGGAAGGAGGGAGGTAAATTGGACTGCAGCAATGTGGATCTTCGAACATCTACATTTATGGTAGGTACAAAACTGTACTATGTTCTTCATCTCACATTGCTGCAGTCCTTACACTTGGGTAGAATCCCAAAGCAGAGAAAAGGGAGGATGGCACAACTAAAAAGCAGTAGGAGCTGCCAAAATGCCCTGTAAAATTGCAGTGGCAAAACCAGCCCTCGATTTAGAGTAAAGAGGAAGGTGATAATGCTTAGAGAAAGTATGCACTGAACTCCAAGTAGCAGCCTCCAAAATATCTTTAGTTGCTACCCCTTAGAAAGGCTGTAGAAGTGGCAGTAGCCCTAGTGGAATGAGGCCTAATCCCAGCTGGAATCTCCTTACCATGATGGGAATAACAGAAAGCAATACACAACCCAATCCACTTAGAAATAGTTTGTTTTGACACAGGCTTGCCCTGAGAACTCAAAGCAAAAGAAACAAATAACTGCTGAGACTGCCTGAACCCTTTAGTTCTGCTCAAATAATATCGCAACTGCCTGTGTATATCCAAAGTGTGCAAAATCTTTTCCCCTTTATTTTGGGGGTTCGCATAAAAGGTAGGCAAATGAATAGTTTGGTTTAAAGCCACACTAGAAACCACTTTAGGCATAAAGGAAGGATTAGTACGCAAAGATACCCTATCCTTATGGAAAATTAAGAAAGGCTCAACTGCCATAAGGGCCTGTAATTCAGAAACCCTTCTCGCAGAGGTAATGGCCAACAAAAAAGCAGTCTTCCATGATAAATATTTTAACTCAGCAGTAGCTGCAGGCTCAAAAGGTTGTAGAGTGAGTTTCTCCAACACAAAATTGAGATCCCAAGCAGGAGTAGGAGCTCTCCGTGGGGTCTTATATTCTTTGCCCCTCTAAGGAATTGCTTAAACAAAGGATGAGAAAACAATGGTGGGTCACAGTCATAGTGAGCAGAAATTGCTGCAGCATGAATCTTAATAGAAGAGAAGGACAAACCTTTGTCCAGTAACTCAGTAAGATATTGAAGAGCCACACTTAAATTAGGCTTAGAAACATCAAATGCTTTTGCTGCACTCCAAAATAAAAATCTCTTCCATTTATCTGCGTACACGTTCCTTGTACTAGGCCTCCTGGCCTCCAAAATAACATTCAAAACTTGCTGTGGAAGCTGAGACCCTCCAGGGTTTAAAACAGAATATGCCAGGCTGTCAGGTGAAGAGAGTGAAGTTTGACATTGAGTAAATGACTGTTCTCCTGAGACAGCAGGTGTGGAATCAAGGTAAAGGCCATGGAGGCTCCTGTACCAGACTTCTCAGTAGTGGGTACCAGTGCTGTCGAGGCCAATCTGGAGCTATTAAAATCATCTTTGGCTTGTCCTGTCTGACCTTCAGAAGTACCTTTGGGAGGAGAGGCAGAGGTGGAAAGGCATACACATGAAGATTGCTCCAATTGAATGAGAGAGCATCCACTTTCCAGGCTGTGGGATGAAAACTTTTTGTGCAAAACTTTGGCAGCTGGTAGTTTAGTGGAGAAGCGAACAGATCTATGTCTGGAGTTCCCCATGACACTGTCAATTTCTGAAAAACATGAGGATCCAATTTCCACTCGTGGGGATCCATTATTTGTCTGCTCAATACGTCTGCTAAGGAGTTCTGTGCTCCCGGCAGAAACCTTGCTTGAAGATTTAGCTGTAAACTGAGAGCAGTCTCCCACAAAATCATTGCTTGTCTGCACAGAGGATAAGAATGTGTTCCCCTTGCTTGTTGATGTACCACATGACAGTTGTGTTGTCTGTTAGAATCAACACCTGCCCTGGAAGAAGTAAATCCTTGAAAGCTATTAATGCAAATTGGACTGCTAACATCTCCTTCAAATTGATATGTAGATGTAGAAGTCTGGCAGGCCACGTGTCTTGTATCCACTTTCCATTTAGATGAGCTCCCCAAGCTTTGTCTGAGGCATCTGTCGTTAGAATCTGACTCGCCTCTGGCCGGGTCACAGAGAGTCCCTTGTTTAGGTGACATTCCTGAGCCCACCACAAAAATTCCTTTTGAATGCAAGGTATTATCTGAATGACAGTGTCCAAATCGTGGCAGTGCTGTGTCCATACATTTTTGAGATACCATTGTAGCTTCCTCATATGCAGTTTGGCATTGGGAAGCACCAGAATACAAGATGCCATGAACCCCAATGCTCGAAGGACTGTCCTTGCAGTCAGCCTGGACTGATGAGACAATTGATGGAAGTAAAGAGAAAGATTCTTTTGTTTGTCCGGGGTCAAAAAGGCCATCTGGGATGCTGTATTCAGTCTCACACCCAGAAAGCACATGTCCTGAGAGGGTACTAGACTGGACTTTATTTCGTTCACAGAATACCCCAGGCATCTTAGCACTGCTATCACATAGTGTAGATGATGAAGAAGTTCGTCCTTTCCTTGAGCCAGAATCAGGCAATCGTCCAAATAAGGATAGATCTGTATTCCTCTTAGCCTGAAGAAAGCTATCACTGGAGCCAGAACCTTCGTGAACACTCTGGGCGCAGTAGATAAGCCAAAGGGCAATGCAGAGAACTGATAATGAGAAGTCCCAGCCCGAAAACGTAGATACTTCCTGCAACTTAGCCTGATAGGAACATGAAGGTAAGCCTCCTTGAGATCCAGAGTCACCATCCAGTGATCCTTGCCCAGCAGAGGTAAAAGCTGTTGTAACGTCAACATTTTGAACTTGGGAATGTCCAGATAAGTGTTGAGGATAGATAAATCCAAAATTGGTCTCCACGTGTTCCCCTTCTTTGGTACTAGGAACAGGCGAGAATAAAATCCTAGGCCCACTTCTGACAGAGGGACCGGTTGTATGGCGCCTATTTGGAGCAGCAGAGAAATCTGTTTGTGAGCCTCTATTCTTTGCTGAGGAGGAACGTCTGGCATGCCTTTGAAAGGAGGCAAGGTATGGAAATAAAACCTGTAACCTCGGTGTATGATATCCAATACCCATCTGTCTTGGGTAATTAAACTCCAATTTTCCTTGAAAAGTGCCAACCTTCCTCCCAAAGGTGCTGCCAGACGAGAAGGCTCTGGCAGCTGAAAAGGTAGGTCATTGGGTCTGTTTACGAAAGGACTGACCCCTGCCCTCACCAAGACTGTGCAGGTGAACTCCCTGTTCTAGGCCTGAAAGAGCCCTGAGCTCTGCCCCTACCCCGTCTAGACCTACCCCTAGACTGGGAATCATAAGAAGGATACGTCCACCCCTTGGTAGGCCAATTCCTACTAAACTTCGGAGGCTGAACCTGCAAAAAATCTTTAACAGTCTGCATAGACTTAGCCTTGTCTTCCATTTTCTTTAAGACTGCCTCAACAGGTGAACCAAACAACACATCAGACTGTAAAGGAGCATCTAAAATCCTTGTCTTAACATGGTCAGATAAATTCTGATCCCTCAGCCAGGCGTGCCTGCGAAGAACTGACCCAGTGGCCGCCACCCTAGACGAGGCCTGTACAGCATCAAAACCACATTGCAAAGAATGCTTACCCACTTGTTCAGAGACATGTACCAAATCTTGTAACTCTTTACACTCAATACCCTCCGCCAGAGCATCTACCTTAGACTTCAATTGAGAAAGTAGATAGTTTTGGTATTTCAACATGTGAAACTGGCAATTCAAAGCCCTCATAGCTAGGGTGGAAGAAGTATAGACTTTCTTTCCCCATCTATCCAAAGCCCTGGCCTCTTTATCTGGAGGAACCGGATTTTTGACAACAGAAGCCTTAACACCCTTAGGCCCCTGACTAACAGTTTCTGGGTCCGCCCTAGGACTCTTAAAAAGATACTTATGAGCTTCAGGCACCCTATAATACCTATCCGGTTTAACAGGAGCAGGAGGCGAAGAATCAGGATTAAGAGAAGCCTCTGCAAACACATCCTCCACAACATCCAGAACAGGAGGTATAGCCAAAGGCCTATGCTGGGGTAAAAACAAAAATTCCCTAAGCCTTTTCCTGGAATCAGAGAAGTCCTGACCTTCCCACTTAAAATGCTCCCTCATGGAATGAAGAGTTTCTGAAAAAGAAAAATCCTCAGGAGGAGAAGCAGAAGGAGTAGAATCATCCACATCAGAATCAGAATAAGGAGAATACTCCTGCAAGTCTTCAGCTGAAGACTCTGAAACATCTGAAGCCTGCTCAAAACTCCCCAACTCAGGTTCCACCCTAGGCCTCTTATCCGGAGGGGGCAAAGAACCTCTAATCAAAGTAATCAAATCTTCTGCCATTTTAAGCATATGCTTCTTGGGCACAGATCCTGAAGAACTAGGAGTGACACCAACTGAAGCTAAACCTGGCCTGCCTCTGGGAGAAGCCTTGGAAACAGAAGGAGAAGGCCTAACCACCCTAGGAAGGGAGGGGAGTACAGTAACCTGAGAAGCCCCTTCAGCCTGACCTGCCTCCTGAGAGGCCCCATCCTGCAATAACAAGGTCTCCCCCTGGGACTCCAGAGAAAACCTCCGGCGGAACCACCGGCTCCACTGACACCTCTAAAGAACCGGCGTCCGGTACGGACGACTCGTCTTGCCTGGGCTTAGCTGCTTTATCCTTGCGCTTCTTCGAAGAAGCGGACGCCGGAGCATCCGACGGCATATTATAATTGCACCGCTTCCCGAAGACTAACCTGGCACAATCTAATCTTCTCTTAATAGTGCGCTTATTGAATGTAGCACAAAAGCGACACCCAACAACGTTGTGCTCAGGCCCTAAACAAGGAATACACAAAGTATGATAATCTCTATGCGGTATCTGTTTCCCACAAGAAATACAGTTATTCACTTTTTCTGACATCCGGTAAACCACTGAGGCAAGAAAAAACTAAAATATTCCCCAACGGGGTACTTAGCCAACTTTGACTCGGTCTGAAACTCCGAATTCGAAAAATTTCAGAACGCCGAACGGCACTTGCAACGCTGCTTCTGCATCGGACCATGCGGCAAAAAAGACTGAGGATATGACGTCGGTCATGCGCATATGTACCCTGACGTCCTGATGTCAGTCTTATGCGCCTTGACCGACGTCAGCCTAATACTTTGATATTCGGGCCGACCGAGGACAGCGGACTACCCAAGTGTAAGGACTGCAGCAATGTGAGATGAAGAACATCTATGCTACTCTGGCTGAGACAAGAAACACATTATGTCACCAAATACCATAAATGTTACGAGTTCCTCTTACACTGACCATCCCTGAAGAAAATGCACATTATAGGGTGCATTGAACAGCTTTGTTCATACCATCAGGTATATTAGCATATTTATTTTACTTATTTGTTTACTTTTTATTAATCTGATAAACATGTAAGTCTTTTAATCATGAATGATTCCAGGAGCAACTGGGTCAGGTCCACTACTGAAATTAAAAAAAAAAAAAAAAAAAGTAAAATAAGTGACTTTGTCAGAGTCACAAGGCACGCAAATAGAGAATGAGGGATTCAATCCCATGACAATAAAATTATACAAATTCATAACAACTGGGAAAGATACTGTGTTAAAAATGTCTCCCAAAGATGAACAAAGTAATACCTTAAAAAGAAAATGAATGAAGCATAACAATGCTGTCACAGTGGTGGAAGCATTCACTTAAAGCAAAGATATTCTGAGATATGCAGTGTAAAATAAATCTAGGCATTTTATTAAGGGTCATTTGTATTATAACATGAATTTAGCTCATTACTTGCTTATATGCATTCAAGTGTTGGTATCAGTAGGTAATTTGCTGTGAGAATGCTGGTAAGTATAGCTTATTGTTAGGAAGACACTTTACAACTTTATCTACTGTCTACAGAAGTATTTTCATACTATTATGTGTCGATCAGTAATTAAAAAATGAACAAACAAAAGTTCTCTCTGTAAAAGTAGTTTCATCCCTTTCATATGTCATCTTAGAAGCTAGAGCTTTTCCTGATGTTAACACTCCATGCTTAGGACACATCTGCAACAGTAGAATGGGGTATATGTGCACTCCAAGCATTCCCACTTTTTACCGCCTTTAAAATATGAGGGAAACAAACCTATAAGCAGAAACAACAACATAGAAAAATATGACTCTACAATACTGACACCCTAAGGTAACTACCAAGATAAAAGCCAAGGTTTACAACACTGGGTGGCTAACCAAATATCGTAACAGAATCATTTTAATCCATACGCCTAAACACTTTATCTTATGTCCCCATAAAAATAGGCATTGCTAAACCAACTCATGTGAGTATTGAGCTTACTGACAGAGCTTTTGTTTCCCCCTCATTTATTTTATTTCCTAGAAAACTTTAAACTGTCTCCAAAATGTTCCATAACACTAAAAAGTCCTTTTCTGGATTTTTCAGGAAAAATAATATTATCGGCAAATAAAATCAACTCTTCTTGATTATCATACCAGTTATATCATTGAATTTCTACAGTCTTTTACCGTCTTTGCCAGTGGCTCTAAACATAAAGCAAGTAACAAGGGAGAAAGAGGACACCCCTGCCTTGTTCCTCTGTCCAAGTCACAGCTTATCAGAGACAGACCTTCTCATCTTAATTCTTGCCACCAATCCTTCATATATCCTCCAAATTAACCCCATTATTTTATCACAGAATGCAAATGCTTTCATTGCATTACTCAACATCCCGTTTATTTACTGAACACTTTCCCTATATGGAGAGATGAGGGGTCCGAATGAAGAGAAGATAAAATCAGCAAGCAACTGAGAGCAGTACTTCTGGAACTGAGTTCATCCACAAGTGTTGGTGAGTACCTTCACAAGGTGGACCCTGTTCTGTACAAAATATCACCAAGGTGATAATGATATACAAACTATTTTCTATAGCAAAAATAATGGAGAGAAGTAGGTTCATAGGTGTGTACTAGGCTAATGGCCCTGGAGCCTTTAAAAGCCTAGCTCACAGAAGTGTCCTCCTGGCATCGTGCCACCTGATGTTAGTTCCCAGTGCCTCTATCAAGTACAGCCACTGGAGTGATCCCCAGGGTGAACTTTCTATTTCCCATCCACACATCAAGATTTCTCTTGAAGAGAGCAAGTGAGGTGCTCTGCTTCACATGTATGGGAAGTCTATTCCATAGCATGGGCAGTCTTTGGGTTATGAACCTGCCCCTCCAGCATGTTCTGTTGATTGTGGTAATGAGGTTGAGGTCTCTGGAGCGTGTGGTGCGGAGGGATTGGGATTTCTTTAGATGTAGCATTTCTAACAGAGTTGGGTCAGACATGGCTTTGTAAGTCAAGCAGAGATCGCCTCTTAGTAGATGATAGGAGACAGAGAATAGCCTGACTTTTTTAAATCTGTCCATGTAGGACACGTGTTTAAAGCCTAGGATCCTCTTTGTGAAGTACTTTTGTGGCCTTTCCAGCTGTTGCATGTGTCTAATGAGGTGCATGCCAAATGGGGCATTATACTCAATGATTGGCCTAATGAGGGAAGAGTAGAGAAACAGAGATGATGACCTCTTTCTTCCTGGATGCAAAACTCTTGGTAATCAGATGTGCCACACAGAAGGACTTTCTGACCACAGTGGCAATGTGGTGGTTGAAGGAGAGGTTGCTGTCAACCTGCGTCCCCAGATCTCTTATAACACCTTCAGTGGGCTCCCATCGAGGTGGTAATTAGTGGGAACTGAGTTTTTCCCAAAGGGGATGACGACACATTTTTTGGCATTAAGCTTAAGGCCATGGTTTTTACACCAGTTATTGATTTCAGTGAGGTCTTTCTGTAAGAAGTCTACATCACTTGGGGAGTTAATAATGGCTCCCAGCTTGCAGTCGTCTGCAACCTTGGTCAGCCAGAGTCCCTCCATGTTGGCCTGGACTTCTGAGAAGTAGATGCCAAACAAGAGAGGACCCAGGACTGATCCCTCGGGACTGGTCGGCAGTCTGACTTGGAGTCCGCTTCTTTCACACTGTGGGTTCTATCTGTGACCAATTTGTAACTCACCTAGTGATATAGGGGTTGATGCCTAGTCTGATGAGTTTATCAATAATTCCTGAGTGGGGAATGGTATCAAAGGGCTTCGCCAGATCGAAGTAGGCTGTATGAACTGACTTGTCCTCATCCACAGCTCTGGTGACTGACTCAAATAAGTCAACCAGATCGAGCAGGCATGATCTACCTTTCACAAAACCAAATTGTGTGGGATCTAGTGTTTGGATATTGTTTATATCCTTGTTAATTAGGTCCATAATGACGTGCTCCACAGCCTAACATATCAGACTCATCAGACTAATGGGGCAATAACTCCCAGGGTCTGTAGTCACTCCCCCTTTATGGAGAAGGATGACTGTAGCAGTGCACCATTCAGTAAGGACAAAGCCTAAAAAAATTAAAAAAGCGACAGCTGGGTGCAGAAGTCCCAGGATAAACAAGTGCCCAACCCTGGTAGGCACACTGGTGCAAAGACTGGAAAAAATGACAGTGCTGAATCCTCAAGAGACAATCATTCCTACAAGGGGGTTAGGTCAGGCTCAGGGGGAGTATGACACCCCCCCAACCCTCTGTTGTAGAAGGAAATAGCAGTCAACAAAAATTACAAAAAATGTTAGCCTAAAGAAGCGGCATAAAGATGACAGACTGGACTACTGAGGATAAGACAGAAATTATGTATTGTTACTATTATGCATGAAGCCCAGAATTTCCACACACAAGATATACAAAAAGATTACTGCAGAAATTGGAGGAGAGATTGGATAAGCAATTCACACAGAAACAAGAGGGGGATATATGTAGGTCCCCCAAATATGCAACAAAGTCTAGAAGATCTTTGCTTGGATGTGTTTACATAGGTGATTTTTATACCCCAAGTAGACTCCACAGAATTTTTCCTCATGTAGACAGCAAATGTTGGAGGTGTGATGGGGAAGAAAGAGGTAACTGGGAACATATCTTCCGGGAGTATAATGAGTTGACAGACATTAAAGATTCCCTACAGACAATTCTATCAGATACACTGAGTGAGCAAATTGGTATATCTTGTGAAACAATTTTTCTCAGCCATGATATAGAATCGGAATTGCCTAGACATAGTAAGGCCTTGCTGAGTGTAATTATCGTGGTTGCCAAAAAAGCAATTATTAGAAAATGTAAATCAATGTCTAAACCAATTTTACCAGGAGTATTGAATATCATAACAGAGAAAAAAACAACTGGAATTGGGATCTAGAGAAAAGGGTAGGAGCAAATTACATAGAAAAAAATGGGAATTGTGGGAACAATACACGCAGAGGAGGAACAAGATTTAAAAGAAGGCAGGATCTGCATGACCTATGCAATGTTTGATTGACTGGATAGATTATAATTGATGTATAATGTTTGCAACTACAATTATGTCAATATGGTTTGTTTTCCTTTATATAAATGCATGATTACCTATGTCATACATGATAATTTAATAAAGATGTTTCTTGTTTAAAAAAATAGTAAGAAATTAGAGTAAAGAGAAATACTTGCACAAGAAAAACTGTCAAAAACTTCAAATGCAAATCTGTGTTCATTAATATTTATTTATTTATTTATTTATTTTATTTATTTATTTTATTTTACATTTGTTGACCGGGCTAGTCTAACTGGATACATGTCCATTTTCAGTAGAGGCCCGGGGAGAAAAGCTCCATAGAGGGTAGTTATGACAAAAACATCAGGAGATAAGAATACAAGGTATTACATTCAAAGTCACATGAGCAATTAAAAGGGTTATACAGATAATAAAAATAGGTAAAACATTCTTAGGTTGTTGGAGTATCCTAAACTGCAAATGAAGACCATTGAATTATGGATTGGATGGATATTAGGTAGTAGTGGGCTGTTAGCTATTAATCAGGATTAGAACATGGGCATAACCAATCAGATTTTAGTAGATCTTTGAGTTGTTTTTTGAATTGGTTGAGTGAGGTCTCGTGTCTTAGGTTGTTTGGGAGGGCATTCCAGGATTTTCCAATGGAATTAGCATAGAGTGCTTCACCTCCTGAGTTGTTAGATTTAATAGTTTGAATTTGTAGGCTATTGGAAGATCTAAGGGATGTAAGGTTAGAGTAGGGAATGAATATTTTGGTCATTATGGGGTTTTGTCAGGATGGTGGATTGTTTTGAATGCCTCAATGAGTTGATTGAGTTTGAGAATGTTAGGTAGTTCTAACCAATGTAATGTTCTGAGATTGTTACAGTGGTGTGTACGATAGGGCATTCCTATTATAAATCTAGCTATGTGGTTATAGGTTGTAGATAGTTTGTTGAGTTCTCTTTATTAAGGAAGGAGAATATCGGGGAGGCATAGAGGAGTGTGGAAAGGAGGTGAGTCCGGGCAATGGTTAATTTAGTGTGTGGGGTTAGGAAGTTCTTAATTCTATACATGGACCCGAGTTTCTTGTTTACCGACTTAATGGTCAGGTTGATATGAGTATCAAATTTAAGCTTGTGGTCTATGGTCACACCAAGTAGTTTGGTGTGGGAGACAGGGTCAATTATGGTCCCATTATTGGATATCACGTGAAAATTGGGGTGGTTGGTGCTAGGAGATTGATTTCCTTGAGGGGTGGAAGTAGTGGGGAAAAACAGAAGTAATTTGATTTTGGATGGGTTAAGTAAGAGTTTTAGTTCCAAGAACCATTTTTCAACTAGGGAAAAACAGTTTTGGGTGGCAACTTGGAGTTTGTCGAGGGAGCTGTCGGAGCAGATCAGGGTGGAATCGTCTGCATATTGTATACAGGTGGCTTTAGGAATGATAGAGTGCAGATCGTTAATAAATAAGGAGAAAAGAAGAGGACCAAGAATGGATCCTTGTGGAACACCGATATTTGTGGGCATTAATACAGCAGATTCATGAAAAAAAATGATATTGACACCAAGAAACATGGAAGAAGAAGCAATTGAAGAAGTGCGAAAATATAAAGAACAAAATTTAGAGATTTTTGAAAGGTTTAAAAAAGGAATATGGACATAGGAAAGAGAGAAATATCTGACATGGAGCAATATTTATGCAAAGGAGAAAGCCAAATTAATTAATACAAAAAAGCAGACTCAAAGACATTTGAGCAGAAACACAGGCAAAGGTACCAAAATATGGAAAATTTGACAATGCAAAAGAATAAGGTCACAAAGCGAAAACATATAACAGAAGATTAGTAAAGAAGTTAAAAAAAAAACAAAAAAAAACTAGAAATCGAGTTTATGGATCACCTGCGAAGTGAAGGATTTAGTGTAGAAAATCTAACTCTCAAAACACCACAGCAGGATAGAATAATGAATATCCAAAATTAAGGAGAAACCAGTGGAGTTGGAAACATCTGATCAGTTCCCATATGAAGATATTCTGGAGCTTTCAGTAAGAAAACAGTATATAAGTACAGTTGGAGTTGCACAGCAAGGGAAGGAACAGGAAAGTGTGGCAACCCTGACACAGTCAATGCTGTGAAGTGATAGGTCAGTGAGTTCCCATATAAAAGAGCAATGGATGATACAGGATGAAACTAAACAGACTATGGCACAGTAACATGATCTGGAATTTTCTGCAGAAGACACACATGAAATAGAGTACAAAGAACGTGCCCTCAATTTAGAAGAAAGTGATTTAAGGGAAGAGTTGCTTGATTTAATAGAGATGGATAAATATATTAAGATCAATGAAAGAAACAGACTATAGAAAGTCAAAAACATCCAAAACGTTATAAGTTTGATAAAACAAATGAACAGAATAATGCGGGACTGTTCATAGAAACCCATGTGATATAACAGAAGTAAATAGGATATATTAATGTGCAGCTAAATTAATAACAGATAACATTTTACCACAAAAACACAGGGCACAAAGGGGAAGGAAGGGGAGAAATCACATGCCATCATGGAAGAACCGAACAGACAAAACTATAAAGCAATTAAGACAAGAAGTGTCACTGTTGAAGGGTGCAAAGAGGGAACATATCAACAAAAATAGTCAGAAAGACAGATATGATAAAAGCAAAGCACAGTATCAGAACTCCAGACCTATCGTATACTGCTGCAACTAATATACTAAAGATATACTAAATATATACAAATGTATTATCATAACTGTCAATACTATATAGTATAGACCTTTGTATGTGCTACCTCTTTCTTTCTTTTCAAAATTACTACTACTGCTATTCCTAATAATATGGGATTAGGAATTCTACACAGTATTTAGTATTTTAAGTATTATACATTTTCTGTAAAAATGATGTAATTTAAGAACTGTACATGTCTGTAAAAATGCTTCTGTATTGTTAATATCCTACATTCAATTAGTTCTTTGATCCTTATAAGTTGCATATTGCAGTAATGTATTTTATGTAATGTACCAGTATATAGTGGAGCTTTTCTCCTCGGGCCTCTGCTGAAAATGGACATGTATCCAGCCAGACTAGCCCGGTCAACAAATGTAAAATAAATAAAAACTAAATAAATAAAATATCATCACAGCAGGTAAAACTTAGAAGATACGCAGATAAATATAAAGGAAAAGAACAAAATTTGCAATTTATTGATGAGCCAAACACTTTTATACAGAACTGGTAAACACAGCTAAAGGAACTGAAACACCACCAGTAAAAAAGAAAGAGAAGATCCTGTGAAACATAACAAATATGCTGAATGGATAGAAGATGTAATAGAAAACATAAGAAGTTTAAATGTACAGGATATGAAATAGGATGAAGTAATGGCCAGAGAAATGAAAACAAATTTAAGAAAAGCTCCTAATTGACTTCCGAGATGGCTGCACATTGAGCAACAGCTTAATTCTAGCTCTCCCAGTGTGAAAACATAAGCTCAGCAGAGAAGGAAAAAAAGAATTACACAGGACCTGGAAAAAATCAGCTACAAAAAGTGAGGAAGAAACACTGATTGCGGAAAGTTCTGCAGCTGTTCAGCAAAAAGCAATGCAACCTCCAAACATGAATTCCAGTAACCTACACGAAGATACAAGACAACTGCACGCAGGCCTGGTTAAAATAAACAAAACACTGACAGAATATATCAACACAAACAAAAGGCTGGAAAAAATGGAAGAAGCTTTAAACAAATATTCAGATGAAGCAATAAGGCTGAAAAAAATCAGTTTGAAATGAAGAAAATGCTGGCTGAATACAAGACTGTCCAGGAAGAGATGTTTAAAAAAATAATAGAATTACAGGACAGAACATGTAGGGAAAACCTGATATTTTCAGCTATACCAGGGAAGCTGGAAGGAACAGACTGCATTCATTTTATGAAAGCACAAATAAGCAACTGGACTGGTAATCCACAGCAGGAGTTAGTGGTTGAAAGGACACAACATGTACATGCTCCAAACCTGTCTATGAAAAGCAACCTAGACCTTTAATAGTAAAGTTGCAATCCTACTAGCAAAAGGAGTTGAATTTGACAAAACTGTGGCAGAATGACAAAGTACTAAACATTGGAGACAGCAGAGTGTTCAGGGAGAATGATTACTCACTGTACACCAGGCAGAAAGAAGCAAATTTATTCCCCTATTCAGGGAATGTCATGACACAGGTATGATTTTCAAACTACTGTACCCATCTGTCTTCAAAGTATTCTTCCCTGGAGGGACAAAATCATTTTTGATGAAGTACAATTTACCCAACAAAAAGTCAGCTGTGAAACAGAAAGAGATTCTGCTTCTTGTTCTTCTGGTAATAAAGACCACAGGGAGACTGCAGCTGTGAAACTTTTTCCAATGTTTCATCACAAAATATTGGAGTGAAGAAAGGGAGCACGATAGATGACTAGAAAAATTAAGAATACGTTGAAAATGAAGCAGAGACAGGATCTGGGAGATGGAAATTAGTAGTAATAAAACCAGTAACAATGTCGGATTACAATGCAATAATTATGTGTGTGAAATATGACAGAACATGAAAATCTGGAAATATTGGACTTTTTCAGAATTTGTTGGACTTGTAGGGGAGTCTAAAGCATGTGCCCTACTTCATGTCATTAATGTTCAAAAAATGCTTTGGGGAGGGGTACAGGGGGAGAAAGTTAACTGTAAGTAATGATTTTTTTTTCTTACTAGCACTATTTATTTGGTGTATAATTTTCCTTCCAAGCTGTAAAGTTTTCTCAGTTATTTTAAAGTATAATGGAGACCGTATACAGGTGCTGCTGTTTTTTCTTTTCTTTTTCCCTTCTCTTCTTTTTCAGTTTACAAAACTGTAGGCAATGCAAAGAAAAAAAAAGCCGGGTTAAAAGAGCATCACAAAAGAAAATATGTTTTTTCTCATTCTTGAATGGGGGAAATGACTGGATTAAGGACCTTAGATTGATTTAGTAACAAGTTTTAAGAGTAAGCAAGTAAATGAAAAAGAATACTAAATACTAAGCAGCTTTTTTCTAACAAATACATGTATGCTCAGCAGCAATTCTGCAGCTGGTCTTCATGCTTCCATGGAAACAATCTGATAAAGAGAAACTGGCTACAGGCTGGTGGAGAGTGACTGGCTGAAGAAAAAATTTGAGAAGAGAAACTGACTAGAATACAATGTTCTCTGAAAGCATTCAGGGATTTTCCCAGCTGGGAGAGCTATAAAGAAAAGACAAATCCAATTAGCACTTAGTAGAAGAACAGGCTGCACCATGCGTCTTAGCATGTTTAACCTTTCTTTTGGGTTAACTCAAGTCTGACTCTGGCTGTTAGTTTGGGACTTTTGTTCCTATTAGGAGGATAAATTTCAGAATTCGAAGAGTGACACAGTTTTCTATATTAGTATAGGTTTTAGGAGGGAATTGGGGGGGGGGTGTTTTGTTTTAAGAATTTCAATATAACAGCTTTTGTAAAATTGTGACATAGGGTGAAATGGACATAAGAAACAACAGTATAAAAGTTCAACCTGACAAACACTGTATGCATAGGTTCATAAGTTTATACTAGGCCATCTGCCCTAAGGCATTTATAAGCCTAGCCCAAAGTTTTGTGGCTTACGCCACCCCTTATATGAAAAAATACTGTGCCCATTAGTTTGTTGTGCCTCTGTCCAGCAGTGACACAGAGATGATTCCCGGGGTAAACCTACGATCTCCCATCCACAGGTCAAGATTTCTCCTGAACAGAGCCAGCGAGGTGCTCTGCCTCACATGGACCGGGATTTTATTCCACAGCATAGGGAGTCTCTGAGTGATAAATCTATCCCTCCAGCACGTCCTATTTATATCTGTGCTAAGGTTTAAGTCGCTTGCTCTAGTGGTTTTGGTGGATTTGGATTTTTTGAGGTGGAGTATGTCCATTAATTCCGGGTTGGACATGGCCTTGTATGTCAGGCACATGTCACCTCTGAGCAGACGGTATGCGACTGAATAGAGCTGGAGTTTCTTCAATCTGGCAGCATATGACAGATTTTGGAGTCCCTTTATCCTTTTGGTGAGGAACTTTTGGGGTCTCTCCAATTGCTGCAGATGTCGGGTGAGATACATCCCGAATGGGGCATTGTACTCGATCATTGGTCTGATAAGTGAAGAGTACAGGGGAACAATGACCTCACTAGATCTGGATGTGAATCCCTTCATGATCAGGTGGGCAATGTAGAAGGTCTTTCTAACCACTTTAGCAATGTGAGTGTCAAAAGAAAGGCCACTGTCAACTTGGGTCCCCAGGTCCCTGATAACCTCTTCTGTGCTTAGTGGATTGCCACCTATATGGTAGCCTGGGGTTACCTTGTTTTTCCCGAAGGGTATGACTATACATTTTTCGGCGTTTAACTTCAGGCCATGGCTCTGGCACCAGCTATCTGTTTCCGTGAGTCCCTTCTGAAGGATATCCATGTCCGATGCACTTTCCACAATGGCGCCCAGTTTGCAGTCGTCTGCAAACTTTGTCAGCCAAAGTCCTCCCATGTTGGCCTGTACTTCTGAGAAGTAGATGCTGAACAATAGGGGGCCAAGGACCGAGCCCTGTGGGACACCACTTGTGACCGGCTTGGAGTCTGACATAGCGCCAGCAACTCTAACCCTGTGGGTTCTGTCCTTAAGCCAGTTTGCAAACCCATCTTGTGACATATGGGTTTACATTTAAGCTGGTAAGTTTTTCTACAATACCCGAATGGGGTATTGTGTCGAAAGCCTTTGCAAGGTCAAGGCAGGCTGTATGGACTGCCTTTCCCTCATCAATGGCCTTGGTGACTGTTTCGAAGAAGTCGACCAAGTTCAAAAGGCATGATCTGCCCTTGACAAAGCCAAACTGGGTCGGGTCCAACGTCTGCAAGTCCCCTATATCTTTGTTTATGAGCTCCATTATGATTCTCTCCATAGCTTTGCAGACTAGACTTGTTAAGCTTATGGGGCGGTAATTACCAGCATGCAACACAAAAGCTGGAACAAGCCATTTAACAAAAAGGTGTTATACATAGAAGGTGGGAATAATAATGTTTTAACGCAATGATTCTTTCTGTAATGTCTTTAAATGTCAACAGTCCCACAGACAGATACAATGAAAGAGTATTGAACTATATTAAAATACGTACAGTGCAAATAGCTATGTTACAGGAGACACACTTAGAAAGAACTGAACATGTGAATTTAATAAAGAAAGTTTTTTCAGGACGGTTACTCAGCAGAATACCTGGGACAAAGGAAACAAGGAGTACTTATGAGAGCTCCAATAGTGATAGAAGAGGATAAAAAAGAGAATAATGCAGATTTGTAATTCTAAACGGCTACTGGCAAGGGAGGAGGATTACACTGGCATATTTTTATATTCCTCCTAAAACTGCTGTAATGGAGCTTAAGAAAATTATAGGAGAAATAATCAGTTTTCAGCAAGGAATACTACTTACAGGTGGGAGCTGGAATGCGACTTCCAACAGCAAACATGTACCTGGAGGGCCCAGAAGGAAAAGTATATCAAAGGATGGTTGATTTTTGAAGACATTTATGAAAATATTTGGCATGGAAGATGTGAATTCAGTAATAGGAGTTTGAAGCAAATTTAAATATTATTCCCCAAGATATAAAAACTGGGCTAGGCTAGACAGAATTTACATTTCACAGGAACATGTGCATTTAAGTGAAGGTCTTGATACACACCCAATAACTATTTCACATGTGCCAATAATACCTAAAATAAAAGCACAGGGTAATGAAATAAAAATGAAACGCTGGTGCTTTCCTACTTACCTGTTGAAAAGAGAGGAATTTAAGGAATGGGTAGTGAAAATTATTCAGAAACTATTAGAAAGGATGGACATTTCTTCTGAAAATACAGCTAGGGAGCGGGATAAAATTAAGGTGAAGTTTAAAAATAGGGTAGGAATAAAAAAGGCGCTATGGTTAAAGAAGTAACCAGCATTATTTAGATGGACTGACAAACATTAAAGTACTGCAGAATAGAGGGAATCTCACAGAAGAAGAAGAGGATCAACTGCAGAATGCTAAGCAGCAAATAAGGGATTACCTTGATAATATGTTACGAGCTTAGAAAGAGTGCTGTTAAGCAACTGTTTTTTGATAACAGTAGAGCACAAAAACTTTTAGCACAACAACTCCGGCAACAGAAAGTACAAAGGACTATCGCCAGGCTTAGGAAGCCTAAAACAAGAAGGTAACAAGAGATCCTGTAGAGTTATTAGAAATGTTTCAGAAGTTCTATGAAAGTCTGTATAAAGCACAGAAATATGGAAATAAAGAAAGGCTACAAATGCAAATGTTTATCGAAGAATTAAATATGCCAAGGTTAGAGGTAGATGAGGCTCAATTATTAACTCTTAGGATAGGAGGAGATGAGAAAAATTGTGAGGTATAACTAATCTGCAGGAAAGTCCACAGGAATAGATGGTACTCCTGTGGAAGTTTGGAAGCTAGGAGGGAAAAAAACTGATGAAGATTTGGAAGGTTTTGGTTAACAGTATTTTAAGTGAAGGAGAACATCCTGGAAGAAACAACAGTGGTAGTTGTAATACCTAAAAACGGTAAAGATCCATCAGATCAAGCTTCATACAGGCCCATTTCAATACAAAACTATGATTATAAAGAACTACAAAGGTAATGCCAAAATTGACAGATATGTATCCATCTGGTTTTGTGGAGGGGAGGCAAACATCTGACAACATTAAAGGAACACGGATGATCCAGAAGGAAGCAGAATGTAAGCAGACACCATTGCTGTTGGTGGGTCTTGATGCAAAGAAAGCACTTGACAGAGTAAGCTGGGATTTTATAAGCAGGTCAATGGAAGCATTTGCATTTCCTGAAAAAAAATATAACGTTGATTGGTAGGATATATGAGGGGCTGGAGGTGAAAATTAAAGTGGGTGGGGTCCACTCTGATAATTTCTGCTTAAGCAGAGGAACCAGGCAGAGGTGTCCTCTTTCCTGTTTGTTATTTGCATTATATTTAGAACCACTGTCAAAGAAAATAAGGGATTCAAAAACTTAAGGATATAATTGGTATGTAGTGAAGAGAAGCTGGCTCTATTTGCCGATGATATTATATTATACAGGACAAAACCAGAAAGCAACATTACAGTGTTGTGAAACATTCTGAAACAATTTCAGATCTTTTCAGGATACAAAACTAATGCATTCTTAAGCACCCTGGAGGATATTAGGGTCCAACCTAACATTCTCATACTGGGTGACTTCTACTACCCCTCCATTAACTGGGAAAACTACTCGTGTACCAATACACTTGCCCAAAGTTTCCTGGAATTCATTAATTCCAATGCCCTGGACCAGCTTGTTCTTACCCCAACTACAGGTAGCAGCGTCCTTGACCTGGTCCTTACTAACATGGGCGACAATTGCTCTACACCAATAGTCAACTCTTCCCTGGTTAGATCCGACCACAATCTAATCACCTTGGAAATCCACATCCCTCCCATCCCCCACCACCGCAAAGGTAACCACCATGAAAAACTTCTCAAAAGTTAACTTTGGGCTCCTAAAAACTGAGGTGGCTAACTTCACGGCACCCATGCAAATGGAGAACAGTTGCACGACCGCCAAATCATACACCAATGCACTGTACGAATACGTACACAAATGCATGGATCTTGCCTTACCCAGAACCAAGACACTCTCCTCCAAAAAAGGGAAGCCAATCTGACGGTCCCCTGCCATAAACAAACTCTACAACAGAAGGAGGAAACTGATGCAGAATAAGGTGACGTCCCAAGACTGGAAAAACTCCCTTATCAGCCTCAACAAAAAGTTGAGATCCCTCATCAAATCCTCTAAAGCTAGCTATGAAAACAGAATTGTAACAGATAGTAAAGACAACCACAAGGCCTTCTATATTTATGTAAAGAATCTCCACGGCAATACCCAGATTTTCTCTGAGCTACTGCACAATTGTACCTCCTATACAGAGCCAACAGATATTGCCAATATACTGGCAGACAGATTTAGTGCCAACTTTACCCCTCTCTCCCCTCCAAAGGACCAGTCACAATATCAGTAGACTGCCAGGCACCCAGTAAAACTGCTGCACAGGTTAAAACAGCACTGTCCAAGGCCAAGAATACAGCTTCTATGGGACCTGACAATATCCCTGGCTGTGTTCTATATGAACTACAGAGTGAACTAGCACCTCACCTGTGTGCCCTGTTCAATCACAGCCTCACCTCTGGCTTTGTCCATACCGAACGGCGCACTTCTACAGTCATCCCTCTCCACAAAGGAGGAGCGACTACAGGCCCTGGGAATTATCGTTCCATTACCCTGATGAGTCTGATATGCGAAGCTATGGAATTTATCACCATGGACCTAAAAAGCAAGGATATAGGCAATCTCCAAACTCTGGATCCCACACAGTTTGGTTTTGTAAAGGGTAGATCATGCCTGCTCAACTTGGTCAACGTCTTTGAGTCAGTCACCAGCGGTGGATGAAGGCAAGGTGGTTCTTACAGCCTACCTTGATCTGGCCAAGCCCTTTAATACCATTCCTCACTCAGGAATCATGGAAAAACTCACTAAGCTAGGCATCCACCCCTATATCACTAGGTGGGTTGCAAACTGGCTCACAGGTAGAACCCACAGTGTGAAAGTAGCTGACTCCCAAGTCAGACTGCTGACCAGTCACGAGTGGAGTCCCACAGGGTTTGGTCCTGGGTCCTCTCCTGTTTGGTATCTACTTCTCTGAAGTCCAGGCCAACATGAAGAGACTCTTGCTGACAAAGTTTGCAGACGATTGCAAGCTGGGAGCTATTACTAACTCCCCAAGTGATGTAGACATCCTACAGAAAGGACTCACTGAGACCAACGACTGGTGTCAGAACCATGGCCTTAAGCTCAGTGCCAAACAATGAGTCGTCATCCCCCTTTGGGAAAAACCCAATTCCCATGAATTACCACATCGATGGCAGTTCACTGAACACAGAAAGCGTTATAAAAGAGATCTGGGAACAAAGGTCGACAGCAACCTCTCTTTTAACCACCACATTGCCACTGTGGTCAGAAAGTCCTTCTGTGTGGCACATCTCATTACTAAGGGTTTTGCATCCAGGAAGAAAGAGGTCATTGTCTCCCTCTACTCTTCCCTCATTAGGCCAATCATCAAGTACAATGCCCCATTTGGCATGTACCTCACTAAACATCTGCAACAACTGGAGAGGCCGCTAAAGTACCTCACAAAGAGGATCCTAGGCCTTAAACATTTGCCCTATATGAAAAGACTCAAAAAATTCCAACTACTGTCCATCTCACATCGCCTACTTGGAGGCGATCTCTGCTTGACTTACAAAGCCATGTCTGACCCAGTTCTGTTAGAAATGCTACATCTAAAGAAATCCCAAGCCCTCCACACCACATGCTCTAGAGACCTCAACCTCATTACCACAATCAACAGAACATACTGAAGGGACAGGTTCATAACCCAGAGACTGCCCACGCTAAGGAACAGACTTCCAATGCATGTCAAGCAGAGCAACTCACTGGCCCTCCAAGAGAAATCTTGATGAGTGGATGGGAAATAGAAAATTCACCCCAGGGATCATTCCAGTGGCTTTACCTAACAGAGGTACTGGGAACTAAGGTCGGGTGGCATGATGCTAGGGTTATCCTATGGGCTAGGGTTGTAAAGGCTCCAGGGACATTAGCCTAGTACACACCAATGAACCTATGAAGCTTAAACAAAGGCAATAGTGGTAAATAATGTACTCGCACACAGATTGGTTCATCAATAGCCGTATTTATGGGGACATGATAAAATGAAGTATTTAGGAGTATGGATTAAAAATGAATCTGGTGTGGCAGCTAAGGGTATGTGGGAAGAGACTAAACAAAAGATAATACAAAAACTAAGAAAACTGAATCTTTGTTGTATGGATATGCATAGTAAGATACAAGCAGTCAAAATGTTTTTAATCCCTTTAGTCTTATACACAGGTCAGGCATACGTTTATCAACCAGAGAAGTTGTTGTGGATAGCCATTAATAAAGAGTTGAAGGAGTTTATCTGGGAGGGGAAGATGGCAAGAGTCAAGTGGGATAAACTGATTCTTCCAGCAGAACAAGGCTGATTTGGATTACATAATTTGAAGGGGTATATCAGAGATGAACAGTTAAGACTCCTATACATAGCACAAGCAGAAAACTATAACTCAAACTGGAAAATGATTATGTTGAAACAGGGGGGGGGAGCTCAAGAAACAAGGAGAGACTGGGATTTTGGATGCAGGCCTTTAAGGAGAACAACAACAATCATACAGAATATGGGACTTTCAAGATGGCTGCACATTGAGTAACATCTTAATTCCAGCTCTCCCAGTGTGAAAAATTAAACTCAGCACAGAAAGCCAGTAGACTTGTATTTATGGGTAAATTTCAGTAACTGGCTAGTAATTGTACTGCCTGGATTCCAGGAAAAAAGAAATGCAGAGGACCTGGAAAAAAATCGGCTACAAAAAGTGAGGAAGAAACACTGACTGGGGTAAGTTTGTAGCTCTTCAGAAAAAAAGCAAAGTACCTCCAGGTGTGAAGTCCAGCAACTTGCAGGAAGAAGCAAGACAACTACACAAAGACCTGGTTAAAAAAATGAAACACTGATGGAGTATATCAACACAAACAACAAAAGGCTGGAAAAAATGGAAGAAGCTTTAAACAAATATTCAGATGAGGTGACAAAACTGCAAAAATCAGAAGTTGAAATGAAGAAAAGGCTGGCTGAATATAAGACTGCTCAGGAAGAGATGTTTCAAAAAAATAGTAGAGTTATAGGACAGAGAATGTTCAGCTATACCAGAGAAGCTGGAAAGAACAGACTGCATTAATTTTACGAAAGCACAAATAAGCAACTGGACTGGTATTCCACAGCAGGAGTTTGTTACTTGAAAGGGCACATTGTTTGTATGAGCCAAACCTGGCTATGACAAAGCAGTCTAGACCTTTAATAGTAATGATGCAACCCTAACAGCAGAAAGTTGATTTTTGACAAAATTGTGTCAGAAGGACAAAGTACTAAAACTGGGAAACAGCAGAGTGTTTGTAGAGAATGATTACTCATTGTACATCAGGCAGAAGAGAAGCACATTTATTACACTATTCTGGGAATATCGAGATGCGGATGTAAGATTCAAACTGCTGTATCCAGCTGTCTACAAAGTATTCTTCCCTGGAGGGACAAAATAACTTTTTGATGAAGTATATGCTAAGGAGGAAATACAAAAGTTTGTCGAACAAAAAAATGAGCTGTGACACAGAGATTCTGCTGCTTGTTCTTCTGGTAATAAAGACCAGAAAGAGACTATACTTGTGAAAGTTTTTCTAGTGTTTCAATGGAAAATGTTTTTGTGAAGGAAGGGAGCACGAGAGCTGACTAGAAGAACTGACACTATGTTGGAAATGAAGCATTGACAGGATTTGGGATATCGAGATGAACAGTAATAAAACCAGTAACTTAATGTGGGATTACAATGCAATAATTACATATATGTGAAATATGACAGAATAATCATACAGAATATTATATCCATAAAGTAGTAGAAAGTACTCTAAAAACTAAGCTAGCACAGGAATGGAGAAAGGAGAGTCTGCCAACAGGGATGACTGCAATTAGGAATATAGACAATATGCAAGACGGGGCTAAAATTTATTGGAGAAAACTGGCAAAAGAACCAAGGTATTGGGAGCAAATAACTAGAGAGAGAGAGAAAGGTAACCGAAAGGGAACAGGCTAAGAATTTATTTGGACTGCAGGTTAGAGACTGCATTCCATCAAGGACTGATATCAGAGTACAGACAAAGAGAAAGAATGGTCCTAAATGAAAGACCAGCACTGGTAGAGTTTTTAGTAGAATCTAGAACAGAAGCTACCATTAAGAAAGGAATAATTAGTAGAGGATATAAAATATTGCACGATAACTATAAGAATCAATCAGAGGAGGTTACAAAGGATAGGGAAAAGAGATTGAAAAAGCAATTCACAAAGAAACAATGGGAGGACATATGTATTTTTCCCAAATATGCAATAAAAATCTAGAAGATTTAGGATTTTTTCTTGGAAATGTTTACATAGATATTTTTATACCCCAATTAGACGCCAGAGAATCTTTCCTCAGGTATACAGCAAATGTTGGAGGTGTGACAGGGAGGAAAGATGGACTTGGGAACATAATTTCTGGGAGTGCGGTGGGTTGGTGGACTTTATGGATTTCCTGTCGGATGCACTGTCGGAGATGCTGGGTGGGCAGATTGGTGTGACGAGGGAGATGATTTTTCTGTGCTATGGTACAGAATTGGAACTGCCTAGACATAAGCCCTTGCCGTGTCTAATTATGGTAGCTGCCAAAAGAGCAATTACTAGGATCATAGAAAGTTGCTAGGTTAATGGCCCTTGGGCCCTTATAAGCCTAGCCAAATTCTTACCTTGTTACAATCAGCACCTATTGCCCCTGTCCAAGACACAAGTGGAACCCAGGGGTGAATTTACAGTTACCCATTCAATCGTCCAGATTGCGTTTGAAGACGGCCAAAGAGGTACTCTGTTTTACATGAAGTGGAAGTCAGTTCCAAAGGTGTGGTACCCTCTGGGAGACAAATGTATCCCTCCAGCAGGTTTTACTAATCTCACACACTAGGTTAAGGTCTTTAGAGCAAGTAACTCGTGTACTATTTGACTTATGGATATGCAGCATTTCCAATAAAGCAGAGCCAGAGTGCCTTATATGCAGGGCAGAGATCACCTCTGAGTAGTCTGCACGAAACAAAATAAAGTGAAAGTAACTTCAGATGATCCCCAAAGGACAGATGCTGAAGACCTTGAATTTTCCTTGTGAGGAACCTGTGTGGTTTCTCCAGTTGCTGCAGGTGCTCAGAAAGGTACATGCCAAAAGGGGCATTGTACTCAATTATTGGCCTGATGACGGAAGACTACAGGGAGTACTGAGTAGGAGAAAGTGTCAAATGCCTTAGCTAAGTCCAGGTAGGCTGTATGCACAGATTTCTGTTCGTCCAGGGCCTTAGTGACTGTCTTGAAGAAATTTACCAGGTTTAACAAGCATGATCTCCCTTTGACAAATCCAAACCGAGTGGGGTCAAGTGTTTGGCGATTACCTACATCTTTGTTGATAAGGTCCATGATGACTTGCTCCATGGCCTTGAAGATAAGGTTAGTCAGGCTAGTAGGTCTATAGTTCACAGGGTCAGTGGAAGCACCACCTTTGTCCAAGAGAATAATGGTCGCTGTTTTTCATTCAGCTGGTACGAAGCCAGTGCTTAGACTATGACTGAAGAGAGTACCCAATGGTGTTGCTAATTCATGTTGGAGCCCATGTAGGAAGCAGCCTGGGATGTTATCAGGTCCCATACATGCTGTGTTTTTGGCCTTAGATAGGCCATTTATGACCTGCTCTTTAGGAGTTACAAGGTAGGAGACAGGTGGTAGGGATGTCACGGGGTACATGTGGTGGGGACAGGGGAATGAAGTTTTCATAGAACCTGTTGGCTAACAGGTTAGATATGTCCACAGGCTCAGTATATGTAGTATCATTAACTACCAGTTCAGCACATATCTGGGACTTTCCTTTAAGTTATGGATGTAACTACAGAATGCCTTGTGGTTGTCCTTTGTTGAGGAAGCTAATTTGGACTAGTAGTTTGCTTTGGAGGACTTCACAAGAAAGAATAGTTATGCAAAATCTTACCATAACCATAGATGTCCTTCTCTTCCATGTTACAGTATTCATAACCTTTGGGTTAACAACCCGAACGTCCAGCCAGTATACAAAGGCTTTAGTCACTGCAAGGAATGTGGAACATCTGACATTGGTCGTAGTGTGCGTGGGCCATAAAAGTGACGTCTGCAAGTACCTTCCTCGGAAATGAATGCCCCAGCTGAACCCCAGTTCCAGGACAGCTGCACAAGTCCTGAATCATCCAGCAAAGCCTTTTTTTTGTTTTAGGGGGTACAAGGGTGAGACAGAATACTGCAACATGGAACAGAAGGACATCTATGGTTATGGTAAGATTTTGCATAATCTCATGTTGCAGTATTCATAAACTTTGGCTGAATGCCACAACTCAAACAGGAGAAGAAGAGAGTTTTTTGGAACTATTTTCCAAGACTCCAAGCAGGATTGCCCTAGCAAAACCTGCTCTAGATCTGGAGATGTGGTCCAGTTTGTAGTGTTTGGTGAAAGTATGGACAGATGTCCAAATAGCTGCTTCTAGAATAGAGGCAGTGTCCAGCCCCTTGAAAAATGCTCCAGAGGAGGCTATGGCCCTAGATGAATGGGCTTTTATGTTAAAGTCCAGGTGTTTGCCATGGTAGGTATAACAAAGAAGATGGCTTTGAAAATCCAGGTAGAAATAGTCTGCTTTGTCACAGCTTTTCCTTGGGTGAAAGGAGCCAAACAGCTGATCTGATCTCCTAAGGGATTTGGTCTTGTCTAGGTAGAATCTCAGTTGTCTGTGAACATCAAGGGAATGCAGGACTGTCATTCTGGGGTTGTGGAGAAAAGGTGGGGATGTGGATACATTGGTTCAGGGACAACTCACTGACCACCTTAGGCATAGAGGACGGATTAGTCCTTAGGGTTACCCTACCCTTGTGGAAGATTAAAAAGGGTGGGGTGACCATGAGGGTCTGGAGCTCCGATACTTTCCTGGCTGATATCAGGGCCACGAAAAGCACAGCTGCTGGCTCAACTGGGGCAACAGTAAGCTTTTCTATCACATAGTTCAGGTCCCAGGGCAGTGGAACTGGCCTCCTGTGGGGCCTGAGGTGTAGAATTCCATTCAGGAACAACTTTACTTGAAGTCTAGAAGCAGGTGGAGGATCAAGAGACAGACAAGCAGAAATAACAGCAAGGTGGGTCTTAACATAGAAAATATGCCAACCCTGCCGCCTGCAACTATTCAGACAGATAGGAGAGTACCAAGGAGACTTCTCCTTGAAATGGGTCTTTTAGACACCAAATGGAGAACCTTTTCCATCTGGACAGATAAGATATCCTAGTATTGGGTTTCCTGGCCTCCTGCAGGACATCTAGCATGTCCTCACAGTAACGGTGTCTGAAAGGGATCAAAACACTATCACCCACAGGGTTAGGCTCAGACATTCCAAGTGAGGATGGATTAGGGATCCCTTGCCTATGTGAATAGGTCCACTCTGTGAGGTAACTTGTGAGTATTGCCCCTAAATGCAGGAGGAGGGGGAACCTGTGCTGTCTTAGCCAAAAGGGAGAGTCACCAGCAAGATTTTTGGTTTGTCCTGGTGAATTTTCAGTAGGACTTTCTGTAAGAGTGGGAAGGGGGGGGAATGCGTACAGAAACATCCCTTTCTATGACATAGATAAGGTGTCTGTCGCCCTCACTAGGTGGCTGGGTACCCTGGTACAAAACTGTTGAAGTTGTCTGTTCAGAGGGGAGGCAAACAGATCTATTTGTGGCATACCCCACCTGTGGACTATGACCAGAAACACATCCCTGTGTAGCATCCATTCATGGGATTGTGACATGGACCTTCTCAAGATGTCTGCCTCAGTGTTCTGAGCTGAGGGGACATAGACAACCTGCAGAATGACTCCATGCTGGACCGCCAATTCCCAGACCTAGAGTGCAAGCCTGCATAGCAAGTATGATCATGTTCCCTCATGTTTGTTCACATACCAAAGAACAGTAGTATTGTCAGTGAACAACTTCAGGGGGTCCTTGCTTCAGAATATCTTGAAAGGCCCTCAGTGCAAAGATGAGAGCCCTCAACTCTCTGATGTTGATATGCTCCCTCTTGAAGGGGCTTGCCATGTGCCTTGCACCTTCAAGCTGTCCATAGCAGCTCCCCAACCCAGGTCTGAAGCATCTGTGCACATTGACTGGAGTTAGGGGTTGTAAGGGATGTCCTGGGTTCAGAGAGACAATCTACCCACCAAAGGTTCTCCTTCCTTAGGCATGGTAGGAAGGGAATGGTGTGGTCCAAGGGGTGGGAGTGTTGGGCCCATGTGGACCTCAGGTACCACTGACGTTTCCTCATCTGGAGTCTTGCCAGTGGCAACATATGGATTGTAGAAATCATATGTCCTAAGACTGAGGTATTCTCTTGCTGTCATTGCAGGGGCATGGATGACAGACAACAGGTATTCCTTCAAGCTTTTCACCTTTTGGGGTAGGAGGAATGTCATCATAAAGGCTGTCCTGATTCTGCACCCCAGGAAGACTTGGTCCTGGGTGGGATGTAGGCTGGATTTGGGGAAGCTGATGGTGAAACACAGAGATCGTAGAAGAGAAATGACTGTCTGCAGATGGTTCTGAAGGGTACTGTAGCAATCTGCCTGGATCAGGAGGTTATCCAAGTATGGAACAATCTGTATCCCTAGGACCCTACAATAGGCTACAAATGGAACCAGACACTTGGTGAATACCCTTGGAGCAGTAGACAGTCCAAAGGGTAAAGCAGAGAACTGAAAATGCAAGGAACCCACAGAGAAGTGCAAGTACTTCATGTATTTGGGCCAGATGGGGATATGCAGGTAGGCATCTTTGATGTCCAAGGTGGTCAAGTATGCTTGAGGCATTAGCAGTGGAAATAGAGTCTGAAGCATGAACATGCAGAAGGTGCATACTTGAAGAAAAGGGTTGAGGTGAGAGAGATCCAGGATGGGTCTCCACGGACCGTTCTTTCTTGGGACCAGGAAAAGTCTGGAGTAAAAACCCTTTCCCTTTTCTGACGCAAGGACTGGCTGGATAGCCCTTTGAGAGAGGAGGCTGTCCAAGACTGGCTGAAATATGGGCAGCTGGTCCTTTGGTGGCAGTGGGATCCCTTTTGAGAGTGGAGGAATGGTCCAAGTCATGAAGTAACCTTTTTCTATGATTGACAAGACTCGCATGTCTGAGGTAATGCTTTTCCAGAAAGGGAAACGGTGAGAGTGTCTCTGGGAGAGGGGTATAGGATCTGGAGGGGGAGGAGGAGGAGGAGGCAAGAAGTCACAGACTACCTGCCTTGTTCTGAAACAAGGGTTTCTGGATTGGTGTGTGGGCAGGCCTGGAAGGTGGATGCTGCATTCTGGGACTCTTTTTGCCTCTATCAGGAGGAGGAGGAGGAGTAGAATGTTTTCTAATGAATTGGGTCTTAGTAGGATAATTTCTATGGAATTTAGGAATTGGTGACACAAACAAATGTTTCAAGTCCTGTAGTCTTTTCCCCTTCTGTTGAAGAGTTTTGAAAAGTTATGCCACTTGGGTGCCAAACAAGGCAGTATTGTCTAGGGAAGCATTTAGAAGTTTAGCCCCGATATCATCAGGTAGGGGTTGGAGCTTCAACCAGGAGTACCTTCTAAGCACTGAAGCAGAGGCTGCAGATCAGGCAGAGGCCTCTGCAGCATCACAACTGCATCTGAGTGTCTTCTCATGTGTGACGACAAGATCATCAGGTTAGACATTTGTGACTTTGTGGCCGAATCAGGGAGATGAGTCAAGAGCTTTGAAGCCTGAGTCAAAAGGGCCAGAGAGTACTTAGACATATGTGTCTGGTAGTTAAGTCCCTAAATGCCAGAGTGGCAGAGGTGTACACCTTCTTACCAATTCTCTCCACAGTTTTGCTGTCCTTGTCAGAAGGACGGACAGAGGTAGAGGGTAGCAGTCTGGAGGTTTTGTCTGCAGAGACAGAAATGGTACCAAGATCTGCAGCAGGGCATTTTATTAGAAATGTCACCCCTTCTGGAACCTTATAAAATCTGTCAGGCCTTCTAAGAGCAGGGCATTGGGATTCTGGATTTTTAGAAGCTGCAGAAAAGGCATCTAAGAAGGCTAGGAGGATTGGTGGAATGGCAGAAGGTGAAGGGGTACCATTTTAGAAGTTCATAATACCTCTTTTGGATGTTAGAGATTTCTGTGGAGTCCCATTTGAAAAAAACTCACACGCAAAAGATGGTTTCTACAAAGGTATGGTCTTCGACAGGGGAATCCCCCTCAGCAGAGTCCTCCTCTGCGGAGGAATATCCTAGAGGGGAAGGCATTTGAGAAACATAAGACACAAAATCCTCTGAAGAGGAATCTGAGGAGTCTTCCTACTCCATTGTAAGAGGTTCTACATTCTGAAGCCTAGAGCTGATAACAGGAGGGGCAGCCAGAGGAAAAGCAGCCATGGAAGGCCTAAGGGCCATAAAGGCATAGAACAAACCCTGAGAGAAAGCCTGCCAATCAGGCAAGCTCTCAGGAGATGAAGTCACGTTTGGTTTTCTGTTTCTTTTTTTAAAGAAGAAACAGGCCTAGAGGGCTTAGGCCCTAAGGAGGGCCTAGGTTCAGAAACCTCACTAATGATGGAAATACCGGTCTGGACATCCGCAACAAGCCAAGGTTCTCCCTTATTGTCTGCGTTACACATCTGCATTACCTCAACAGATGTACTTTCAGACCTTGGTTTTGCAGCCTCCAAAATGGTACCCGCTATACCAGAGTCAGCTGGTTCAGTACGTTCCTTCAGGTGTACCTCAACCACTAGGGGAAAGTCAGGTGGAAGAGGTGCAGCAGTAGTCTTAGGCCTGGTAACTTTGGCCTTCTTTTTTGGTGGCATGGCCGGACAGCCCCTCCATCGCAAGAGCAAGACGTTTTGAGTTGTTGGTTCTCTAGATAGATATTAACGGCATGCAGGTGGCTGCGAAGAGTCTTTGGGATGAAAGCTTGGCAAATTGTGCAGGCCTTATGGTCATGGTCGAGCCCCAGGCAGAACAGACACAGGTTGTGGCCATCCATATGAGGGATCTGACGTCCACACCTACACTTTCCTTTTCTGGATGACATGAACCTAGGCAGGCATGCAGTGAACAAACCAAACGAACAAGAAAAAGGCCCCAACGGGGTACTTAACTTTAAATCGCAGGATCCGACAGCAGAGATGGCAGGATGAGCTGATGCTTGACTGGTGGCAGAGAAGTTCTGAGGAAGGTACAGGCAGACGTCACTTTTATGGCCCACGCACCCTATGGCCAATGTCAGAAGTCCCACATAACTTGCAGTGCCTAAAGATTCTGTATAATAGCCGGGCATTTGGGTTGCTGGGCAGAGGCTAACCCAAAGGTTATGAATACTGTAACATGAGAATAGAAGGACATGTGTTACTTGCTTGTTTAAGCTGAGGAGGGAATGTTTTCAGTTTAGGAGGGCTTGTTGCCTCCTACTCAGACAGCAATTTCTTCCTCTTATTGTAAAGACTATTAATGGCAGTTGTCCACTAGGCAGGTTTGCTCTTCCTTGAGGAGCATGTTTTGGTCCTTTTAGGTACGGCTGGAGTCAATGCAGGTATACAGGTGTTCGTATATAGCATTGGTGTAGAGCTCTGCATTTCCATCTGAGGGAGGAGTTGCAGTGAAGCTATTTATACCATCCCATAAAAGGTTGGAAATCAAAATTTAAACCACCTATATTAGAAGTAGTGAATATAGCAAAGACAAAACAACTGGAACTGAGATTAAAAAAGGGTAGGAACAAACCACATAGGAAAAACATGGGAATTGTGGGAACAACACATACAGGGGAGGAATGAGGTTTAAAAACTTAAATGTTATATGTAATGTTTGACTGAAAATGATTGGGTACATTATAAGGGATGTATAACATTTGCAACTGGGAGTGTCTCAGTATGGTTTAAGATATAAAATGCTTGCAACTAGGATTGTATCGGTATGGTTTGTTTTCATTTACATAAATATATGATGGTTTAATAAATATGTTTCTTGTTAAAAAGGGGCAGGAATTTAATAATTTATGTAATGTTGCTTAGGTTGCTATAGCAATATATGTAAAATATAATATTTGTTAATGTTAATTTCTTAATGCAGTTTGATTACATTTGTATAAATGAAAAAAATGCCTATGTCACAAGTGATAATTCAGTAAAGATAGGTTTTAAAACAGCTCCTAATTGGAAAACCCCAGGCTCATATGCAGTACCTAACTTTTAGCTAAAAGTATTAGCATCTTTATATGAAGATTTAGCTATGAGTTAGAACTATTTAAATGTGCACCCCAAACAGATGTCAACCTGATTAACAAAAGGAAAAACAATAGTCCTCCTTAAGAGCGAACCTGGAAGCTATCCTAAAAACTATAGACCAATAACTTGCCTTCCAACGATGTATAAACTATACACTGAAATTGATGCTGATAGAGTTTATAGTCATTTAGAAGAAAGCTCAAGCATGGCAATAGAACAAAAGGGTAACAAAAGAAAGTCGTACGGAAGAAAGGATCATTTGTTGTTAAATAAAGTCATAATGGAGAGCTGTAAAAAGGGGAAGAATCAAAGAATTGTGTGGATAGACTATAAAAAAGCATTTGACACCATCCCACATTCATGGATAAGAGAGTGCTTACAAAACGTATAAGATACACCCCTACACTGATTGATTACATTATAATGACCATGAAACAGTGGCAAACCACTTTGCTGTTAAGCCATGATAAAGGACAAATTACTACTCCATGGATAAAAATTCAAGGGGAACATTCCATCTTACTCTGTCACCACTGCTCTTTTTCTTCCCCTTAACCCAGTAGACAGTCTACTTAACAGATTAGGACATGGCTACAATTTGGCTCCCAGAAAAAGTACAGTTGAGTACATTTTGCCATAAATGTAGGCGTTTGAGTGTATTCACTATTGCAGTCATCACATTTGGGTTATCTGCCTGCAGGTAGCCCTCAGTCGGCCTGAATACCAGAGTCTTGGGATTTCTGCATCTGATGCTGTTGCTTCTCCCATGACGTCAGGTCACCAGGGGTATAAAACATGCAACCGATGCCATTACATCAGTTTTTCTTGCCCCAGATGTCAGGAGCCCCCAAAATAGGAAGCAATTACAAGGTATGGAACACCCCAGCAAAAAGTAAGTACCAATGATACAAGATATTCCAAACAAAAAGGATAGGTAGAAGTAAAGAGAAGTCAAGGGGCTGGAGGGAAGGTAAAGTACAGTTTTGTACCTACCATAAATGTAGATGTTCGAGTGTAGACACTGCTGCAGTTATTACACTTGGGTTATCCTGCCGTCAGGCAGTTCCCCAGTCGGCCTGAGTTCCAAAGTCTTGGTCCGGCATCAGTTGTTGTCGCTTCTTCCCTGACGTCAGTGTGACAGGGGTATATATGATGCAGCCGATGTCATTTTCTTCAGTTTTTCTTGCCCCAGATGTCAGGTGCCTCTAAATATGTAGGCAATTGCAATTGCTAATAAAACATACATAATAAAAGCAAAAAACAACTTACAGCTACCAGCAAATACTCCCACAGGTAGGAAGGGTAGAAGACATAGGTACGTACCAGCCAGTAAGAGGGGAAGGAGGGAGAGTAACCTGGACTGCAGCAGTGTCTACACTCGAACATCTACATTTATGGTAGGTACTAAACTGTACTAAGTTCATCATGTGACACTGCTGCAGTCATTACACTTGGGTGGAATCCCAAAGCTGAGGTAGGGAGGATGGATCTATAAGGCATTAGGGGTGGCTATAGGCCCTGCAGCACAGCAGTGGCAAAGCCAGCTCTGGATTTGGAATATAAAGGCAAATGGCAATGTTTGGTGAAGGTATGTATAGAACTCCATGTTGCTGCTTCTAAAATATCCTTGGTAGGTACTCCTCTGAGATAGGCAGTTGAAGTGGCTGTTGCCCTGGTGGAGTGAGATCTAATGCTGCTAGGTACAGGTTTCCCATGGTGGGTATAGCAAAAACGTATACAGTGAGCTATCCATTTTGAAATAGTCTGCTTTGAAATGGCTTTTCCCTGTGCTCCTGCAGCGTATGCTGCCAATAATTGCTCAGATTTTCTGAAAGCTTTGGTTTTGTCCAAGTAGAAGCGTAATTGTCTGTGAATGTCCAAGGAATGTAATAGTCTCTCCCCTTTGTTCTGCGATTTTGGATAAAAAGTTGGCAAGTGAATAGTTTGGTTTAGAGCCACACTTGACATTACCTTAGGCATAAAAGTAAGGTTAGTTCTTAAGGACACCCTGTCCTGGTGGAAGATGAGGAAAGGTTCCACTGCCATTAGTGCCTGTAATTCTGAAACTCTTCTTGCTGATGTTATTGCCAGTAGCAGAGCAGTCTTCCAAGATATGCATTTTAATTCTGCTGTGTTAGCTGCCTAAAAAGGAGGTAATGTTATTTTTTCCAAAACAAAGTTGAGGTCCCAAGTTGGTGGAGGTGCTCTACGGGGCGGTCTCCTGATTTTAGCCCCTCTGAGGTACTGTTTGAGCAAAGGATTTGAAAAAAATTGGTGGATCCGTGTTGTAATGAGCAGAAATGGCTGAGGCATGAATCTTGATGGATGAGAAGGAGAGGCCCTTGTCCAGCATCTCAGTTAAGTATTGAAGTATCTGAGGAATGTTTGGGACAAGAGGGTCAAGGCTGTGTTGCTTGGTTCCAGGCACAGAATCTCTTCCATGTAGGCTTTCCTGGTGCTAGGCCTTCTGGCCTCCAGAATGACATCCATAACAGCTTTGGAGAGAGGCAATGGTTGCTTAGTTAAGGAATTTTCCATGCAGCTAGATTTAAGGTCTTTAGCTGGCTGTGAAGTATCTGATTGTTGTGTTGTGTCAACAGCCGTGGGATTTGAGGCAAAATCCAGGGTGGTTCTTGTGCTAAGTTCTTTAAGATTGGGTACCCAGTGCTTGCGTGGCCAGTCTGGTGCAATCAGGATCATCTTTGGCTCTTCCTGCCTGGCTTTTATGAGTACCTTTGGAAGGAGAGGTAAAGTAGGGAAAGTGTATGCTTGTAGTTTTTTTTCCAGATGAATGAGAGGGCATCCACTTTCCATGCTTGTGGATGGTAGCTCCTTGTGCAGAATTTCTGTAATTGGCAGTTCATTGGGGATGCAAACAGATCTAGGTTTGGTTTCCCCCATTTTTGTGCTATCATTCTGAATATTTGTGGACTCAATTCCCATTCTTGAGGATCCATGATGTTTCTGCTTAGGTCGTCTGCCAGTGTGTTTTTCTCTCCTGGCAGAAATTGTGCCTGCAGATGAACTTGGTAGTTTAAAGCTGTGTTCCACAAGTTCATAGCTTGTCTGCAGAGGGGGTAGGAGTGTGTGCCCCCTTGCTTGTTTATGTACCACATAACTGTGGTGTTGTCTGACTTTAGTAGTAGTTGTCCTGGATGTAGCAGGTCCTTGAAAGATATAATTGCATTTTGTACAGCTAGCATCTCTTTCTGATTGATGTGGAGATGTCTTTGTTCTGCGGGCCACTCGCCCTGAATACATTTTCCTGCCATGTGTGCTCCCCAGGCATAATCCGATGCATCTGTTGTCAGTGTCTGCCTGGCTGTGGGTTGAGTAAAAGGCTGTCCCTTGTTGAGGTGACAAGCTTGAGCCCACCATTGAAACTCCTGCTGTAGGCAAGGAATTGGTGGTATAACTGTTTCCAAATTTTGACAGTGCTGAGACCATAGACTCTTTAGGTACCATTGTAGTTTCCTCATATGCAGTCTGGCATATGGAATTAGTAGTATGCACGATGCCATGTAGCCCAAGGCCTGCAGAATTTTTCTTGCAGGGAGTTGGGTCTTTGTTGCCATTAAATGAAAATACTGAGTCAGTTGTCCTTGCTTGTCTGGCGTGAGATAAGCCATCTGGGCCATTGCGTTTAAGCTGGCACCCAGGAATATTATCTGTTGTGAGGGCACTAGTTTTGATTTCTTTTCGTTTACTGTGTACCCCAGGCAACTTAATAACTTTTTTATGTACGCCAGATGCTTTAGAAGAATGCCCTTGCTCTCTGCTTGGATTAGGCAGTTATCCAGGTATGGGTAAATCTGAATTCCTTTTTGCCTGCAAAATGCAATTACTGGTGCCAGGCACTTTGTGAAGACCCTGGGCGCAGTAGATAAGCCAAAGGGCAGTGCAGAGAATTGATAGTGCATTGAACCTGCAAGAAATTTGAGGTATCTTCTGCAGTTTTGTCTGATAGGGACATGCAGGTATGCCTCTTTGAGGTCCAAAGTCACGAGCCAAGCTTTCTTGCCCAGCATGGGAAGAAGCTGCCGTAGTGTCAACATTTTGAATTTTGGAATATCCAGGTAAGTATTCAGAGAAGAAAGGTCCAGAATGGGTCTCCAGGCTTTTTCCTTTCTGGGAACCAGAAAGAGTCTTGAGTAAAATCCTTGCCCTTGCTCTTGTGGTGGTACCTTTTGAATAGCTTTCATGTCCATGAGTGCTGTAATCTGTTTTTGAGCCTCTGCCCATTGATTTGGTGGCAGATTTAGCATTCCTTTTAACCTTGGAAGAGTGTGGAAGTGGAACCTGTAACCTTGAGATATAATGTTGAAAACCCATTTGTCTTTGGTGATGCAATGCCAATTGTGATAGAAAAGAGCCAATTTTCCTCCTAAGGGGGCTGCCAAGAGAGAACTGTTTGGCAGCTGTAGTGGGAAGTCATTGAGACTGTTTTTTATAAGGTTGAGATCTATCTTCCCCTTCTTTCTGGCATGGAGTACCCCATTGTCGAGGTCTGCAAGGGCCTTGTGTCTGACCTCTACCTCTTGGATGTCTATATCTGCCCCTTTGAGGTCTGTCTGTGACTCGAAAGGACCAATTTTTTGTTGGCCAATTTCTGCTAAAAAGTACAGTTTTGTACCTACCATAAATGTAGATGTCCGAACTGGATAGCATCTGCAGTCATAACAAGTGGGTTGTCCTGTCGTCAGGCAGCCCTGCAGTCGGCCGGATTCCAAAGTCCGGGTCCGGCTTCGGCTGATGTCGCACTCCACCCGACGTCATCTCTGCTGGTCTTCGGGTATAAAAGCATCAGCCGACGCCATTTTCCTCAGTGTTTCTTGCCCCAGATGCCAGTAGCCCTCTTGCAGGGTAAAATTTGGATAGATGCCAATGTTTCCAAATAGATAGAGGTAAACACAACAATAAGCATATATGTACATATATACAAACAAATACACCATAAAAGACCCCCCAACAGCTAGCTACTAGGAGGGTAAACACCCTAGGAGTACCACAGAGGGAAGGAGGGAGGGTAATCCTGACTGCAGATGCTATCCAGTTCGACATCTACATTTATGGTAGGTACAAAACTGTACTATGTCCTTCATGGATGCATCTGCAGTCATAACAAGTGGGTAGAATACCATAGCCAACTAGGGGAGGAGGATAAAGGTAGATTATGGTGTGTTTAAGATCCCTTGCAGTACAGCAGTGGCAAACCCTGCTCGGGATCTGGAATAAAGAGGCAAATTATAATGCTTGGCAAATGTATGCACGGAGGTCCAAGTAGCGCCTCAATAATGTCTTTGGTTGCCACTCCTCGTAAGAAGGCTGTGGTAGTGGCTGTTGCCCTTGTAGAATGAGGTCTTATGTTCTGTGGAAATGGTTTTCCATGGAAGGAGTAACAGTATCGTATGCAATTTCCTATCCATTTGGAGATTGTCTGTTTGGAAATAGCCTTTCCTTCCCTTCCTGTTGCATAGGCTACAAAAAGTTGGTCAGTCTTTCTGCTATTTTTTGTTCTGTCCAAGTAGTAGCGTAGCTGTCTATGTACATCCAAGGTATGCAGTATTCTTTCCCCTCTGTTTTGTGGGTTGGGAAAGAAGGAAGGTAGGTGGATTGCCTGGTTTAAAGATACTCTGGATACCACCTTAGGCATAAATGTAGGATTAGTCCTCAAGGACACTCTATCTTGGTGGAAGATTAGGAAGGGTTGCACTGCCATTAAGGCCTGTAGTTCTGAAACCCTCCTTGCTGAAGTAATTGCCAGTAGGAAAGCAGTTTTCCATGACAGGTGTTGTAGGTCTGCTGTTGCTGCTGGTTCAAAGGGTGCTAGTGTCAACTTTTCTAGCACAAAGTTTAAGTCCCAAGCTGGTAATGGTGGTTTCCTGGGAGGTTTTACATTCTTGATTCCTCTGAGGAACTGCCTGAGCAAAGGGTGCGAAAAACAGGAGGATCAAAGCTGTATTCTGCTGAAATAGCTGATGCATGTATCTTGATGGAGGAGTAGGACAGGCCTGAATGAAGAAGTTCGCCAGATACTCCAGAATGTTAGGCATATCTATGTTTGACACATCTTTTCCTCTTTCGGTACTCCAAATGACAAACCTTTTCCATTTTCCAGCATAGTTCTTTCTTGTTGAAGGTCTGCGTGCTTCAAGAATAATGTCTTTAACTCTTTGGGAAAGTTCTGGATTAGCTGCTGCTATGTGATGTTCCAGGCAGTCAGTTGCAGCGTTTTTAGGTTTGGATGTATGATGCTGTAGTTGTTCTGAGTTAACATCAAAGGCATCAGGGGTATTGGCCACATGTTGTTCGAGACATGCTCTTCAGTAGTGGGTACCAGTGTTGTCTTGGCCAGTTTGGGGCTATCAGGATTATCCTTGGACGTTCTTCCTTGATTTTTAGTAGTACCTTGTGTATCAGAGGAAGAGGAGGGAATGCATATGCTGTTAGGCCTTTCCAGTTGAAGGAGAGTGAGTCCACTTTCCATGCTAGTGGGTGGAATGTCCTTGTGCAGAATTTTTTGAGCTGGTGATTGAGAGGTGATGCGAATAGGTCTATCTGTGGCATTCCCCATTTCTTTGAGATGGTCTTGAAGATGTCCGGGTGCAGCTTCCATTCGTGGGCATCGAAGTGGTTCAGCTTAGTATGTCTGCTAGAGTATTGTCTTTCCCGGTACAAATATTGCCTGTAACTGAATGTTGTAGCTGAGTGCCAGGGTCCACAGCTCCAAGGTCATTCTGCATAGGGGTATGAATGAGTGCCTCCCTGTTTGTTGATGTACCACATGACTGTGGTGTTGTCTGTCCTTATCATCAACTGGCCCTCTTTGAGGAATGGTTTGAACTTTTGGATTGCCAGTTTTACTGCCAGCATTTCTTTTAGATTGATGTGCAGGTGAATTTGATCCTGTGTCCACAATCCTTGCACGCATTTGTCCAGCATGTGGGCCCCCATCCTAGGTCTGAAGCGTCTGTTGTGATGGTCTGGCTTGGTTGACATCTGCGGAAGGGCAGGCCTGGGTTTGACTGGCATGCCTGAGCCCACCATAGGAACTCCTGTTTTAAGCATGGAATTAGTGGGATTTCTGTTTCTAGACTGTGTCTGTGTTGGGACCATAAATTCTTTAGGTACCACTGTAGTTTCCTCATATGTAGTCTGGCAAATGGGACCAAGATTATGCATGATGCCATGAAGCCCAAGGCCTGTAGAAATTTTCTTGCTGTTAACTTGTTCAGTTTTGTTAGTGCCAAGAAGTAAAGAGGAAGTTCTTTTGTTTTTCTGTAGTCAGGAATGCCATTTGTTGTACTGTGTCCAATTCAGCCCAAGAATGTCCTTGTTTGGGATGGTATCAGCCTTGACTTTTGTAAATTGACTGTGTATCCCAGTCCTTGTAGCAAGTAAATGACCCTTTGTAAATCTGTTGTCAGCTTGCTTTTGTTGTCCCCTTGTAGCAGGCAGTCGTCCAGGTATGGGTAAATTTGAATTCCCTGTAGTCTGCAATGGGCGATTACTGATGCCAGGCATTTTGTGAATACTCTGGGCAGTAGATAAGCCAAAGGGCAATGCTGAGAATTGATAGTGCTCTGATCCTGCAAGAAATCTGAGGTATCTTCTGCAGATTGGTCGAATTGGGACGTGCAGGTATGCCTCCTTGAGATCTAGAGTTACCAGCCAAGACTCCTTGCCCAGCATGGGAAGAAGTTGCTGTAGGGTCAGCATTTTGAATTTTGGGACAATGATGTATGTATTTAAGGTGGACAGGTCGAGAATTGGTCTCCAACTTTTTTCCTTTCTTGGAACTAGGAATAGTCTGGAGTAGAACCCCTTTCCTTGTTCTGCTGTTGGCACTCTTTCCACAGCTCTCATGTTTGCTAACTCCATTATCTGGCGTAGAGCCTCTGTTTTTTGATTTGGAGGTAGATTTGGCATTCCTCTTTTGACTGGTAAAGTGTGGAAGTGAAACCGGTAACCTTGATCTATGGTTTGTAAAATCCACTTGTCTTTTGTTATGTAGTGCCAGTTCTTTGAAAATAAGGTTAATGTGTCTGTGCCTCTGTTGTTACCTTGCCACTGTCGTCCTCTGTAGGCACCTCCTCTGGATTGGGTTCTGCCTCTGGAACGTCTATTCCTGCCCCTTTGAAATTTTGCGGAGTCAGGAAAGGACCAATTTTTGGCAGGCCAGTTCCTGCTAAACCTTGGGGGTTGAACCTGCAGGAAATCTTTAACAGTTTGAACAGATTTTGCCTTTTCTTCCATTTTCTTCATAACCTGCTGGGCAGGTGTACCAAACAAACTTGTCTTGTCCATAGGAGCATCTAGCAACTTAGCTTTAACATGATCCGGTAAAGCTTGTTCCTTTAGCCATGCATGTCTTCTTATCACTGTGCCTGTCATGGCTGATCTAAATGAAGCCTCCAGTGCATCATAGCCACATTTTAAGGAATGGTTGCTAACCTGTTGTATGTTATTTACCATCTCTAATACATATTTCTTATCAAGAGATTCATCAGTAGTTAGCTTTTTAGTTAACTGATCAAGCATAAACTCTTGGTATTGTATCATGTGAAACTGACAGTTTAAAGCTCTAGCTGAGAGAGTAGCTGAAGTGTAGACCTTTTTACCCCATCTGTCTAGTGACCTTGCTTCCCTTTCAGAAGGAATAGGGTTTTTAGCTGTGGTTGCGGCTACTGCCTTGGGACCCTGGGATATAGTTTCTGGGTCTGCAAGAGGGGCCTTGTAAAGGTGGTGATGAGTATCTGGCACCCTGTAAAATCTGTCTGGTTTGGCAGGGGCTGGGGTAAAGAATCTGGAGCGGAGCAAACATCATTGAAAGCATCATCCACCACAGAGAGAACAGGAGGTATAGCTAAGGGCCTGTGCTGTGGGAGGTGCAGAAAGGTCCTAAGTGTTTTCTGGAGTCTGAAAATCCTGTTGCTGCCATTGGAACTGTTCTCGCATGGCATGCAAGGTTTCTCCAAAGGAGAATTCTTCTGGTGGGGAAGCAGCTGGAATGGATTCTTCAGCATCAGAATCTTCAAAATTGGAAAGGGAGCCTCAGGCTGGTCAGTTATGTCTGATTCATCAGCAGAATCATCAGAAGACACTGGCTCAGGGGCTCTGCCCTAGGTCTCTTCTCTGGGGGCTGAGAGGCCCTGTCTGGGTGAGATTGAGATCCTCTAATTAAAGAAATTAAATCTTCTGCCAAAGAAAGCATTTGAGAACTAGAAGAGGGCCTGGATGAGGGGGTTTAACAGGCACTGATTTAGTAGTCTTGGCTGCTTTAGCCCTGGCGAAGGCCTTAATGGACATGGCTGCTGGAGGCCTAGCAGCACCACGTGCTGGGGTAGAGACATCCAAGGGGATGGTGTCTGATAAGTCAACCACCGTAGTGGGTAAAATTTCTGAGGTCGATTCAAGAATTGTGGCAGGGGCCTCAGTTGTAAGAATAGGTTCAGCTGTACTTTGAGCAGTTTTCTCGGTTTCGGCCGAAACCGAGACACTCGCGGTTGGCTTTGCCGTGGTTTCGGCCGAAACCGCGGACCGCGAGTGTCGGTCTTTATCTTTGCGGTTTTTGGGGGTAGTCGGAGGATCCGACGGCATAATGTACGCAAAATCAGTACCGAAAAACTGTTCTGCAAACTCCGACCGACGCCTAAGCGTTCGTCGGTTGAAAGAGGCACAGGCCGAACAGGCCGCTACGTCGTGGGCTGGGCCTAAACAAGGCAGACAGTAAGAGTGGAAATCTTTATGAGGTATTTGTTTCCCACAGGTTAAACAATTGTTAACTTTTTCTGACATCGGCTGAGGCAAGAAAGAGTCCCCAACGGGTACTTAGCTTTAGAAGTCTTCGAAGTAGTATTCGGTAGAAGTAATCTCTGGATCCGACCGACCGGCACTTGCGAACAGCTTCTGCTTCGGGCGCCACGCGGCAAGAAAGACTGAGGAAAATGGCGTCGGCTGATGCTTTTATACCCGAAGACCAGCAGAGATGACGTCGGGTGGAGTGCGACATCAGCCGAAGCCGGACCCGGACTTTGGAATCCGGCCGACTGCAGGGCTGCCTGACGACAGGACAACCCACTTGTTATGACTGCAGATGCATCCATGAAGGACATCGAGGAGGTTGAACCTGTAAGAAATCTTTGACCGTTTGCATAGATTTTGCCTTACCTTCCATCTTTTTTAATACCTCCTCTGCCTTAACTCCAAACACATCAAGCTGCAAAGGAGCATCCAGTAATTTGGCCTTAACATGACCTGGTAGCGTATGTTCTTTTAACCAAGCATGCCTTCTAATGACAGAGCCTGTAAGTGCTGCTCTACAGGAGGCCTCTAAGGAATCAAAACCACATTGCAAAGTATGTTTTCCCACTTGTTCAGCTGCATGCAATAAATCCTGCATTTCTTTCAAATTAGGAGGATCAGAATCTGGAAGCATCTTTTGTTTCAACTGAGACATTAAAAATTGCTGATATTTTAGCATATGAAACTGGCAATTCAAGGCTCTCATGGCTAAAGTTACAGATGTATAAATTTTCTTGCCCCATCTGTCTAATGCTCTGGAATCTCTGTCAGAGGGGACTGGGTTTTTAGCTAACGAGGCCTTAATCCCTTTGGGTCCCTGAGAAATAGTTTCAGGGTCAGCAACAGGGCTTTTGTATAGAAATTTGTGAGAGTCAGGGACTCTTGTAATATCTATCTGGCTTAACTGGGGCTGGTGGTAAGGAGTCCGGGTTTAAGCTGGATTCAGTGTATACATCATCCACAATATCTAACACTGGCGGAATAGCAAGTAATATCTATCTGGCTTAACTGGGGCTGGAGGTAAGGAGTCCGGGTTTAAGCTGGATTCAGTGTATACATCATCCATAATATCTAACACTGGCGGAATAGCAAGGGGCCTGTGTTGAGGCAATAAAAGGAAGTCTCTGAGCCTTTTCTTGGATTCTGAGTAATCCTGGCCTTCACAGTGGAAATGCTTCCTCATGGTATGTAAGGTCTCCCCAAAGGAGCTGTCCTCAGGGGGAGAGGCTGATGGAATTGATTCCTCAGCATCAGAATCCTCACCTGGTCTGAAGATTCATAGTCTGCATCTTGTCTGGGCCTTTTATCTGGAGGGGGATGGGACCCTCTGATCAGGGTGATTAGGTCTTCGGCCATTTTTAGCATTTGTTTCTTAGGCATGGAAGCCTGCCCTGGAGATTGCTGCTGTTTCTTTGCTTTTAAGGGAGGCTTAGACTCAACAGAGGGTTTAATAGTCAACTGGGTAGGTCTGAAAACACCCTCTGAAGCTGTGGATTGTTCAGCTACTTCGGTTCCCTCTGTAGGATTAAGTTCGGTAATCTGAATACCAAGAGCGTCCGAAGGCCCGGCCAGCTCCACGTGGGAGTCGGAGGCGGTCTGTGGTTCTATTGAAGTGGTCATCAGGGGCTGCGTAGGCACCTCGCTGAAAACCGGAGAACCGGCGACCGGCCTAGAAGAGGCCTCGTCGTCAGTCTTGGGCATCGGATGCCTGTCCTTGTCCTAGCGCTTTTTATGAATTCCGGTCGTCGGTAGTTCCGACGGCATGGTGTAATTAAATTTTCTGCCAATATAATGTCGGGCAAAATCAAACCGATGTTTAATAGTGCGCTTGTTAGTTAGTTAAACCTAGCACAAAACCGACAACCAGTGACATCGTGGTCTGGGCCTAGGCATGGGATACAGTAGGAGTGGAAATCCTTATGAGGTATTTGCTTCCCACAAGAAATACAATTATTAACTTTTACTGACATCGGTCTGAGGCAAGAAAAAGTTTCCCCAATGGGGTACTTAGCTTTTTAGAAGACTTCGGTTCTGGATTCAGAATGAAAATCTCAGGAGTCGGCTGACCGGCACTGGCGAACTGCTTCTGCTTCGGGCACTGCGCGGCAAGAAAGACTGAAGAAAATGGCGTCGGCTGCATCTTATATACCCCTGTCGCACTGACGTCAGGGAAGAAGCGACAGCAACTGACGCCGGACCAAGACTTTGGAACTCAGGCCGACTGGGGAACCGCCTGGCGGCAGGATAACCCAAGTGTAATGACTGCAGCAGTATCACACGATGAACATCCAGGACTGCAACATTGAATACACTCAAACATCTACATTTATTGTAGGTGTACATAACTGCACTATGTTCTTCGTGTTTCACTGTTGCAGTCATCACATTTGGGTTGATTCCCAAAGCTGAGGATGGGTGGAGGTAGTTAAAAAGCATTAGGGCTGGCAATCAGGCCCTGTAAGACTACTGTGGCAAATCCAGCTCTGGATTTAGAAAAGAGAGGCAAGTGGTAATGCTTGGTGAAAGTGTGTACAGAGCTCCAGGTTGCAGCTTCCAGAATGTCCCTGGTAGGGACTCTCCTGAGAAATGCTGTAGAGATTGATGTAGCCCTAGTGGAATGTGTCCTGATACCCTCTGGGGTAGGTTTCCCATGGTGTTTGTAGCAGAAATGTATGCAGTGTGCTATCCATTTAGAAATGGTTTGCTATGAAATGGCCTTGCCCTCTGCCCCTGCAGCAAAGCTGAATAGCAGCTGGTCAGATTTTCGGAGACACTTAGTCCTGTCCAGATAGAACCTAAGATGTCTGTGCATGCCCAGGGAGTGCAGGATCCTTTCCCCTTTATTCTGAGGATTAGGGAAAAAAGTTAGCAAATGAATGGACTGGTTTAAAGCTACACTAGATACCACCTTGGGCATAAATGATGGGTTAGTCCTGAGGGAAACCCTGTCCACATGGAAGATGATGAAGGGTTCCATGGCTATAAGGGCCTGTAATTCAGTCACTCTTCTTGCTGAAGTGATGGCTAGAAGTAAAGCTGTTTTCCATGAGGGAATTTTAACTCTGCTGTAGCAGCAGGTTCAAAGGGCAGAAGCGTGAGCTTTTCCAATACAAAGTTAAGGTCCCAGGCTGGAGTGGGAGCTCTCCTGGGGGGGGGGGGGGGGTTCTTACATTTCTGGCTCCTCTCAAGAACTGCTTGACCAAAGGATGAGAGAAGAGGGGTGGCTCAATATTATAATGAGCTGAGATGGCAGAGGCATGAATCTTAACTGAAGAGAAGGACAGGCCTCTGTGGAGCATTTCTATTAAGTAATCTAGTACATGAGGTAAGCTGGGCACAGTTGTGTCCATTCCCTGAGAATGGCTCTAGGAACAGTATCTTTTCCACTTTTCCGAATAGGATTTTCTAGTACTAGGCCTCCTTGCCTCAAAAATGACATCCAGCACCTGCTTACTGAGGGTTGCTGGTGATGAGTTAAGGGGATGAGCCAGGCTGCTAGGTTCAGGGTCTGTAGCTGATGGTGCAGAATATGGCCCTCCTGCTGTGACAGCAGGGAAGGGGTCTGAGGCAGGTGCCATGATGGCACTACTGTCAGACTGCGCAAAAGAGGATACCAGTGCTGGCACGGCCAGTCTGCTGCAATCAGGCTTGTCCTGTTTGATCTTTAGTAGAACCTTCAAGAGAAGGGGCAGTGGGGGAAAGGCATAGCTTGAGAGGCTTTCCCAGGTAAAGGACAGGGCATCCACTTTCAAAGCTTGGCTGTGAGGAGTTCTGGTGCAATATTTGCTCAACTGACAGTTCTGAGGGGAAGCAAAGAGGTCCACATCTGGGGCCCCCCCCACCTGTTCCTCAAAAGCTTGAATATTTTTGGCTCCAGTTTCCACTCGTGTGGGTACATGAAATTTCTGCTTAAGTCATCTGCCAGTGAATTTAGTTTGTCTGGCAGGTACTGAGCTTGCAGGTGGCACTTGGTTGCTCAAGGCTGTGTTCCACAGAGCCATGGCCAATTTGCAGAGTGGGTAGGAATGGGTTCCCCCCTGCTTGTTTATGTACCACATAACTGTGGTGTTGTCTGTCTTTACCAATAGTTGTCCTGGAAGAATAAGGCCTGTGAGGGCTGTTAGAGCATTCTGTACAGCTAACATTTCTTTTTGATTGATATGGAGGTGCATTTGCTTTGGGCTCCATTTGCTTTGAATGCATTGTCCTGCCATGTGAGCCCCCCACGCATAGTCGAGGGGGTTGAGTGAAAGGGAGTCCCTTGTTGTGGTAGTAGGCCTCTGCCCACCAAAGGAACTCTGTCCTTAGGCAAGGAATGATAGGAATCATTGTTTCCAGGTCCTGAGAATGTTGACACCAGACATTTTTAAGTACCACTTGAAGTTTCCTCATATGCAGTCTTGCATATGGAATTAGAATACAAGAGGCCATGAACCCAAGGGTTTGCAGTATTTTTCTTGCAGATAGCTGGGTTTTGGTGGCCAGTAGATTGAAGTAGTTTGTCAAATAAATTTGTTTTTCTAGAGTGAGGGATCCCATCTGGGAAGCTGTGTTCAAGCTTGCTCCCAGGAATATAATCTGCTGGCTGGGTACCAGATGTGATTTTTTTTCGTTGGTGGTGTATCCCAGTGAAGTTAGAAGCCTCTTTATAAATGTCAGGTGCTGTAGTAGCAATTCATGACTGTCCGCCTGAATCAGGCAATCGTCCATATATGGGTAAATTTGAATTCCTCTCTGCCTGCAATATGCAATGGCTGGAGCTAGGCATTTTGTGAATACCCCGGGCACAGTAGATAAGCCAAAGGGAAGTGGAGAGAACTGAGAGTGCACAGAGCCTGCTCTGAAACATAGGTATTTCCTGCAAGATTCCTTTATGGGGATGTGCAGATAAGCTTTTTTTAAGTCTAGGGTTGCTAACTAGGAGTCCTTGACTAGCATAGGAAGCAGCTGCTGGAGAGTAAGCATTTTGAATTTTGGAACCACCAGAAAGGTGTTGAGAATAGACAGGTCCAGGATACGGCGCCAATAGTTTTCTTTTATGGGTACCAGAAGCAGTCTGGAACAAAAGCCTTGTCCCCTTTGTTCTGCTGGGACAGGTTGAATAGCCTTGATACTGAAAAGAGAAAGTACTTGCTTTTGGGCCTCTGCTCACTGTTTGGGGGGAGGTCTGGCCATCCGCTTGGGGTTGGGAGTGAGGGGAAGTGGAATCTGTATCCCTGGGAAACAATGTTTAAGACCCATCTGTCCTGGGTAATGTACTCCCAGTTTTTGGCATGCAAGGCAAGTTTCCCTCGTAAAGGTGCAAGTACTTGGGCAAGGCTTGGAAGAGTTAAGGATAAGTCATTGTGAGATTTTACCATAGGATGGTGGCTTACTACTCCCTATTTTGGACGTGAGAGCACTCCATTGCTTAGATCTGTGCATACCCTAAGACTGTAATCTTGGTGGTCTGCTGCCCCTGGGTTTGGACTGAGAAGGTCTGGGAGGGACTGGAAAAGACCAGTTTTTAGAAGGCCAATGCCTACTGAATCTAGGTGGCTGCACTTGTAAGAAATCTTTAATAGTTTGCATAGATTTAGCTTTTCCCTCCATCCTTTTGAAGACTTCTTCTGCTTTATTGCCAAATAGATGCTCTTGGTTTAATGGTGCATCTAGTAATTTTGCTTTGACATGGTCTGGCAAGGTTTGTTCCTTAAGCCAAGCATGCCTTCTAAGAACAGACCCAGTGACAGCAGCCCTGCAAGATGCTTCTAAGGCATCAAAACCACATTGCAAAGTATGTTTACCAACTTGGTTAGCAGAATGCATTAACTCTTGTAAATCTTTGTTATGCACAATCAGGAATCAACATCATTTTCTGTTTAGTTAGTTCCATAATATGTTGCTGATACTTTAACATATGAAACTGGCAATTTAAAGCCCTGATGGCAAGAGTAGCAGAGGTATATACCTTCTTATCCCATCTGTCTAAAGCCCTAGAATCCCTGTTCGAAGGGGTAGGATTTTTGGCCGTTGTAGCCTTAATGCCTTTAGGTCCCTGGGAAATGGTCTCTGATCTGCAGCAGGATTCTTAAAGAGGAATTTGTGGGAGTCAGGTACTCTATAGTACCTGTCAGGTTTCCTGGGAGCTGGAGGCAAAGTATCATGGGTAAGCCTGGATTCCAAAAAGACATAATCTATAATTTCCAGAACAGGAGGGATAGCTAGAGGCCTGTGCTGAGGCAAGTTTAAAAATTCCCTAAGTCTCTTTTTCGACTGACAGTAGCCCTGGCTCTCCCAGCGGAAATTCTCTCTATGGGTATGCAGAGATTCACCAAAAGAAAAATCTTCTGGTGTGGAAGCAGACGGAATGGAATCCTCTGCATCAGAATCCTCATAGGTAGATACGGGTATGTCCTGGTAATCAATAGGGTCAGAGTTACCAGACTCCTGATCTGAAGAATCAGAAGGAAAATCAGTTCTTGATTTTTTTGAGGGGGAAGGCTGACTTCCCCTAATTAAAGTAATAAGGTCTTCAGTCATTCTAAGCATTTGTTTTTGTGGCATGTGGGCCTGAGAATGCGCTTTGGCCGTTGGTTTCCTAGGCGTAGTGCGAACTCTAGGCCTGAGAAATTTGGTATTTTAGGTTTGAAACAAAGTCGTCTGTTTAATAAGAAAATCGGAAGGCCTGAATACACCCTCAGAAGCCGGTGCCTGCACAGCAGCTCCGGACCCATCCAAGGCAGAGACATCCGCAGGTTCCATACTAGAAGAAGCAGCTCATGGCATACCGGACTCCAAATGGGTCTCAGTAGAGGCCTGCGAATCTGTAGAAGTGGGTATCAGGGGCTGCAAAAACTCCTCACTGAGTACCGTCAGACTGGTGACTAGCTTAACGGTAGCGTCGTCGGCAGATTTGGACCTATGCAGTCTGTCTCTGTCTTTATCCATTTCGTAATATGGAGATCGAGAGTGAAAGAATTTAGCGAGAAAAATAGCCTGACGAATAGTTCGGGCATTGAACAAAGCACAAAACCGACAGCGAGGGACGTCGTGGTCTGGGCCTAAACAGGTGACGCAGTAAGAATAAAAATCTCTGAGGTATTTGCTTTCCACAGGCAAAACAATTATTAATTTTTTCTGACATCGGTTAGAGCAAGAGAAAAGGATCCCCAACAGGGTACTTATCCTTTAGAAGACTCTAAAAAGGTCTGAAACTCAAAAAACGTAAATTTCAGTTGGCGGCCGACAGGCAGCACTTGCAAACTGCTTCTGCTTCGGGCACCGCTCGGCAAAAAAGACTGATTTTATGGTGTTGGCTGCATGTTTTATACCCCTGACGTAATGGAAGAAGCAACAGCATCCAACGCAGAAATCCCAAGACTCTGGTATTTGGGCCGACTGAGGGCTGCCTGCAAGTAGATGACCCAAATGTGATGACTGCAACTGTGAAACACGAAGAACATCAACAAACTGTAAAGACTTCTCATCTTTTTGTGGATGACTTAAAACCATATAGTTGGTCAGACGAGGAACTGAATGCACAACTACAAGTGGTCAAAACTTTCTCAGATGATGTCACTTGGTCTTGATAAATCTGCAAAAGCAACCTTTAAAGCAGGAAAGCTGCAGCACCAAGAAAATATCAGTTTGGGGCAGGAATATGATATAAAAAAGCTTGAGCAAGATGGAGTGCGTAAAGATTTGGGAACTGATGAAGAGTACACAATAAAACATGAACAAATATGAATAAAACTTAGCAAGGAATATTTTAGAAGACTAAAATTAATATTGAAAACAGCTTTGACATGTAGAAACAAAGTCCACGCAATAAACCTATTTGCTCTTCCTGCCCTAACTTGTATAACAAGATTATATATACCCCATTCCAAAGGAGGTATGGCCCTCCTCAAAACTGACTACATGAATAGATCTGCAGCCATAGAACTGCATATATATCTGTTGACCTCAAAAGATCCAAATGTAGTGAAAGTTTTAAAACAAGAGGAGAATAAGTCTGCGATGACTTCTCTGCTAAGTTTAGCAGAAGCATATCTGCTATATCAAGTGTGAATGAAAATCAAAGCGGAAGTAGATAAAAATCAAGCAGCAACTAAATGTGCCAAAACACGAAAGAAAGACTATAAGGTGAAGAATCAGATAAGACAAGAAATGTGGAAAATGCATATAGTTGCAAGTACAGGAAACTCTTGGAACGACCTCATGTCAATCAGGACTGAATGCAGGAATGGTTAAGGAGAGATGAATTTAAACCCAAAGATGAACGATTAATATTAGTGGCCCAGGATAGTTCACAGAGTCCACTGAACATGTGGGAGAAACAGACAAATGCAGGTTTTGTAAAACAGAATTGCAAACAGTCACATATCTTGTTGCGGAGTGTGATACACATGGCAGAAGGACTGTATACTGAAAGGCATAACAATGTGGCAAGACTGTTGCATTGGGTAGTGGTCAAACATTATAATACTGAAGTAGCTGAGAAGCATTGGAAACGTGAGCCACAAAGCATTATAGAAAATGAAGAAATTTACATCACATGGGGTCACCTATTACCAACAGTTCAAAAAACAGACGCGAGAAAACTATATATAGTAGTCCAAGAAAAGACAAAAGTAGCATTGATCATTGAAATTGCTACAGCCAGTTACTACAGTGTCTTGCATACAAACATGCACACAAACTCATAACATACGAGGATTTATAGGCAGAAGCAAGGCAATGTGGAAGAAAGATACTCAGACAGTCCCAATAGTAGTAGGAGCAATGGATCTTATAAAAAAGAGAGTTTACAATTGTCTTATATACATTACAGATACATGTAACTCCATACGAACTGCAGGAGGAGTCAATTCTGGGAAAAATTCGGGTGCTGCAAAGAGCACTTCTGGCTAACATCAAACACTGAAACAATAATTTCATGAACTTTAATCATACTTTGACTTATGAATTGGGTCCATTCCCATCATGGTATTAGAAACCCAAAAGACTTGGAGAAATTAAACCAGCATTATTTTCTTACATTCCGTTTCACTTTGAATCATTACTCTTCTATTCATGTTGTCACATGTTTGCATCCCTTCCACAAAGCCGCAATGACCCATATCTATCACTTTTGGTAACATCTTTGAAATTCTCTTAGCTAGTACAGACATGAATAATCTATAATCACGGTTTAAAATTAAAATGGATCTAAATGAAGCTGGGACTGATGGCTGTTTACCCACTTTGGGTAATATGGTCACCACAGTTTTTATCCAGGAGGCTGCTACTTCTCCTCCTTTTAAAAACACTATTAAACAACACCTTCCAGATCTTTAATTTCGTTCCCTCCTAACTTCCCAACTTCCACAGTAACAACATCTGTCATTTGAGACTTCCCTCTAGACTTATTCATCGTTTTTATCTCATCTCCTGTCTTAACTATTAATTGCTGATCATCATCTTCCTCTAACCTTGGTATAAATATATCTCCATTTGTGCTCTTTTCTTGGTATCCACATTCCTATGTTTTATACAAAATTTTATAACATGTCCACAGTATCTCTAATACCTGTACAGGATCTTTGGTTATTTTTCTTGTTAAAGGCTCCTTAAGTTTGGTGACAACCCTTTCTACTTTATGTAGCCCAAGTCTTTGTGCTAAAAGTTTTTGTGCTCTGGAGTTGATCAAAAATGGGTTGCTTAACAGCAATCTTTCTAAACTCATGCATATTTACCCAAATACTCCCTTATTTTCTCTTTGGCACTCTGCAGTTGCTCCTCTTCTTGTTCTGTGACAGTCTTCTTATTATGCAATACTTTAACCCTTGTCTGCCCTTCTAAATAATTCCTATTATTTCTGAGGCATTCATATTTCTCTTATTTCTACCTTATTTTTGAACTCAATTTTCATTTCATCCCACTCACTATCCTCCTTAACAACTCTCAAAAATTGTCATCACCCATTCCTTAAATAACCCTAACAGGCAAGTAGGAAATCGCCAGTGTCTCACTTTTAATTTGCTACCATGTATTTTTATCTAGTTTTTATCAGTGTATGATTTGAAACAGTTATCGGATGCGAGTCAAAACTTTTCAAATAAATGTACACGTGCCTGTGAAATACAACTTCTATCCAGTATAGCCCAGTTATTGTACCTTAGGGAATATGTAAATTCTTTCAGAGTTCCTACTACTGAATTCACTTCAATACCAAATATTTTTATAAATTTCTTCAGGGAACTACCTTCTTTTGTTATATTTTTCTTTCAAGTTCCTCCGATACATCCTCACTATTGCAAATCAAATTTCAGCTTCTACCTATAAATAATATTCCCTGATAAAAGCCGATTATCTCTATCCAAAACTTTCTTTCAGCTTCATAATAGCAGTTTTTGTGGAATACAAATACATGCCAGTGTAATCTTTCTCCCTTGCCAATAGCCATTTAGTACCACAAACCTACCATTGTCTTTCTTCTCTTCCTTTATCACTATTAAGTGACCTTCTAGCAATTATTACCCCCTTTTTCCTTTGTCCCCGAGATTATGTTGAATATCCATCTTGAAATACTTTCTTTGTCAATTTCACATGCTCTATCCAAATGGGTCTCTTGCAACATTGCTATTTGCACACTACATTTCTGAACATAATTCAATATCCATTATTTTTGTCTATACCTTTAAGGGAATTTAAATTACAGGATAATATGGACAAACTATACATTACAACAGAAAGCTATTGCTTACACCTATTATACATGATAGCTCTTTTGAATGTGTATTTCCAAGTTTTGTCTTACATGCACACACTGACTGGCAGACTAATCTTTACAGTTGTTTCTTTTCATCTCCACTTGAACCTATGTTACATTTTAAAGAATTTTTTACTTTAATGGAAACCCTTAAACAAACAAAAAAATGTTTCAAAACTCTTCCATCCATTATTAACTAAAGACCAGCACACACAGCTATGTGCATCATCTACAAATGAAGTTTAACCCTCAGGATAGTGGCAATTGCCCCCAAATTGATGCCTGCACCCACAGACATTACCTAATCTAAAATTAAGGTTACCCATGATAAAGAATATGTTACAGCTTGTGTTCACTTACACACTGACTGTGGTCTGTACATTTCTCCCAAATATGAAGATCAGCTTGCATTATTTTCAGAAACCCTCAACTCTTAGCCCTAATAAAAAAGTACACTTGCTACCTTAAAAATAAACTATGTACACTTTTAGCAAAGTCATTAAAGTATTAAATTTGCTGAAAAGGTTACTATTTCTTATTCACTTCCCTCATTTTTCAGACAATTCTTCACTGAATTGCTTGCCACTTTACTTTAAATTTTATACTTCTTTCAACGTAGAGTGTTCAGAACTATAAAGATCAATTGCTTGCACTTGCAGACAGCTCTCATGCAAGTAGTCAGCAATGAGAGAGAGAAAAACAGCCAACAACTCTGCAGATACTTGAAGGAAACTTTGTAAATATTACACCGAGCACAATGTTAAGACTTCTGGCCAATTGCCTTTAGTTGCAAACTTTGTCACCCACTGACAGCGTCTGCTAATAAAAAAACTTGTTACCATCACTGCATATTCATAAAACATGGCATTTTCCATGATTTTCATCATACTGTTTAATTTTTTCAAGGCTGTCTGCTTAAAAACTCTGCATAGCTCCAGGCAAGGACTTCAAGTCAGCCATCTACTCTTGCAAAAACAAGGGGAATTATTATCTTAATTCTACATTTAATATCAGTAGATTTTTACAGCCTGCCATCACCTTAGCAGCCCAATATCATGTTATCTTAACTTAAACCTTTTCTTGTTTCATTGTAAGGCCTACATATCTTATAACTAAGAAAAAGTACTGTTTTACTTTAATATCTTTAGCATATACAACAGTCACTGAAAAAAAGACTGCCCTACTTTTAAAATATATGATTGCATACTATACAAAACTGCTTTACAATATAACATGGAATTTACAGCACGAAATATTTTACACAAAATTAATAAGAACAAAAACTGTTTTACTTACAGTTTTCCTTTTAGTATCTTTCTAAACATTTATACCATAAAGTGGGATATATACTTTTCAATCCAGCAACAAGCTTAAAGTCAATAAAATTCCAGTCTTTCCCACAAACCACAAGACAAAACCAGACGTAGTAAAAACCACAAGACCAGTGTCCAAACAGCATTTATTAATCCTCTGACGTCTCGGCTTATGCCTTCACAGGAAAATACATAGTATCCATTACACTCCATATTTACAGTATACACATGAATCTAATTAACCAATAATCTTATTAATCAGCTACATACAAAAAGGTTTTTTAAAGTAAAACTCTCCAGTTAAAATCAATGTTCATTTTTTGCGATGTCAAGGTGTCAAATTTTAAAATATAAATTGCTTCCTTATATAAAAGGATGTTTTTTAATATTCTTACATAGGTAGTTGTCTGGTACTTTTTCTAAAATTGTCCCTACTAAGCCCCCAGACTGACTCTGATGTGCATAATAAAAATGTTCTGCTACTAAACTAGACATCTTACCATTTTCAATGTCCCTAATATGTTGTAATAATCTGACTTTAAAAGGTCTTTTTGTTTCACCAATGTAAAACTTGTTACAAGGACATCTAAGCACATATATAATGTCCTCTGTATCACATCTAAAACTTCCCTTAATATCAAATTTCCTCCCATTTATACTATCAAAACCTGTAACAATGTGCCTAAAAGCTTTACATTTACCACAAACCTCAGTTCCATATTTCTTAGGTGTAACATAAAGTTTAGATTCTGTTTTAACTATCCTCCCTTTAACTATGAAACTTTTTATATTTCTACCTACTTTAGATGAATTTTTAAATCATCTGGTAACCAATTCTTTGCTTCCTTAGATTTTTTTTTTAAATAAATTCCAAAAATATTTAACCATTTCAACCACCTTATCACTAAAAACACTATATACCGTAACAAAATAAATTTCTGAATTATTTCTTGTCATGTTACTACTATAATTTTTCATCTCCCCATTTCCTTTATAAACCTGTGTGTCAGCTATATTCATTTTATAAGCTTTATCTATAACTTGCTGGCTATACCCTCTAGAATAGATCATATACATTTGTTGTACCTCTTGTTGTAGTTCTTCTGAGTTATTACATAGTCTCTGTAACCTAATAAACTATCCTAATGGGAGAGCTTCTATGGTGTGAGGAGGGTGGCAACTAGTGTCCTTAAGATATTTAACTTGGTCCTCAAATTTTCTATGTATCCTTGTATGTAAATACCCTTTAGATACCTCTACCTCCACATCTAGAAAAGACACTTTTTTCCAATTTGTATACCTTCAAATTTAAGCTTAAATCTATTCATCTGCAACTTTGTAATAAAGTCATCAATTCTGGTTTCCCCTCCCTCACTCACCAAAAAACAGATCTATAAATCTACTATAACTTTTAATATGTTCATGGAAAAATGAGGTTTTATAAATGTACTTTAGTTCAAATAGACCCATACTTAGATTTGCATATGAGGAGGCGAATGCCGCCCCCCCATAGCTGTACCTTGTTTCTGTCTATATAGTTCACCTCTAAATTAAAAAAAAAAAATTTTGAGAGACTAAAGTGTAACATTTCTACAATATACTCTGTTGCTGGAGCTTGTCCAAAGAAGATCCTCACAGTCTCCAAGCTAGAACCATGATAAATATTTGTATATAGGTTTTTAACATCAAGGGGGGGGGGGGGTTTACTATAAAATTCCAATCTTTCTCAGACAGTTTTTCTTACAAAGTCATATTTCACAAATGTGAATGACAGTTTACAGTCTCCCGTTTACTAATTTCAGTGCTGCTGGTCCTCTTCCAGATCATCTCTATCTCCCACCACCACACTCTGTTTCAAGCCAAAGCTACTCCTAATTCTTCTAGTCAACTCTTGAACTTTCTGTCAACCATTTTCATTTGGAGCACTGGAAAATATTTCACTTGAAAAGTCTCTCTCTCTTAAGTTTTGTCGTCAGAAGAATAAGCAGCAGAGTCCCCTCCAGTTTGTTGGCTCATTATTTGCTAATTAAACTTTTATTTTCTCCCAAGCCTGCTCTGCATCAAAAATGTCTTTGATCCTACAGAAAAAAAATATTCAGAAGAAAGCTGGATACAACAGCTTGAATATCACACCTTCCTCTTTACATTCTTTGACTGCTGGAATAAGGTTGCTTCTCTTCAGTCTAGAGTACAGTGAATAATCATTTCCAACAACCACTCTGTTGCATCCCAATTTCAACACCTCTTTTTGCTACAGTTTTGTCAGGATCAACTCATTCTGCTAATACGATTGCATCTTTACTACTATTTCTCGGCTGCTTTCTCGTGGACAAATTTGGAACATACACATGGTGTGCCATATCAATTAAAAAAATCCTTCTGGGGAACACAGTTGCTTATTTATACTTTCATAAAATTCTCTGGTACAGGAGAAAGTATCATGTTTTCTCTGTGTGTTCTGTCTTCCAGCTCTGTTTTTTGAAACAGCTCTTCCTGACAAGCCTCCTGCTCAAGCTAGCCTTTTCTTCATTTCAACCTCTTATTTTTTTGCAGTTTTAGTTTTTCACTTGAACAGCTAATAAAGCTTCTATTTTTTCAGCTTTTTGACATTTGAATCAATATGGTTTTCAGTCTTTAATTTACTTTTTTCACTAATTTACTGGAAGCTATCACCTGTAACAAGACAGAAACTTGATCTGCTTTTTGCTGAACAGCTGCAGGTTTCTTCTTTGACAGAGATTTCTCTTCACCTTTTCTTGTTGATTTTCTGTTAGATAGATTCTCCAAATGTCTTCATTGCTGGTATGCAAAGTGCAATTTACAGCCAGTGACTGCATTTTACCCAAACTGGCAGTTTCAATGGCCCTTCTTTCTCAGTTTCAGTTTTCACATTGGAAAAACTGAAATCAAGCTGTTGCTCAGTGTGCAGCCATCTTGGAAGCCCAACACATGGGCATTTCTGATAGCATCCAGGAGTCATATACCCAAAGCGTAGTACTCTAGGCTGGGCAAACTTTGAGAACTGACTTTTACATGTAGTCTTTATAGGTAATCAAGAAAGCTGCAGGACTTCCTGGAAAATTGATCTCCTGAGTGAATTCCTAGCTGGTAACAACCTTCCTTACGGAGTCTTAGGTGGTCTGACAAAGGAAGAAGGGGCAAAGGGAGTGTTATACATATTTTCCATGTCTGACAATAACAAACCCTCCTAGAGAATTTATATAATGTCTTGTGAAAAAGACCTAAACAGGGTATCCCCTAAAATGGGAGCACTCAGAATGGTGTAGCATCACCAAGTTATACAATACAAGTAAATCCCAGAACAGCAGCAAATGTAATGCCACTGCATCACTTGGTCAAATATGTAATGGACAACATGAAACTCAAACACAGATCCTGCAAAGAAAGTATTTTCTATGGACTCCATGGCCTCTGGATAAGAGAGCTCAGAAGTGTTAAGCTGAAGCCTGATCCACCAGGAAGGAATGAATCAGGGAACTATAAGACAAGTTGCTAAGAACATGAAGGGCCAGAGTACAAGAAGAGAACATCTTTTTAGCAAACATGTCCAGAAATTTGGACTCTGTCGAACAGGAGTATAATTTAATGTTAGAGCGTCTAGGACCTATTCTGCCTAAGGAGATGACAATGGAGTCAGTCCTGAGACAATGTGAAAGAAAAGGCTACTCATCTTCTTAAAATGGCAGGCCCAAAATTAAAGTACAGCCAGGAAGCAAAAACAGAATTCTAGGGAACTGGGTTGAACTTAAGTTTTGCAAGTAAGGGGGGAATAAAAGTATATACAAGAAGTGGCCAATGGATGCTCCTTTTTAAAGGAATAAAGGCCACTGGACCTTAACTCACAAATAATCAAAAACCAGAGGCAGCCCGGCCTGAAGGTGGTCCTACTGCTTGCACTTGCACATATACAATTTCCTAGCTGCAGGCTTTTTTGCCTTCTTTAGTATCTGCTGAATGTCCTCGGGGGGAAAAAGTGTCTAAAAGGTATCAAAATTATATTGTTCAGGCAGTTAGTTGAAGAATTTTTAAGATGGGGTGTACAAAAAAACTGACTTGTGTGATTAATCTAGTCTATGTGGGAAGCCTGTGGTAACCACCTTTGGCAAACTGAAAAGGAAAGAGAACCACTGTTTGCCTGGGTCAAAAGGCCATCATCACAATTTCTGGAAAGCCCTTTTAGATCTTCATAAGATCCTTGAATATCAGTGGAAAGGGCAGAAAAGAATACACAAACATTCCTATCTATGGGAATAAGAAAAACATACATCTTCCAGACCTGTTAGAAAGGAGACCTGGAGTAGAATTTCTTTATCTGTCTGTTCTAAAAGGAGGCAAAAAGGTCTACTTGAGGTTTTCCACAGTTGGATCAATTCTTGGAAAATCCCTGTGTGAACATTCTATTTATGGGGGTCTGTCCAGATAATGCTGAGCTCATCTTTAATCAAGTTTACAATGACGCAATGATGGAGCCTGAATAGCTATCTCATAGGCATTCACAGCAAGCATGCAAAGAGGGTAAGATCTTGTAACCCTTGTTAGTTTATATACCACATCACTGTGGTGTTGTCTTTGAAAACTGCAGAGTTCCAAGTGACCACAGATGACAAAATGGCTTTTAAGTATGATCACTGCCAACAGAATCATTAATGCCATGTACCCTGAAAATCCTGAGAAACTCCTTAACAGATTAGAGGAATTAAGAGAAGAAACGCAGGAAGGCTTGCAGAAACATCT